>NC_140934.1:62018417-62618417 GCF_014529385.1 Adiantum capillus-veneris
CGAGACTAAGATTTTGAGCAAACATAGCATTAATTGGACGGGTTCTGCCTAACTCTGCAATGGTGACACGTGTTCTGAATCCTCTCTGAATAACAACTTGAATGTAGCACAGCAAGCTCGGATCATATGAAGCATGATATATACCCACCATCAAGAATTCTGGGTAATATTGTGATCTATAGCCAAATAAAAAGCTATTAATATAGATAGATATTTTGATACACAAAAGCTATTACTTTACTATATCAACATCAACATTGTTACCTTGCTACATCCAAGTCCTCGAGTAGATGAATCACCTGCATGGCTGTGATTGGACCCCTCCATAATGGTGGATCTAATACATAATCTTTGACTGTGAGATTTAAATTCTTTAAAGTATCAAAATGTCACAAACACACATATACAATATTTTACCTCGGACGTGTCGAGGTCGTCTCCCTAGTGTGTAAGTCACAGAGGCGTTAGGATCCATCTTCATTCATACATATACATATACATAAAGGATTAGAAATTCATCAAAAAGCACATGAATCATAAATCTCTCAGCACTAATAAATCTTGTTTCAACGAATACACCTTGCTTGAGGCTAAGCTTATAAATGACAAAGAAATAGCTGCGAGAGTCACCGTGCTTTTTTATTGGATAAAACATATCCAACCACGTTAAACCCCATGGCAAGGGGGTGGCAGGGGGCAGGTCAATTGCAACACCTCTTTGTAGACAATGTTATAAGTGTATGTTCTTTGATCTCCATGTCTACTAACGCTTGTTAAGTGACTATCACCAACCACAACCTTGATGGCAGAAGAGGATCTTACGTGAGACATTGCCACGTACAATTGACCATGGGTGAAAACAGGTGTTGGTAGATACAATCCAAGAACTCCCAATGTTTGGCCTTGCGTCTTGTTGATTGTCATCCCAAAAACACAACGTAGGGGAAATTGGCGGCGTCTCAAATCAAAAGGGAGACCTTCTCTAGATCCCATGAGAAAATCAATCCTTGGAATGAACACTGCATTTCCTGCATGTGACCCTGTAATGATTTTTGCTTCAATCACTTTGCTGTGGAATTGCTTACAAATCAAGTGTGTCCCATTACAAAGACCACTTCTTGGATCCAAATTGCGAAGCAACATAACTGGAGCATTATGTTTCAATTGTAAAACATGCGGTGGAAAACCTCCCCCAAGATCTAAACTATTTACAAACTCACTTGTGAATAAAATGCTATGACAATTTGGTTCACACACTAAGTCTGCATTGACATATTCCTTATAAGTACCAGGAAATTGCTGCAAGCTCAAATTGTTTATAGCATCCACCTCCTTGTTCCGTGGAGCCAAAATTGCTCTATCCTTGAAAAAGGTTGCATGGCAAGTCTGTGTTTCAAGGTCTCTATATATGTAAGCAACCAATGCTTGCAAATTATTCTGTGGTAGCATCATGCAGGCCGGCAAAGCCACATTATCAAGTATGCCCCCATCACAAACATGGCCATTACCAATATCAAGTGTCCACTGCACAAACTCTCTTTCAATAACGTTACTAAAACAATTGACCACTCGCATATTCTATGTTAGATGCATAATTTCTGTACGTTGCCAAATGTATGAGTGGCACAAAGACGCATTAACAATGTCTTCTCTTCCCCCTTTACGCACAATAGGTAATATCTGTCTGAAATCACCACCAAGGAGGAGAACCTTTCCACCAAACACCATGTCATTTTTCATGACATCTCTTAGTGTCTTATCAAGAGCCTCAAAAGCGTGTCTATGAGCCATGGGGGCTTCATCCCATATGATCAGTGAACTCATTTGCAACAGCTCAGCAAGCTAGTTGTTTACTTTAATGTTACATGTGGACTCAGAAGTTATATCAATAGGGATCTTGAATCTAGAGTGTGCAGTCCTTCCGTTGTCGAGAAGTTGTGCTGCAATCCCGGAGGATGCACATGCCAAAGCAAATTTGGACTCTCCACGTATCCGAGAGAGCAATGCATTGTAGAGATAAGTCTTTCCCATTCCACCTGGCCCATCCAAGAAAAAAACAGTCCCTCTGCTCATGCCAGCTGCTTGCAAAACCCGATTGTAAGCTTCCCTTTGCCCAACATTGAAAGATGATTCCATTCGAGCAGACAATACTCTTTGTTCCTCTTTGTTATACATGAACTCTTCAGCAAGCACTCCATGCTCACTCATAATTTGTAGTGTGTGATCCACCTAGGGCATTCCAGAATAATCCGAGAGCCTCTTTCCATAGTGTTGAAGCATTGTCTCTAAGTTTGATAAAGCTTGGTTTTGAGCCATGTGTTCACAGATATTCGCATCATTTGTGCGAACCCTCATATGATATACATGGTCCTCAGAAAGCTCCTTACAGAAGAGATTCCGCAATGCACCAGGATGTATTGGATCACAAAAAACCAAAATGACTACAAACAATAGGCGCAATTGTTGCCCTGTTTGTTGAAAAGAAGCTTCTTCCAAACAAAGAAACCATTCATCATCAACTTGCAGTAATCCTCGTGCATTGCATGTTTCTTTAAATGTGTCATATACTTGTCCATTGAAGGTTCTAATATCCTCAAAAGACTTACATCCTTTGCACATGTTGAGTAACATACGCAAATAGTACAAATCTCCAGCATTGGGAACAATGTGGTACATTCTTCCAATCATGTCACCAATCTGTCTTTGAGTCCATGTTCTACTTGCTGGCTTCCAAACCCACTTTGTTGGGAAGTCTATGTACAACAAATTGTTGGCCTCTGGATATTGTTGATTTGCAATAAACCACTCAGTGAGCGTTGTCTTTTTGCTGACCTCTCCCTCCACCACACTCTGTACAGTCGCTCTGTCGCTGAAGATGACTTGATTTTGATGAGGCAAGTGAACTTGGAGCCGTTGTATGTCAGGTTTCTCTTGATGCATATGAAAACCAAGTATACGCCAGATAGCCTCAGATGCTGATACATATCGAGCATTAAGATAGTTTGTAACTTCATTTAGAAGCCCTTCACTATCTTGTAGAACAACAGTGGCCCTGTCATGTCCCTTATACACATACTTGTAGAGATATTTCACAGCGGATATAGTGGAGCAAACCTCCACATTGATATGTGCATTGTACCTTATTGACAAAAACGTATTGTATGAAACAATCCATTTATTACTCATTTGCACTTTATTACGAACAATGTAATTTCCATCATCCCTTCTCATGTACGTTGGGTATTCATCCCTAGCCACAGTAGTCGATGCACTGAAGCTTTGAGGATATTTAAACCTGCACTTTCCATCTTTCATACATGGAGTATTCTTATTCAAGTTTCCACACGGGCCATGCACATTACACCGACTGATAACATCATACATCTGTGGAAACATTACTTTATCAGGAAGCTCCGCACACACAATCCTATCATAATGCAATGTCTCTGTTGGCTTATGCTCAGATGCAAGTATCAATAGAATGTGAGCATGAGGAAGGCCTCTCTTTTGGAACTCAATCACAGAAACTTTGTCCAATGACCTTTCCAAAAATAGCTCTCTTAATCAGCAAGCCCATCAAATCCTTGAACTTATGGTAGAAAACACGGGCAGTAAAATCAGGACGATCATTGGATGTCTGTCCAGGCAGTAATGCATCCTATATCTCCTTCCATCCAGGATTGCATGTGAATGTAATGAAGAGATCAAGTTTTCCTCTCTTGTGTACAATTGCCATGGCATCCTGGTACAGCTGGTGCATATAGCGAGGGCCACCAACATACGAAGAAGGCAATACAACCCTTCTTCCAACATTAGCACCCAATAACAATTCTCTATCATCCCTTGCTCCATCTCTTGCTCCAACCATATCTGTCAAGCCTTGATAAACCTCTCTGCGAAGTTCACTTTTATGATTACGAACCCACAAAAGCCTCAACTCCTCCATACAACTATATGCATCAACAATATATTGTTGCAGTAGCTTACCACCACATAAAAGACATTGTGTTGTGTCATCTCTAATTTGCAATCTATACTTGTAGAAATCCATCGTAGAAATATACTTTGTAGTTCCATTTACTCGCTCTCTGCTTACTTCTGCCCTGTTCACTTGGGGTATGTAAGGATTCCAACCTTCTTCACCATTTGGAAATAGCAACACATATAATAGAGGCATGTATGACCTATGGCAATTTGAGATTATTTTTAGACCACCACCCAAAAGATTCAACACAATATCACGATGGCCAATGTTGCTCTCTTCACCCTGACCAGGCATGATTGCAGCAACTTTCACACTTGTTGGAGCAACATATTGCCAGCCATTTGTACGCTTCTCAATAATGACCATTCTAATCTCCAGAATATTGGAAGTTTGGACCATTGTAGAAAACCCCCTAAAAGCTTGAACATACGGATTTACTCAATGCATCATCGATTGCAATCTTTCCAAAACATATGGTTTGAGTTTTGAAACATGACTCATCCTGTTTTGCAACTCATTCTCAGTGTCAAAAAAATACAATTGAGCAAAGCGAGGGATTTGACCTAATCGCTCTTCTGGCATCAATGGACCAATGTTATGATAAATAGATCCATGCACCTTGAAGGTATAGATTCCTTTTCTTTGGTAGAGAGATTCATCTATATGAGATCCCAAAGAAGCAAATGCCAACACACTATTGTATGCTCTGATATGTTTCAAGAATTTTCTACTTCTAGTATTACCCCCATGCATCAATTTCCTTAATTCTAAAGGAGGTTCACTTAATGGCGGCAAAGAAACATTTTCTGAGTTGCAACAACTCTTCCCCACAAATGTGCGAATGGTCTTTGCTTCTATTTTCCAAGCTAAAGCACCACAAAAGGAACATGCAAAATCCAAGTTGCCTATGTTGTGAAGAATACACTTTTCATGAGAAAGAGACAACATAGAGATATGCATCAAGGAAGTGGTCTCAGAATATAAGTAGGTGATAGATAGACAAAGTGTCTCAACTTTGGAGTAATCTCCCTCTCTGGAGACAATTACAGGCTCCTCAGGAACATCTCCATTATTGGCTTCCAAATTGTCTTCCACTTCAATCCTTACATAACTTTGCGAGAGAATTGACTCGTTATCTACATCCATCGCAATCCTCCCTTGAGGAAATTCATTGCATCGATTCATGTTTATCAAATGGTGGAAATCTTCCAAGCGAGGCACATCAATCTCACCAAGAGAATGTCGAACTCTATCTCGCGCTACTGCACGTTGCGTAGCTTGAGAGGCTTGACATATCCTACTACGTCTTGCATGTCCAAGAGACAACACCTTTGGACGAATAGCCATCTGTCCAAAAAAGAACTCTTATAAGTACTCACAGATATATAGAGGTTAGTATCTAGAGAATTAAGAAGAGAGTATGGAGAAGAAAGGATTTTCCAACTATGTCTATCTTTCTTTGAGGGAGTCAGTGAGAGGAGGCTTGCCAACCCACATGGTAAATGTCTATATACTTCTATATCTGTCTCTCTATATCTCATCTAACTACTACTAAGGATATAATTGGGGGAGCGAGTCCATCCGATTAGCCCATTGACGATTGTCGGTTAAGGTCTTTGTTTCAGCTGACAAATTTCCACTACGGTTACAACGCGCCAGTCTGCACATCAAACGGAATCTCGCAGTCGATGCAGATGTGCCAAGTTAACCCATTATTGGTCGATCCGTTATTGGCCATTTTGGCAACCCACATCAAGAAGGATTCAAAGGTGCATCCAAATCAGCCCCGAGGTGCTTCATTATGAAGAGTTACCATGGTGACTTGTCCCCATTTGAGTTGGTAGAGTTGCATTGAGGCTTGAATTTTTGTGTACATTCTTACGCAATCAAAAGGACATACCATATTGGCAATGGTGTGCATGTGATTGCATTGGGAGAGACACTCTCTCTTTGCATCTGCCAAAAATAAACCAAAGTTTCTTGACCCTACCCAAATTGGGCATATCTGGCAATCAATGCATTCAAAGAGACGGCATCCTATATAGGAAGCTCTCTCCCACTTTTTGTGCTTTATGAAGTGTTTCACATTTGTCATACCTAGAAAGAAGTCCGACACTGCACACACCTAGAATACTTTGTGTGTGTGTGTGTGTGTGTGTGTGTGTGTGTGTGTGTGTGTGTGTGTGTGTGAGAGAGAGAGAGGAGAGAGAGAGAGAGAGAGAGAGAGGGCGAGGGGGGCTGGGGAACGGGAGGTGTGACTCAAAAGACACAGTGGCAACAACAATACTACAACTATGGAGATCCTTTGATAATGTAGCAATCAATGCATTCAAAGAGACGACATCCTATATAGGAAGCTCTCTCCCACTTTGTGTGTGTGTGTGTGTGTGCGAGAGAGAGAGAGAGAGAGAGAGAGAGAGAGAGAGAGAGAGAGAGAGAGAGAGAGAGAGAGAGAGAGAGAGAGAGAGAGAGAGAGGGCGAGGGGGGTGGGAGGGGGGGACGGGAGGTGTGACTCAAGAGACACAGTGGCAAAAAAAATACTACAATTATGGATATCCTCTAATAATTTAGTATCCAAAGAAGACAACCAAGAGTCGTTAGCAAATTGGTATCCACTACATACATAAGCCTCCACCGAAATGTAGTCAATATCCCCAAAGCCACCAAAATATAGATCCGCTAAGCCTATAAATGGGAAAGAAGTGAGTATGTTTTTTGGAGATCCTCTGAGAATGTAGTATCCAAAGAAGACAACCAAGAGTTGTGAGCAAATAGGTAACCACTACATACATAAGCCTCCCCCAAAATGTAGTCAATATCCCCAAAGCCACCAAAATATAGATCCGCTAAGCCTATAAATGAGAAAGAAGTGAGTATTACTATCGATTACATAATTCACTTCTTGCAAGGGTTGCCCTGCTTTGAACTGGATGGAACATCTCCAACGGCATTAATCCCCTTCTTGGGCCAATGGGTCATTACCAATGCATGGAGCTTGTTTGAGATAGATCTAACTTCGGAGACACCTGTAGTATGTTGTACTGCTACGGCGGTCAATTTGTTGCTAGTGCTCGTAATTCAGGCACAATGCTTTTGAAATCCATGCTATCCTTGTCAAGAAGGGACCTCTCCAAGAGACTCATGAATTTTTCCTGGTTGCTTTCTATGCGAGAAAGTTGTCCTTGCACCGAGCTCTGCTGCTGCAAAATACCATTGATCTGTAGCTGCATCCGCTCCTCTAGACAATGAAGATAAACCCCTTGCTCATATTGTGAATGGCTCAACCATTGAATGCTCTGTCTATAGGAAACCTGGGATGCCTCCGCTCTCTCACATGAGGCTTGAATTTTGGAGTAAACTGTGTGGATGACACCTAGTCCATCTACAATTTTCTTCTTTGCAGGTCCATCCCCACCTTGGGCAACGCGCTTGGCATTTCGTAAATTGTTGCCTGGGTCTCTCTCTGGGGTAGAAAATATCACCTCCGAAGAATCTCCTCCAGAGGTAAGCATGTGCTCCATTACTGTAAGAATAAGATATATATTTAGCACTGGGTTATACATGTTTCTCTCTCTCTCTCTCTCTCTCTCTCTCTCTCTCTCTATTTTTCCCCTATCCACCTCACTATACCTCCCTCTCTATGGCGCAAGGTGGTCATAGAGAGAGCAATAGCCAAAGCCTGTGTGCATCCTATGGCCATAGCAAAAGGTTGTTGACTTTCCTATGGGCATAATGTGAAACCGTGCGGACTCCCACACACACACACACACACACACACACACACACACAAAGGCTCTCTCTCTCTCTCTCTCTCTCTCTCTCTCTCTCTCTCTCTCTCTCTCTCTCTTCGTCTCTCCCTTACTCATGTGTAGGCATATCCCACAATGAGTGCACTCCAAGAGACGGCAGCCCATAGAATAAGCTCATTGAAAGCACCTTTTGTGCTTTATGAAGTGCATGGCATTTGGCATACATGTCGACCAAAGAAATGCTAGAATTCAAGGTTTTTACACTAAATTTCTCTACAGGTTGTAGGTTTTCTCAAGTTCAAATTTAAAATTTAAAGGTAAATACCAAAATTTGTAAGTGGGATTACATTAAACCTAGGTTTTTTCTAGCCCTGCGAGCCCCACCATCATCAGAGCTCATTGCTTAAGCTCATTGAAAGCACTTTTTTATGCTTTATGAAGTGCTTTATGAAATGCTAGGGTTCAAGATTCAGAAAAAATAATTTTTTTAAACATACAAAATTCCTTCCCTAGAATTTGCTAAGGGAAAATTCTAGCTCTGCGAGCCCCACTAGCATCAGAGCTCCGTACCAATGCAAAACAGTGCATATAAGCTCCTCTTCCGCCCTGTTTATTTGTCTGCTGATCCGTCGATAATGTGTTGTAGAGCAATGCCTCAATTCCTCTTCCTCCTGGATTTTGAAACTGAGTTTGCCACGTGTTTCTTGGCTTCAAGCCTAGTTCTTCCTCGTCAGTAGCTCTCTTTGTCATGTGGGATTACATCAAACCTAGGTTTTTTCTAGCTCTGCGAACCCCACCGTTATCAGAGCTCATTGATTAAGATCAGTGAAAAGTCTCTCTCTCTCTCTCTCTCTCTCTCTCTCCTTCTCTCTCTCTCTCTCTAATGCCAAATGTTGTGCACTTCAGAAAGCACAAAAAGTGCTTGAGAAGCTTTCTGTGTAGGATGTCGTCCCCCCCATGTACAACGTATTATGGGTTTTGAAAGCACTGGGAGAAAATAATAGCTTTGATAAGTGGTGGACCTTGCTTCTCTCCATGCTTCAATGGAGCCGAGGTTGGACACATGTTGGAGAGAAGATGGTTGCCCATGAAATAGGACCATGCATGCTATAATCAATCATATGTTGTACACATGGTGGACCTTGCAATTGTTTTATATGCCTAACTTGGACAAGTGGAGGACCCTTGATTACCTCCAGATATCAACAACAAGCCAAGTTTGGACAAGTGTAGTACCACCAAACCAGAATCTCTATGCTACAATAGAGTATAGGTAGGACACGCAGTGAACCTTGATATCAAACCATCCATGCTACTAGAGATGATAGGTTTCACATGTGGTGGAACCTCGTATCAATGTTCTATGTGTAGTTTTTGACTAGTGATAGACCTTGAAACTAATCCCTCTAGGCTACAAGAAAAAAGAGATGGATGAGGAGGCTAGACTACTTTTGTTGCATCAATGCATCCCATGTTACCACATATACTATAGGGTTCTTGGATAAGTGTTGGATCTTGTGTCAATGCTCCATGTCTAGCTTGGACAAGTGGTGGACCTTGGTTCTCTCTATGCTTCAAATGGGCAATAGATTGGAGACACAGTGGCCTTTTTTTTCCAATGATTTTATTTTTTGGAAACCTTGGAGGCACCATGTAAGAGGCACTCTAAGTCTTCCATACAATAGACTTATTGGACTATAAAATAATGATATCTTTCTTTGATATTGTCATTATTTTATGCATAATATTTTCTTCTCTTTGCAGACACAAAGGAGTTAAGTGATATAAAAACTAGATGTATTTCACACTATGATTGGCATGAAGATCCTTTTGGGACACCAACTTTTCCTATTCCCAAAGATTTAATTTTCCATATTAACGGTGTGGATTTTGAAGTGCGACTTTCATGTATTGAAGGAGCTGGTTATGGGCTATTTGTGCATACTACCCTGGAAAGTGGTTTGACTATTCTAAACTATGGAGGGCATAAGTATAGATTTCAAGACTGGAAAAAGATATGCAAAATTTTTCCAAGAGCTTATAAATATTCTCTTCTAGAGGATCCAAACATAGAAGAAGAGGAAGATCAATCATACATTATTGGTTGTGTAGAAGAAGGAAACGTGTCGGGCTATATAAATAGTTCTCACAGTACAAATTTCTGTCCCAACGTATGCTATACATTTGATCCAAATTTGCCACCTTGGCATAAATGCACCTCTTCACACATCAAGTCAGAAGAATATGGCCATGTATGAATTGAGACTATTTGTCAAGTTGAAGCAGGAGAAGAGTTGTTTGCTGACTATAACTTTACTTGACATTGTAAAGTATTGTACATGGATGGAAATCTCAAGTACATGCATCATTTTCATTTTTCATGGATGAAATCTCAAGTGAATATAACATTTGATTATTGTTTAGTTTATGCTCAACGAGAATCTAAAGTGCTCTTATGCTTTGTGTGTTGTCTAACTTATTTGACTACCTTGGCCATAGAATCTTGATTCTACTCTAGATTTGTGATAAATCTTACCAAAATTTAATCAATGTCTAGGTTGGACAAGTGGTGGGGCTTCAAACATTACTGTCTTAAACAAGTGGAGTTATCTTACTTGAATAAGTGGTGGCCTTTGAATCCAAATCTAAGCCAAATCTCTAATTGTTTGCTTGTAGTCTAGGTTCGACATTTGGTGGACCTTGTATCCATGTTTCCTCAACAAGGGTGGCTTTTAGTTTTCACTTTAATTACTCATCTTTAATAAAGTGTAGGATGGAAAATGTTGAGTTAGTAGATTGTATTTTAGACAAGTGGTGTTTGGTGTACGAATGCTGAAAATGGTTGCAAGGATTCTAACAACGACTTTACCTTAAATAAATTTCTTACTAGGAGTTCTACATATAGATATGGTGAATAAAATTCTAGTGGTTTTGAGATACCATTTGTGTGTGTGTTTTCTTAGATTCACAAACTAGGATGGATAATGCTCCTATGCTTCAGTCAACAACTATAGAATCCATAGATTCTATGGTTTCTAAAGTGCCCAAGATGGATGATATTTCTATACTAGAGTCTAGTGTTGTGCAACTTGAGCAAGCTTCCAATAATGAGAACCAAGAAATCGATGCTTCAAAAATGCAACATACATCAAAAGAGACTGAAAAGTCCACTCACGAGCTATTGCCAATTGGTACTACGTCATGTAGCGTAGATGTTGAGAAATCCATGCTTACAATTATATTGGATTTAAATGGTCTATTGTTGAAATGTTCCCCTCAACCATCCTCACACCACAGCTCAGTGCAAATGGATTCAAAAAGATATATTATACTCAGGCCAGGTTGCATCCAATTCTTGAAGACTATTTTACAGAGGTTTAATGTTGCAATTTGGTCGACAGCTACTAGGAATAATGTGTATCAAATCCTTGCAGCACTAAACAACTTAGCTGAGGATACATTGCCTTTCTTTGCAATTTGGTCGCAAGATGTTTGCTACACCGCTCAAACTCAAAAATTGTTTAGACCCGGCAATCCAAACGTTGAGGCAATGTTCAAGCCTCTAGCCAAAATTGCCATGGGGTTTGAATGTGATCCACAAAGAACATTGCTTATTGATGACTCTCCTTACAAGGGATGTATTTCACCAGCAAGCAATTGCATTTTTCCACCACAATTTGATGCTGAGCAGATGGTTGACAATGTGCTCTTGGAGGAGCTACTGCCATACTTGATTCAGCTTGATGAGAGAAGGGATGTGCGTGATTTAATTGCTTCTAATCGTTATGGACAACCTATAGTGACAAATGATAGTGAATACAAACAAATCATGGAGTATTGGAAGCAGAAAAATGATGTTTGGTCAGCTAAGGTGTTCTTTACAAGAAGAATACCACCTGCAAAAGGTGACAGGGATGAAACTATCATTGAAAATGCAAGTGACACAAGCCACCGCAATGAAATGAGAAGAGCCCAAATACAAGAGATCTTAGCAAAGGAGCGTACACCCATTGAAAGCATGAAGGCGTCACAATTGACCACTTTAGCTAGGCAATTGGGTTGTAACACAAAAGGAGTTTTGAAGGCAACCACAACAAAGGCTTATATAAATAAGGTGAAAGATGAGAACAATCTTCTAAGGCTGGATAGAAAGCAACCCTAAGGTACTAGTGACATGTCATATATTCTTGATACACATACTTGAACACTCATGTGCATGGTATCTAACAAATCTTTCTTTTTATTCCTTCCTGCAGGATCTTACAAAGGATACTACTAGATGGAGCTCAATCAATAGAGATTTTGATATGTTTGCTCAAAATAATGAAGCAGTCACCTACATTTTTTGTTTATCAATTTCTTGAGAGACTTTCTTTTAGTTTGTAATCATCAAATGAAATGAAAAGTATCCTTCTTATAAGATTGCTGATCTTTTTCTCGTTCAAAACTTTCAATTGTGATTTATAGTTTTGTTAGCATGAGATTGTGCTTTTTTAGTTTGAAAAAACCTGTCAAAGATCCAAGTCTTTTTGGCTTTACTTAAGTTATTAATTGTGAAAGATCCAAGTCTTTTTGCTTTACTTAAGTTATTGATTGTCTATGTAATAGTCCTTAAAACAATATCGGATGGCTTTCTTGCTCCCATGTCTCACATTGGTCTTTAGGTAAGACAAGTGGTGACCTTGAAAGTATGGTCTCATATCTCGATCAAGTGAAGAGACATGAAGCTTAAATATCACTACTATGTATCTAGTGTTAAACTCCATCAAGACAAAGATACTAGAGTGCCAAATTGCAGTCTAGTTTAAGTGAAAATCCATTTGAGCTAAGGTAAAACTTATAGTGCCTCATTTTTCTAGGATTCTACCCCATCAAGGAAGTTAGAATCTAGCACAAACCAATTAAGACTCTTTTGGAGCCTAGATAGGACAATTCGTGGAACTTAAGAGACTTATTATTGAGTTAGAGTCTAGTTTAGATAAGCAAAAGATCTTCAAACCAGCACTTGACTTTCTTACTATTCAATATTCAAAGTCCCTTGAGGCTAACAAATTACATACCTACTTGTAACCTAACTAATGAGTAATTATATAGATCTAAGCAAGTATATATAATGAGTCTTCAAACTAATAAACCAAGGGAAGAGAGTAGCAAGGTCCACTACTTGTCCAAGCTCAGCTCTAGACAACATAGAAAGATGCTAGTTCTACTAATTGTCTAATTATAGGCATGGAGAAATGATAGAAGGTTGAACACTTGTCCAACCTATCATCTCTAGTAAGATGGGAGGTTTGGCCTTAAGATTCACCATGTAACCAACCTATACATCATTGTATTATGAAGAGTAGAAAAGAAAAGCTCCACCACTTGTCCAAGCTAGTTCTAAAATCCACATGGAGATAAGCAAGCTCCACCATTTGTCAAATCTCTCTTCCATTAAAACATGAAAAAACTCAGCTATGTTGTACAGGGGGGACTTTTTTCCAAGGTCCACCACTTGTCCAAGCTAGGATCCATTAAAACATGGAAATAAACAAAGCTCCACCACTCGTCCAACCTTTAGAGTTGCAAAGTGTATGGGTTGTCTAAACTAGGTATGGGAAAATAATTGAAGGTCCACCACTTGAAACATGGAGCGAAGCAAGCTCCACCATGTCTCCAATATGCTAGACTCCATTGAAACACCCTAAACCCATGATATTTTGTACATAGGGGACGTACATTCAAGATCCACCACTTGTCCAACCTAGTATCCCTAGTAGCTTGATAGCTTTGGTCTCAAGATTCACCACTTGTCCACTCTATGTCATTGAATTAAAAAGGATTGGTTGTTAAGGTCCACCACTTGTCCAACCTATAAGGTTATATTTTAAATGGTTTTTTTTCTCACAACTTGAACTACCCATGATATGTTTTACATGGGAGTTTTGTTTCAATGTCCACCACTTGTCCAAGCTAACTCTATTGAAACATAGAGAGAACCAAAGATCCACCACTTGTCCAAGCTAAGCTATATTGAAACATGGAGAGAAGGATGATCCACCATTTCTCCAAGATAGGCTTCATTGAAACATGGAGAGAAGAAGGCTCTACCATGTCTCCAAGCTAGGATCCATTTAAATGCCCTAAACCCATTTTATTTTGTACATGGGGGGTTTTATTTCAAGGCCCACCACTTGTCTAACCTATTATCCCTAGTAGCACGAGTGGTTTGGTCTCAAGATACACCACTTGTACACTCTATGTCATTATATTAGGAAGAACTATGTATTAAGGTCCACCACTTGTCCAACCTATAAGGTTATATCTTAAATGGTATCCTTTCTGACCACTTGAAATGCCCATGATATGTTTTACATGGGGGTTTCATTCCAAGGTCCACCACTTGTCCAAGCTAACTCTATTCAAACATAGAGAGAAGCAAAGGTCCACCACTTGTCCAAGCTAACTCTATTCAAACATAGAGAGAAGCAAAGGTTCACCACTTGTCAAAGCTAGGCTCCATTGAAGCATGGAGAGAAGTAACCTCCATCATTTTCCCAAGATAGGTGCCATTCAAACATGGAAAGAATCAAGATCTACCATGTCTCCAAGATTCTAGGCTCCATTGAAACACCCTAAAACCATGATATTTTGTACATGGGGTGTTTACATTCAAGGTCTACCACTTCTCTAACGTATTATACCTAGTAGCATGAGTGGTTTGGTCTTAAGATTCACCACTTATCCACTCTATGTCATTATATTAAGAATAACTGGGTGTTAAGGTCCACCACTTGTCCAACCTATAAGGGTATATCTTAAATGGTATCCTTCACCACTTGTCAAGGTCCATCACCACTTGTCAAGGTCCATCACCACTTTTCCAACCTGTAAGGTTATATCTTGAATGATATTTTTCCTTATCACTTGTAATGTCCATGCGATGTTTTACAAAGGGGTTTTGTTCCAAGACCCACCACTTGTCCAAGCTAACTCTATTGAAACATAGAGAGAAGCAAAGGTCCACCACTTGTCCAAGGTAGGCTCCATTGAAACATGGAGAGAAGGATGATCCACCATTTCTCGAAGATAGGTTCCATTGAAACATTGAGAGAAGCAATCTCCACCATGTCGCCAAGCTAGGCTCCATTGAAATACCCTAAACCCATAATTTTGTACATGAGGGGTTTACATTCAAGGTCCACCACTTGTCCAACCTATTATCCCTAGTAGCACGAGTGGTTTGGTCTCAAGATTCACCACTTGTACACTCTATGTCATTATATTAAGAAGAACTATGTGTTTAGGTCCACCACTTGTCCAACCTATAAGGTTATATTTTAAATGGTATCCTTTCTCACCACTTGAAATGCCCATGATATGTTTTACATGGGGGTTTCATTCCAAGGTCCACCATTTGTCCAAGCTAACTCTATTAAAACATATAGAGAAAGAAATGTCCACCACTTGTCCAAGCTAGGCTCATTGAAACATGGAGAGAAGGAACCTCCACTGTTTCTCCTAGATAGGCTCCATTGAAACATGGAGAGAAATAAACTCCACCATGTGTCCAAGTTGCTAGGCTCCATTGAAATACCCAATACCCATAATATTTTGTACATGGGGGGTTTACATTCAAGGTTCACGACTTGTCCAACCTATTATCCCTAGTAGGTTTGGTCTCATGATTCACCACTTGTCCACTCTATGTCATTATATTAAGAGGAATTGGGTGTTAAGGTCCACCACTTGTCCAACCTATAATGTTATAGCTTGAATGGTATTTTTTCTCACCACTTGTAATGCCCATGACATGATTTACATGGGGGTTTTGTTCCAAGGTCCACCACTTGTCCAAGCTAAATCTATTGAAACATAGAGAGAAACAAAGGTCCACCACTTTTCCAAGCTAGGCTGCATTGAAACATGGACCTTAATACCAAATTATTTCTAGTAGCATGAGTGATATTTTGTACAGGGGGGTTTACATTCAAGGTCCACCACTTGTCGAACCTATTTCCCTAGTAGGTTTGGTCCCAAGTTCACCGCTTATCCACTCTATGTCATTATATTAAGAATAATTGGGTGTTAAGGTCCACCACTTGTCCAACCTATAAGGTTATATATTAAATGGTATTTTTTCTCACCACTTGTAATGTCCATGATATGTTTTACATGGGGGTTTTGTTCCAAGGTCCACCACTTTTCCAAGATAACTCTATTCAAACATAGAGAGAAATAAAGGTCCACCACTTGTCCAAGCTAGGCTCCATTGAAACATGGAGAGAATGATGCTCCACCATTTATCCAAGATAGGTTGCATTGAAACATGGAGAGAAGCAAGCTTTACCATGTTTCCAAGATAGGCTCCATTGAAACACTCTAGGGGTTTTTATTTCAAGGCCCACCACTTGTTTAACCTATTATCCCTAGTAGCATGAGTGGTTTGGTTTCAAGATTCACCACTTGTACACTCTATGTCATTATATTGTGTTAAGGTCCACCACGTGTCCAACCTATAAGGTTATATATTAAATGGTATCCTTTCTCGCCACTTGAAATGCCCATGATATGTTTTACATGGGAGTTTCATTCCAAGATCCACCACTTGTCCAAGCTAACCATATTTAAACATAGAGAGAAACAAAGGTCCACGACTTGTCCAAGCTAGGCTCCATTGAAACATGGAGAGAAGGAACCTCCACCATTTCTCCTAGATAGGCTCCATTAAAACATGGACATAAGTAAGTTCCACCATGTATCCTAGATGCTAGGCTCCATTGAAATACGCAAAACCCATGATATTTTGTACACGGGTGATTTACATTCAAGGTCAACCATTTGTCCACCCTATTATCCCTAGTAGGTTTGGTCTCACAATTCACCACTTTTCCACTCTATTTCATTATAATAAGAGGAATTGGGTGCTAAGGTCCACCACTTGTCCAGCCTATAAGGTTATACCTTGAATGGTATTTTTTCTCACCACTTGTAATGCCCATGACATGCTTTACATGGGGGTTTTGTTCCAAGGTTCACCACTGGTCCAAGCTAATTCTATTGAAACATAGAGAGAAACAAAGGTCCACCACTTTTCCAAGCTAGGCTCCATTGAAACATGGACCTTAATACCAAATTATTCCTAGTAGCATGAGTGATATTTTGTACATGGGGGGTTTGCATTCAAGGTCCACCACTTGTCCAACCTACTTTTCCTAGTAGGTTTGGTCACAAGATTCACCACTTGTCCACTCTATGTCATTATATTAATAATAATTAGGTGTTAAGGTCCACCACTTGTCCAACCTATAAGGTTATATATTGAATGTTATTTTTTCTCACCACTTGTAATGTCCATGATATGTTTTACATGGGGATTTTGTTCCAAGGTCCACCACTTGTCCAAGCTAAATCTGTTCAAACATAGAGAGAAACAAATGTCCACCACTTGTCCAAGCTAGGCTCCATTGAAACATGGAGAGAATGATGCTCCACCATTTATCCAAGATAGACTCCATTGAAACATGGAGAGAAGTAAGCTCCACCATGTCTCGAAGATGCTAGAGTCGATTGAAATACCCAAAACCCCTGATACTTTGTACATGGGGGGTTTACATTCAAGGTCCACCACTTGTCCAACCTATTATCCCTAGTAGCATGAGTGGTTTGGTCTCAGGATTCACCACTTGTCCACTCTATATCATTATGTTAAGAAAAATTGGGTTTCCATATCTAAATGGATCTTTGCTTGGATAAGTGGTAGACCTTGAGACCTAAATACCCATTCTACACTAGAGCATTGGTTAAGCCTTATGCACTTCAAGCATACCTTTAACAACAAGTAGTAGTTATTAGTTGACTTAGGTCTAGTTGACCTCCATGGTATTGAGACTAAGAGAGAGTGTAGCATAAAAAAGAGTCAGGATTTTAATTTGACTTTCTTTCTATTAATGAGTAGATCATAGATGGATTTTGGTATCTAATAAAACCTTAGAGTAGACAATGTAAAACTCATGTCTATTTTTGTGTTTTCATTAAGTGTTCTTGTTCTTTAATTTCAGAACCATTACAGAAAAATGGATTGGCTATATGCTGGCATAAATTGAAGAAAACTATTGAATTACCCATCCAACCTCCTCCAAGACCTTGTCCAAGGAATGAATCACCTCCTTATCACCTACCACTTTCTTTTAAGGACATCAAAAGAGTACTTATCTTGGATCTAGAGGGGTTACTTCTCAAGACAATTGAAATGAAACATGGAGATTCTATGCCATCTTGGGCTCAACACATGCGACTTGTGGAGGATAAAGATGAAGTTTATCATGTGGTGCGACCAGACGCACAAAGTTTTTTGGATTTTTGTGTTGAATACTTTGAGCTATGGATATGGAGTTGCTATAACTTAACAAGGGTGCAACGCATCACACAAAAATGTTTTCCTTGAGCAGTATACCAAGTTCAAGGTATTTATGAGTAACAAAAATTGCCAAAATCCAAATATTATGTTAGGATTTACAAGGGTTTATCACAAAAATTTGAGTGATATTTGGAAGATATTTGAGGATTTGGATGCAAACAATACCTTAATTTTTGATGACACTCCATATAGGGTGATGTGGAACATGCCAGGGACATATCTTATATTTCCAAAGATGTGGAGGCAAACTTCCGAGCAACTTCAAAACTTCTTGCAGAGAACCATAATTCCATGGTTGGTAGGATGGTTGTATGCAAGAGATAAGAGAGTCTATACATACAACACAATTGTAAATCAGTATAGTGATTCTGAGACAAATTATGTCCTTGGTGTGTACTTGTCAACACGAAAGAATTGAATAAATATGGCCATAAGATGCTTTTTTTATTCTAGTGTGTATCTTTCAACATTTGTATAATTTGATATAGTCTTTTTTATAAAAAAACAAAGGTGTGTCAATTTTATGAACACTTGAATGGAGTGCACCCTACTCTAAGGGGACTTCATGTACTATTGGAGTGCATCCTATTGTAAGGGGACTCTGATGTATTGCTAGAGTGCACCCAAATTTTTGGAGACTCATTTTTTATTTGATTGGGGCCTATGTTGGGTCATATAGTAAAAGAAATTCATTTTTTGTCAATTCATATCGAGGTTGCATTTATTTGTAACTATGAGAGAATTGATGTTTGATGTCAAAATAAAACTTGTAAGTATGGATCAGAGAATTCATGGACTTTAAATATGTGAGAGGGATCTTTTTCTTGGGCACAAATGTTTGCTTCAAGAATTTTGTCATTACATACTTTACATGAAAGAGTTTCAGAACCTAAAAGACTTTGAAAACAAAACTATGGAATCTAAGTGCATGTATTCTTGAATGGCTTGAAAGTTGATGTATACATGCATGTCGCCTTGATGAAGATTTAGATCTGACAAGATGCAAAGCTAGAATTCTTGGAGTACGTTACCTTTGTCAATTTGGTAATAACATATTTAACTTTCTTTTATTATGGGTGGAAAATATATTATTATGTGCATTTGGAACCTAATTGCTTGACCTTCAAACCAAGATTCCTATGTTATTTTTTCATATACTTTTTTGTAATGAATTAAGATTGTGGATACAAGGTCCACCACTTGTTCAAGCTAGATCTAAGAAAGTATATATACTAAGTCTTCAAACTAGTAAACCAAGGGAAGAGAGAAGCAGGGTCCATCACTTGTCCAAGCTTATCTCTAGACAACATAGAGAGATGTTAGGTCTACTAATTGTCCAATATAGTCATGGAGAAATGATAGAAGGTTGATCCACTTGTCCAACCTATCATCTCTAGTAAAATGGGAGGTTTGGCCTTAAGATTCACCATGTAACCAACCTATACTTCATTGTATTATGAAGAGTAGAAAAGCAAAGCTCCACCACTTGTCTAAGGTAGTTCCAAAATCAACATGGAGAGAAGCAAGCTTCACCATTTGTCCAAGATAGGTTCCATTAAAACATGGAAAACCTCATATATGTTGTACATGGAAGCTTTTTTCCAAGGTCCACCACTTGTCCAAGCTAGGATCCATTAGAACATGGATAGAAACAAGGCTCCACAACTCGTCCAACCTTTATAGCTGCAAAGTGTACCGGTAGTCTAAACTAGGCATGGGAAAATAATAGAAGGTCCACCACTTATCCAATATATTATCTCTAATAGCATGGGAGGTTTGGTCTCAAGATTTAGGAATTGGCTAACCTGTATTTCATTGTATTATGATGAATTTGGTTTTAAAGTCAACTACTTATCCAAGCTATAAGTTTATATCTTGAATGGTATTCCTTTCCATCACTTAGAAAACCAATCATATGTTGTACATGGGGGGTTTGTTACAAGGTCCACCACTTTTCCAAGCTAGTTTCATTGAAACATGGATGAAGACAAGCTCCACCATTTGTTAAATCTAGACTCCATTGAAATCTAGAAAATCCATTCTATGTTGTACATGGGGTTTTTGTTTTAAGGTCCAACACTTGTCCAAGCTAAGATCCATTGAAACATGGAGTAGAGAAACACTCCACCACTTGTCCAAGCTAGGAAATATTGATAGTAGTTGGCTTAGTTTGAAGATCCACCACGTGTCTAAGCTAACTCTATTGAAACATAGAGAGAAGCAAAGGTCCACCAACTGTTCAAGCTAGGCTCCATCGAAACATGGACAGAAGCAAGCTCCACCATTTCTCCAAGATAGGCTCCATTGAAACACGGAGAGAATCAAAGGTCCACCATTTCTCCAAGCCAAGCTCCATTTGTCCAACCTATAAGGTTATATCTTAAATGGTAAACTTTCTAATCACTTGGAATACCCATGATATGTTTTACATGGGGGTTTTGTTCCAAGATCACCACTTGTCCAAGCTAACTCTATTGAAACATAGAGAGAAGCAAAGGTCCACCACTTGTCCAAGCTAGTCTCCATTGAAACAAGGAGAGAAGCAAGCTCCATCATTTCTCCAAGATAGGCTAGCATGGATAAGTGCACCTTGAAACCAACCTTCCTATGAGGCAATAGAGCATATACTACATATTTTATGTATGCCCCATGCCTCAAATTAAGAAGTTATAGATTAGAAGTGGACCATGCTTGAATGTCACATGCAATAAATTAAAGAAAAATAGCCAAGTGGATTGTATTTCTCAATGGATCCTTGCTTTCACAAGTTGTGAACCTTGAGTCACTTTTACATTAACTTGGACAAGTGGTGGACCTAGAAACCAAGCTCTCCATGTTGAGATAAGTTGTAGGTAGGACAGTAGAACGTAGACAACGATAATGGATGCAATATACTCGTCTCCTAATAATCCAATTGATTGAAACCATGGTATTTTAGTTGTTTTCATTGTGTATTGTATGTGCATAAAGTGGAATGAGACCTTAAGAAAACTCAAATTTTTGACAAATTCTCTATATTTTGTACATGATATATTGAAAGTTGTCCAACCTGGGAATTGGGATTTTCCCACTTTACCTAATATGGTCTTGTTCAGTTTACTTTGGATTTTCCCAAGGTTTGTGTGTTTGGTGCTGTAAAGTGACTGAAGTAACCTAGAAAATCCATCTTGGTGTACAGAGTTGGTATTAGTGTCCAAAAGCACTTAAAATCGCCTCTAGTAACCACAGGAAGTGTCAGGTACCAAAAAAGCTGCAATCTCCAGACCCAGATTTGGCCAACTGACCTAGAAAAAGCATGTACACATGTTGTAGGCTTAGTAACAAGCAAGTTTGTGTAGTTATAATCCAATTTTGATGTGTTTTGGTCTTGTCAAGTGCTTGGTATACACAAAAAAATTTGCAAAAGTGACTGTAACTCAAGCCAGCAAGCCCACAACCCAGGTGAAGACTCCAGAAGGTGAGTATAAGCCCAGGTAAGATGTTCCTATTGCTAGGGTGAGCTGTCCTCCAGACAGTAAGCGCTTACTGTCTCCAGAGAGATACTGGGACCCTGCTTGAGCTAACACCTAAGTGATGTTGTTTTATATGCTTGATTGAGTCTTTTTGCCAATTTGTGACTAATTTGGTGAGAGTAAGGTGCATTTTACAAGCCAAAAACTGCATTCCAGAGACAAAAATCAAGATTGCATACAAAAATCACCTACAGGAGGGCTAAAACTTGCTAGGGCAACCCTAAACATTGCATTAAACATAAGGGAGTGGAAAAAATCAAGCAAATTGCATCATTTTGTGAAACTTGCATTACCAAAGCTTGTAGAACTTGAAAGCAAACACTTGTGCAAAAGATTGTGCTATTTGACCAAGAAGAAAGGGCTCAAGACACCAAAAATTTAATTTCAGTCAACAATCCACAGAAAAAGGAGTCAAAAAGGGCCACAGGGTTGGTCAAGTGAGCTAAAATTCACCATTTGCATTCAAAAGACATTAACCAATCATTAGGTGTGGTCACCTGAAGCGGAAAGTGCAATACTATCCTCTAGACAATAAGCGCGCTTACTGTCTCCAGTGCCCAAATTGTGATATTTGGCTTGCTACCTAATCTATACATTGAATGCATGTATATATATAGTTTCTATACTTCAAATAGATAGTAAAAGTGTGTAAACTGCTTGCAGGGTGTACCAAGAGCTTGGGAGAGCACAGCTAGCTGGAAGTAAGGTAACTTTCCAGGTTATTGCATCCAAGGTTAAGCACTTTTCATGTTTTTGAGGTCAGAAGCTATAGTACATAGACCACTTAGGGGCCAGGTGAGTCAAGTTTTTACGGAAGAGAGTGTCAATCAGACCACCCAAGTATCCTTAGGCCCAATCCCAGAGGATTACATCTCTGACACATCATCAGAAGATCTATACTATCAGACCATGGCACGGGGACAACCATTAGTGAACTTCAAAGGGGGAGTTAACTTTATGGGAGAATCCTCCAAAGACCATGAGAGACCTCCAACAATCTTGCTGTATGCCTATAACAATGGACAAGATGCCAGAATCTTTAAGGATTCTATGAACCATAGCTGTGTTCAGATTGGAGATAATCCAATCGAATTACAGTATAGGGTCCTAGCCACTTATGATGGCAAAGGAGGTTATATGGATGAACAAGGTGCTTACTACATGATAGTCAAAAGCCCTGATGTCGCGAACAAATGGGGACGAAATGCATCCAAGACGAAAGTTGATGATGAGGTCGAGGAGAAACTGCCTCTAGAGGAAAACAACAATAGAACCATGTTCAGATCTTTCACCACTAGAAGGCTTATGTCCGACAATCCTTGATGGGGAATTTACAAAGCCTTTCTTGAAGAAATCGTTGTGTACTATGTCAATGAGGACGTAAACGAGAAAGGCTACTCCGGATAAGACTTTGTATGTCTACCTCTTGAATGAAATCAAATTCTTAATTGTAGACAAGTTTGGTCAGGAGTACACGCCGACCTCTGCTGCAAAGATGAGTAGGTATACATACTTAGGGTTACCCATTGTGTACCCTGAAGTAGCAAAGCCAGCAGCAAGTGCACCACCTACAATCCCAGTAAGAAACTTAATGGACGTGACATCCTAAGACCAATACAAGTAGAGAGGCAACCTATGCAGAATCCTGGTCAGACTAGTTTCATTGAACCTATTTGCGTGCCGTCTAAATATACAGGATCTGGGGATCCATGTGCCCATGCTTCTGTCTTTAGACAAGTGCTGAGAGCAGAGCAAGTACATGACTTCCATATGCAATATGAGGGCTTTGGATTCACCTTAGATGGTACTGCTATGACTTGGTTCCATCCATTAAGTAAGAGCTCATTCTCTGACATAGAGGATCTCTTATCTGACTTTGTCCAAGAATTCACCAAACGTGGGATAAAGCATGACACAGTCCCACAAATATACTCTTTCAAAAAACAAGAAAGAGAAAGTAAAGGAAGCCGCCTTGAGATTGAAGCAATTTGTGGAGAGATGTCCTCCCAAGGAGATCCCTCAACAAGAAAGTCTAGCGTTGCTCTTCATAGAAGGGTTACTAGACGAGAATCTCAAGAAGGATTTGCATATTCAAATTAAGATGCAAAACTTTAGACGAGGTTATCAAAGAAGCGGTATACCTGGTCGACAATTGCAATATAAATGGAGAATCCCGAAAGGATTCTGATACCAGGTCAAGCAACTCGAGGGTGACTACCAGTGTTGTGAACACTAGACCAACAACCCCTGCGCGAACCACTGGAGAAACCGATGACCTTATAGACAAACTCCTTGAGCGTTTCAACAATGCTGCATTGGCACCTCAACATGTGAGACAGCCACAATTACGCGTATGTAGAATTTGTGGAGGGAGTCATCCCACAACCCAGTGTCATGTGATGCAACCTCAGCCACGTGACCAACCTAGACTGCAGCAGCAAAAGTGGTGTGAAATAGAACAAAAGTGGACAAATCATTCGACGGAAGAGTGCTACCACCAAAGGGGATATGTGAGAGAAAGGCAAAAATAGCCAAACCCTATGTACCAGTCGCAACAAGGGCAAGCCATTCCTCCATATCACATGAATAAGGCACCACCACCACCACCCGACTGTCCAAACGAAACTGACAATAAAGGAAAAGTGACCATAAGTAAGATTGGAGTGATACCTTCTTCGAGTGGATCAGAGACCGAAGCGACTGTACCTGTCAAGGCAGTTACACGAGCTCAAGCTAAGGGGAAAGAAGGTGATAAAAAGGATGAAGACCAAGAGAGAGCTAGTCAAGCTCCTAGTCGAAGGGTAGAAAGACGTAAAATCCGCTCTAAGGAGAGAGCTAGAAATCATCATAAATACAAGGTTGTATCTGTTGAGCTTGCAAAAGCTCAAGAGCAATTGAAAAAGCATCTTTCTGGAGTAGCATCTTATTCTGGGGGAGCATAACCAAACAAGATAGACAACACAAACAGCCAGGAAGAGAAAGATAAAGAGAGCAGTAGCCTAAGTTCAGGTGGATCAGTCCTGGTTGAGAAGGTGTGTGAACCCTTAGATGCTATAATAAAAGACTATGAAGCCAGGATACAAACGTATAAAACTCAGGCAAATCAATGGCTGACTTATCCAAATGTGGAGCTAGAGAAATAGAGGTTCGAAATGTGCAAACAATTGATCCAAACAGCTCAGGCATTATTAGAAAAGCCTCTTGCGATGCCAGTTGAGGAAAGGATAAGTCAACAACCTCCATTTGACCTAAAATGTGATATACCTGAGGAGGTGAATGTTCCAGAACCTAGCTTCAAGGAACCAGAAGAGAAATCTGATCCACAAGTAAAGATTGAAGAATCGCGGGCTGAAGAAGAGAGCAAAAGACAAGAGTTGGACCGTAGAGTGGTGGAAAATAGCAGAGACAAATCCATCTATAGTGAACCACCCATGGCACCTGAAGTCAGAGATGATTGGCCTCATAAATTGTGGGAGCTAATCAGAAACTCCAAAGATGGAAGCATGACACTCGAGTCAGCTCCTCTAGAGGAAGTTGATGTAGAACGCCAGATGCCCGATCTAGATGCTGGGTCGATGTATGGAGACATAGGGTCAAAAAAATTGGTAGAGAGCATAGATGAAAATATTAAGGAACTCCCTTCTTATCAAGGAGAATATGAATCCAAGTCTGACATTATGATCCTTCCATCTCAAAGAGTGTCGTTCAAGCCAACCTTAAACTCTAACGCGCTTCATGAGTTGCTGTCCACGCAAGTGAGATGCACTTTAACGTTGGCAGAGCTGCTCAAGATACGACCACATATGTGGAAATAAGTGAACACATGCTTAGAGAAATTGGGTCTAAAGGATTCGCAAGAGACGCTTGAAGCAGAGTTGGGTGACGATCAAAATACAAAAGCTAGTGTCAAACCTGTACCAATAAACAAAGTTGGAGATTACTGTGAAGGTGAGGAAGGCAACACGATGCTACCACTGGAGTTCAATGAAATCAAAACCATGGCAATTTTGGATAGTGGAGCAGGTGTAGCCATAGTCACAAAAGATCTTTGGGAGAAATGGGGAAAACCAACACTCCGAAAGACAAGAATGAAGCTACAATTAGCCGATGGTTATGTCGACAGACCCTTGGGAATATTGGAAAAAATCATCGTAACGTCATGTGGTATAGAATATGAGCATACATTCACAGTAGTTGATTTCGGTGACAGGAATAACTATGAAGTTATTCTTGGAAGACCCTTCATGCGCCAGCTCATGATGATACAAGACTGGGGCTACAACTACCTGTATCTTCGCCACATGGACAAAATCACAAGAATAAACCTCGAAGATTACTCTTATCGTGATGTGCAGCGAACACCTGTGGAGGATTTTGACTTAGCCACATCAGCTAATTCCAAAATTCAAGCATTTCTGGTCGAAAAACCTCAATTACGGATGTGCGGAGCTTCAGACAATGGAAGCTTGGATAGAAATGAGTGCAGACTGGAAAGAAGTGTAGTGGATGATGCATATATTGCAGATCCATTTCCAGAAGAAGCCTTCGAGCCTTTGGAATGGATGCAGATCTTAGCTACGCTTGATGTAAGCACTAACGAGACCACTCCCACAAAGTTTTGTGACAGTGAAGGTTTGGACTTAGTCCCCCTACGCATGCTAAAAGCACTTCACATGATAGACAAAGGCAATGAGGAGACTACAATGGTCAATGACGTTGATGAGATAGAGAAGCAAGTCCAATGCCTGACAATTCAAGAAGAAATCTCTATCATATACTTAACTCCTTCCTCTTCAGCTCAAGAGACGATAGACGACACTGAGTCAAAAAACGAAGGGATCCAACGAGAGTGCCTCTTCATAGAAGATGCAGATGACGAACACTCGAGTGGGAAGCATAGTGAGTCTGAGGATTCCTTTGACGATACACAGACCACCCCACTATAAATTGCAGCGCTACAAGAGGAAGATCTAGAGAAGATACAAGAAAACCAACCCGATGCCGGAGCTAGAAAGCGAATCACAGATCTTAATGCTAGTCAAGGCTGAAGACTGCATTAAAGATGGGGTAACGGGGATGTATTTCAGAGAAACAAAATGAAGAATGAAGAATCAGCCACCTAAAAAAGAACCTGAGGATAAAAGAAATATTTTCGCTAAAAAAGCACGACGTGAACGACGACGAGAGAATTTAGCCAAGAAAAGCTTGCAAACCAACGAAGAATGGACCACAGAGCTATCAAATAGCACAGAAGGAAGCAGTTCAGTGCAGGATGGAATCAGTGTTCCTTCCCACTACAAGAGATATACTATTCAGGATAGGCGTATATATTTAGAACAGCCTGTTTGAGAGAAGAAACAAAGCGGGACATCGTATGATGGTCCTGAAGAAGCGAAGAAAATTCATTTGGCAAACCCTGGAGGAGACCCTAAACCTGCCTACATTGCCACGGATCTTACTCCAGAGGAAGAGTTAACATTAATCAATGCCCTTAAGGAGTATAGGGATGTTTTTGCTTGGTCTTACAAGGACTTGAAGGGTGTGGATCCTGTTATCTGTCAACACACCATTCCCCTAAAAGCCGATGCAAAAACTAGCAGACAACGCCCATATACATACAACAAAACCTTCACCAGAAAGATCAAGGAAGAGATAGACAAACTTATGGAAGCAGAATTCATCTATGAGATTGAACATACGGAATGGGTGTCACCTATTGTGGTTGTCCCCAAAAAGAATGGCAAGTTACGAGTATGTGTCAATCTTAAGAAACTGAACGCTGCTACAATCAAGGATAACTATCCTCTTCCCATAACCGAGCACGTGCTAGAGAGAGTAGCAGGCAAAAGAGCGTATAGCTTTCTGGATGGATTCTCTGGTTACAATCAACTGGGGATCAAGCCAGGAGATCAACACAAAACCGCTTTTGCTACAGAATGGGGCATTTATGCGTATAAAGTGATGCCATTTGGGCTCACTAATGCACCAGAAACCTTCCAGAGACTGATGAGTCACTCATTCAAGGAGTATCTTTGAAATTTCTTGGAAATCTATATGGATGACTTGGGTGTTCATTCCCTTGCGAGAGATGAATATGTATTTCACCTTAAGAAAGTCTTTGAGAAGTGTAGAACATATAGAATCTGCCTGAATCCTGAAAAATGCGTATTCATGGTCAGACAAGGGAAGATATTAGGGCACATAGTGTCAGCAAATGGGATATCCACAGATCTTGAAAAGATTAAAGTCATAGTGGAATTACCGAGACCTACAAATGCCAAAGGCGTGCAAGATTTTATGGGCCATTGTGGATACTATCGCAGATTTATCTACATGTATGCTGTGATTGAACGACCTTTGTATGCCCTTATCATTGAATTCAAATGGACTGAAGAATGTGAGGAATCCTTTAGAAAGATGAAGGAAGCGCTGATCATGGCTCCTATCCTCAAGGCTCCAGATTGGACGAAAGAATTCCATGTTCACATAGATGCTTCAGCTATAGCGATTGGGTGTATCTTAGCTCAACTTGGTGATGGTAATATGGATTTCCCAATATCTTACGCCAGTAGACAGCTGAATAGTGCTGAGAAGAATTATACCACCACTGAAAGAGAAGGTTTGGGAATGATATACACTGTAAAGAATTTCAAACACTATCTTCTAGCCAATCATTTCACCTTCTTTGTAGATCATCAAGCACTACTCTACTTGGTGAACAAACCATGTAATACGGGAAGAATCGTCAGATGGTTCATCATATTGCTAGAGTTTGACTTCACTGTAGTAGTTAAAAAAGGTACAACCCACCAACGAGCTGATCATCTGTCTTGAATCTTAAGCGGAGAGCCACCAATGGGGATTAATGATGATATGCTTGATGCTTACCTTTTCAATATAGAAATGATTCCTCGATGGAGTCACAAAATCGTCCAAATCCTGTCTATCGGACAAGTTTCAGTAGGGCCTGAACAACTGATGTCACCAGATGTGGTCTTTGAAAGCAAGAACTTCAAGCTGATTAGTGAAAGATTGTATTGTCAAAATGCTGATGTTATATTCCAATTATGCGTTGAGCCAAATGAGATTCCACTATATCTGGCTGAAGCTCACACAGAGGTCATTGGAATACATCACAGATTCCACTAGACTTCCAAGAAGTTGAATCGACTTGGAGTGTATTGGCCGCAGGTGAAGAAGGATGTGCACAAGTACATTCAAGAATGTGCACGATGCAGAGCCAAACCATCGGTGGATCATGCCACCTTATACCAAGTGACCATAGCACCTAAATGGAGTCAGTATATAGTCGATTATCTTAAGGGGACCCCATTTCCCGAGAAAATGAGCAAGACAAGGGAACAAGCGATAATAAAGGAAGCAAAAATGTATAAACTCATTGGCAATCAATTGTATAAACAAAACAAAGACAATCAGTTAAGGCTATGTGCATGAGAAAGAGAATACCTGCCAATCCTACAGGAAGCACATGCAGGGGAGGCTGGTGGCCATTTCTTAGCAGAACGCACTGCGCAATTGATTATGTTTGCAGGGATATGGTGGACAACACTCCTTTAAGACGCGGAGATGTATGTCAAGCAATGTGACAACTGCCAACGTGCAAAAGTTCCTATGCGAAGGACCATATGCCTCTTAGACCTATGCTAGGAGCTAGAGCATTTGCCAAATGGGGAATTGATTTCGTGGGTCCGATCACACCGGCCTATAGGAGTCACATTGAATACATCATTGTGGATACAGATTACTTAACGAAATGGGTCGAAGCAAAATCCACAACTAAAAATGATGCACGCACCACCGCTCAGTTTCTATATGAAGAAATTTTCACCAGATATGGGCTACCCATAGAAATAGTCAGTGACCGAGGAACCCACTTTGTCAATGAAGTGATTGAATACTTGCTTGACGAGTTCCTTGTCATACATAAGAAGTCAGCTCCATATCACCCACAAGACAATGGCTTAGTGGAGAGCACAAACAAAGTCTTATGCACAGTGGTCACAAAAATAGTGAATAACAGTAGGACTGATTGGGGCCAAAAATTGCACGCTGCAATTTGGGCATATAGAGTGGCCTATAAGACTGTCCTAAATACAACACCATACAATATGGTGTATGGTCTTAATGCAATATTGCCAATGGAATTCCTAATTCCTACTTTAAGAGTGGCACAAGCACTCGAATGGACAGGTCATGAGCTCATACAACGCCTAGATGACCTAGAGAAACTTGATGAAACAAGAATGAAAGCTGTCATAGGCATCTACGCGCAAAAGCGCAGAATGAAGGAGTTCCATGACAAGCATCTGATAAGGAAATAATTTCAGAAAGGTGATTATGTGCTTGTCTACAAACTCAAACAAAAAACCAAGAAATTGAAGAAGCGAGGCATGGGACCCTATTTGATTATAGATATATCATCTAGCAGGGTCATCAAACTTGCCACATTAGAGGGAGAGGAGATGCCTAATTGGATTAGTGGATGCAGGTTAAAGAAATATCATCTCCCGCTAAATCCAGAAATGCTTGAGAGGGTGCATGCAGCTGGTTGTCAAAAAGCTACAGCCAAATTTATCAAAGAAGAAGCTCAAGAAGGAGCACAACTTCGACAACTCAAACGAAAGCAGCAGCAACAGGGATTCAACAAGCAAAAGTGGACTCGGATGTATCAGATTACTCGTTTTGATCTGGATGATGAAGATGTTGATCTTTGCATTCCTTGCATTCCAACCTATGCCTTAATGGATTCAGGAGCTCATTACAACTACGTCACATACAGCTTCTTTAAACAGCTGACAAATGTTCAGTTAGTGCCGGAATTCCACTGCTGTGAAGCCTTCAATAATGCAATTATCATAACCAAAGGCTGGGCAGAGATACCCTTGTATATCACTGGCGTGCTGTGCACTCATCAATTACATGTGTGCGATGTTCAAGATGATTATTCCCCCATCGTATTTGGTACAACCTGGCAAAGGAGATACAACACTTATTTGCACTGGTCAGGTAACCAAATGTACTTTCAAGCAGAGGGAAAGGTCAGCAAAGCATTGTTTGCAAGCGAGGAGGAGTTCCCTCATCAGCAACTACAAGAAGACAATCAAAAATTCCTTCCTCCACCACCTGCACCTGTTTCAACAACTGTACAACCGTCATAGCCAAAGGAAACTGCTGATGTTGCATGTCAGGTCAACATTGAAGAACCAGTGTCACAACCTGCACTTCCTCACACCAAAAAAAGTCCTCAACATAAATCCAAAATTCCACAATTACCTCGCCCAACATACAAGCAAGTTTGGCGGCCAAAACAATCAAATCCACAATCTCCACCGCCAAAGTCTAGCCAACAACTTGTGTGGAAAGCGAAGCCACCACCAATGCCCAACACATCGACAACATCCAGCACATATAGGTGGAATCCAATCAAACTTGCTAATTTCATTACTCCTATATAGAAAACCAAGCAGGTCTGGCGGCCCAAGCAACCCAAGCCAATAGTTGCTGAACCCCCACTACCAAAAGGCAATCAGAACTACTCGACAATTGTGGATACCCAAAGATAACGCTATAATTGACAACAACTACATTTGGGTAAAGAAGTCAGCAGGCACAACCATCCATCCTCTCCGACAATCCAAACAGTACACCCGAGCCCACCCACCGCCCAAGAAAATCAAACCCAAAAGTCCTATTCACTACAAACAAGCTTGGGTTCCTAAACAGCCCACCAAAACTGCCGTCTCGTATAAATGGCAACCCAAACGAAAGATTCCAAACCCAAAACAGGCTACATCCAGGTTGCAATGGCAACCTAAAAAACATCCACATGTACTCAACACGTCAACATTGGTCAAACCACCACCAGTTCTGACCATGTCCGAGAAACTTAGTCTCTTGAAAGCATTCTACCACTTGGAAACCTCACCAGCAGATGCCCTTAAGCAATCTTCTTAAGACCCTCATCTTGCATAGCATTAATTTTTCCATGCATTGACCGAGTATGCATGCATAGGGCTAATTACACGGCCTTGCATAGGCACCAATGTTTTACCCATGCACAACACCACTAGTATGACACAATGTCGTCCAGGAGGACTCCAGATAGGCGGGGGGGAGGCATTCCAAATGCGGACCCAAAATGATGATAGGGTAGTGTATTCAAATGTTTTCGGACTTATTTTGTGTTTTATTGCGAATTTCCTTGACCAAGTTTGCATTTTCTGCCCTGAATAGTGATAAAAAAGGAGAAACTGCCAGATATATATCCCTAGGTGTGTGTAAATATGTACAAAATTTTGTTTTTAGCTATCTTAAATAAATACGAGATATCCAAGACAACCTGTGATTTTTCAGATAATTTTTGGAGTGATTTACTATTTTTTTGCTATTTATTTGCTATTTTTCTCTTTTTATTTTCTAATAAATAGTAATAAGCTGCCAAAAATAAAACAAAGATACAAGAAATGTTTCCTAATATTAGGAAACCCGCAGGAATTTTCAGAATGGATTTCCAATGTCAACAAGTCAGGTTGCGGAAAATGACGGAAACCATATTTTTAAAGCGGAAAGGCTCAAAGTGCAAAAGTGATGGAATTTGGCCATACGGTGTCCAAATCGCAAAATTTTTGATCCGTAGGTCATCTAACATGTGAGTTGGTACTAACCATGTGGGTAGTTGCACTTGCACATCCTAAGCCCCAGGTATGTATACCCCAAGCCCTCATTTCTAAGCTCATTTTCTACTTGTCCTTGTGAAAGAGAGCTTGAGAGAGCATATTGCTACGTGCTTCCACCTGCCACCAGCTTCCACATTGCATTCATGGCTACCATGAGGGGTAAGTACAAATACTTTTCAAGTCATTTAATGCTTGTTTGACTCATTCACAAACACGTAACAAGCACACACATGGCTGGGAAGGCACAATCCCGTAGAAAACAGAACAGACTCTAGAGACCACCAAAGGCTAGCTTCACAAAGACCTCAGAGATAGGTCTAATAACAATGCCACATAGGCATATACTAACCCGAAAGGCCGAGACCAACACAGAGTCAGCAGATGGCTTTGGGAGTCTGGGAAGACACCACACCCAATTTGGATGTCAAAAATGACAAGTGACCACACCAAAAGGGTGTATAGGGCCTAGCTACAATGTCCCAACACAAAACTCCAATTGCATGTCACTCCTGTGACCCCCCAGACAATAAGCACGCTTATTGTCTCTAAGGGATTTTTGGCCAATTTCTCAACTTTGAGCACATATGCACCTCAAAATACATCAATATACATGCATTTGACCCAAAAAATCACCAAAGCCCATCCTTAGACCAAAATCCAAGCTCATCAGTCTGCCAACATCAATCCTGGTGAAGAAACCATGATACCCAATTCCAAGTTGAGAGACAAGCTCCACAATTGCTTCTTAGAGCCTCTATGAGCCATCCATAAAGCTACATTCTCAAAAAGTTCAAAAAATGCTCAAGAGACAGTAAGCGCTCTTACTGTCTCCCATGTCCAGACTACTACCAAAGTTTCCAGATAGCTCCTATACATCACCATGATTACATTGGCTAAGCCTCCTACCAAGTAAAAATGCAAAAAACCATCACTTAGCCATTTCAGCACCAGCTAGCCAACTCTGGACCTACTGTTGCCAAGGAGCATCACACTATCAAAGTCATCACATCAAAAATCATCAAATGATGCCTTCCAGCTAACCCTAGCATTACAGATCAAAAAACCAGCTCCATATCACTCTGGAGATAGTAAGCGCTCTTACTGTCTCAATGCCCAGAAGTTCACTTGCACCCCATCAAAAGCTGTATCTAGCCTCATTGCACAACGTTTGTGAAACCACAAGCACTATGCATCAAAATTTCACTAAGTTATCTATTTATACAGCTCACCTACCATCTAGGGTTTGCCATATCTCATGGTATATTGCTCCATATTACACCAAAATTGGGGAGGACACTCCATATGCATTGTATTACATGCCTATGCACTCATTGTCACCTCAAAGTGCCAAAAACACCTATTAGAGACAGTAAACACGCTCACTGTTTGATGTTGCTAAATTGTCAGTTTTAGTGTTTTGGGCTTGCAAGCATGCTTTATACATATATTTTGAGTGTTACTTGCATTTGATGATCATCAAAGATTCAATTGAAGCTCCTATCCAGCACTCTGACTAGACACTGACAACTTTCAAGTTGGTGGTCTGCTTACAGGGAAAATGCAAGAAGGAAAGAGTCCAGCCAAGAGACCCACAAGAAAGTCCATCAAGCAAGAATTAGAAGAGATGCCCCCTTATACTATCTTGAAGATGACAATGAAGGAAGCAACCACCTACCTAAAGAGAGAGCTTTTGCACACAGTGCAACCATATATGAGGGAATATTCAGAACCCCGGACAACCAATTGGTGGATGTCCCCCTAACCCCAAGAGAAGTCTACGGGCTCACCAGCCAGCACCAGGATGACTTGGAAAAAGTGGATTTGCATAGATATTTTGAAATGGAGCCGTGCGGAGTAGATTTACAGAGAGATTATGAGATTCTGCACACATTTCAAGCAGATGGCATTGCCCATATCACCAATATGGCCGATGAAAAAGTCCAAGTACACATAAGCCAAGAAGTTATTGCAGCTGCACTGAACCTGTCAAACACGGGGATGCCAATGAGGGCTCGACATGAAAGAGAGCCAAATACATTTGTAAAGCGGGGTTTAGCCGCTACATTTGATATCATTATCTGCCAGAGGGCTCGGCTCCCCACCCGGATTTATCAACACTTCTTCCATATTACAGATAAAAGACTTCCCCGCTTCACCACCCCCAACCATGCAGTGGCTACTACATTCTCATGGGCTTGCCGACAACATGCCCCTGTGGATATATATCATCCACAGTACATTCATTATAATCTCCTTCACCTCCGAAGAAAGGGACCTATCAAATATTTAGCTGCCCCCGAACTTTTGACAAGAATTGCATATGAGGCCATTGGGGCCACAGCTCAGCTACCACCTGCTCCCTCCCAACAAGATTGGTTACAAGATATTGATTCCTCTGACGACGAGCCACCCAAGCCAAAGGCTAAGCCACTGAGGGTAGGATTAAGAAGGATGTTAGTGACAGTGCAAGAAGAGGAGGAGGAAGAAGAGGAAACACATCGTGAAGCCTCGCAACCAGAAAGTGATTCCGAAGAGGAAGAACAAGCGGGAACCTCTTCTAAACCACAACCAACATAAGCATCAGAGCCGAAGACTGAGGGAGAGGAAGAGGAACACACCCCATTGATGACAAGGAAAGGAAAATACCTCCCACAGCTCCAGTGCAAGAGGATCCACTACAAAAGAAGGCTTTCCTTGAACGCCTAAAAGAAGCATACAAGAAGAAACGGGTAGTAGCCGGTGACCTTGAGGAGCAGTGGAATCCACGAGAACCATGCGTCAAAAAGCCCTCAGTCACCACGGCCGAAGAGGACCTCCTTCTCAAAGCATATCTAAAAGAAGAGGAGGAAAGACTTGCCAAAGAGAGGATGGAAAGAATGGAGGGCTCAGCAGCATATGAACCACTTGTAACAGAACAACATCCCCCATATCCTCCTCCACAACCTGAAGAGCCACACATCTCAAAAGCACAACCTACACAAGAAACACAAACAGAGCCTGAGATAGCTAAAGACGAAGCTCAGAAGCAAAAGCAAGATTCAACTCAATTGAATGGAGAAATTGCGGCAAGAAAGGTATCTGTCTCTGTAACAAGAACTCACATACTAAGTCAACAATATGCAGGACTTGAAGAAGAGGGAGAGCCCGAGGTCCAAAGTGTTCCAATTATTATCAACCTTGAAGATGATGAAGCGGCTCAACCTCCAAAGGAAGAAACTGTCAATCTTGCTATGCCAGAGAAGCAAAAAGAAGCTAAAAGTCTAGCTCACACATCAATAGTTGAATCATCAAAGGCACGAGAAGACACAACTGCAGTACCACTTATATTCCACACTCCTCCAGCAGTGGTCCCACCGCCGATGCAGACCTTTGGTCAAGGCTTGGACTTCTTTGCTGCTCAGATTACAATGATGACCAAAGGAATGAAGCATCAGGCTAGGCAGCTTGAGCAAGAAACAGCCACAAAGAGCTTGCAACTTGAAAAGGCACTCCAAGAAGTAGCTCAACTGAAAGAACAGCTAACCAGCACTAATGATGAGCTAAGAAAACTACTCAGTTTATAGCAAAAAAGGAGCTGCATCAAAAAGCAAGACATGAGTATAGTGGACTCAAATTTATGTATGATCTGGGCACGGATCACATCACTTCCTTAAAGTCCCAAGTCCAGCTTCAAAGTGAACTCATCGACAAGCTCAAAGGCTATGCAGCAGCCGAGGCCACCTCCTCCTCAGCTCAAATAGCTATGCAAGAAAAAGATTAGAAGATAGAAGAGCTCGAGAAAAAGCTAAGGATGGAAGCCTTCCAGAGAGAAGAGCTGGTAGCTCAATCTATGCTACAAAAATACCAACTCCTTCTAGAAAATGCAAATTTAAAGCAACAGTTGGCACTCTTAAAAGCTTCAAGTTCACGGCCAAATATAGCGCCTACATCTACCAGGCCTGAAGCCAGGCCACTAGAGACAGAAGGGACTGTACAGCAAGAGATGCCTCCAGAGGAACCAATATCTGCACCTGCTACAGAGCCAGAGCCTACTACAGTTGAAGCAGCAGACAAAGAGCTTACATTGAATGAATTGGCAGAGCTGCAGTTAAGAGAGCGCATGAAGACCCTCCATGAGAGGTATCATTGGAAGAGCCTAAGTTGGGAGCAGCGTATAATACACTCTGCAAATGTCGCTCACCTGACTCCCCAGCAGATAAATGTATCTTGGTATGTGCGCATGCTTCCCTTTCCACTGATGAAGTTTGCATCTCTTGATTTCAAGCAGAGTATATTAACTGAGCTTAAAAGGATGGCAGAGGAGCAGCAGGTTTCGGAGAAAAGTCTTGAACCTACATGGCGACAGAGATGGCTTAAGAAGCATCCATAATTTCTTATCCATCAAGTCCACGCACCTAGATACATTAAAGAAGATCCTACAATCTTCCCCTGTCTACGAGTATACACATGGCAAGAGTTTGAGCACCTTCAGAAGGAGCATCCCACTTGGATGAACTATCCGCTACGGCCAGCTCCTTAGCCAGGTGACTACCTTACAAAAGAATATATGATCAGATCACTGACTGAAGATGAGGAAATGTACAGAGGTCCCCCAGACCTATCTACACGGATGCTAAGGAAAATATGTCGGATGCTACTAACCTGTATACAGGTATATTACCAGACGGAGTTAACCAACACTCCCTAGTTGGGTTTTTTGGAGGGTATAAGAGGCCTATACTATGATCTATCCGACCAACCCGATGAAGTCATTTTGCATGGATTTTTTTCTCGTCTAATGTTTTTTCCCAGCTACTACCTCCAAACATTCGAAGAGGCTTTCTACACCGGCTTCTTCTCCTATAATTCAAAGATCTTCAACATCGAAGTTGCAGACATTAGAGCAAGATATGTAAGTTATACAGCGATTGAGTTGAAGCATGGGATCCAGAATATCCCACTATCATCCATTGAAAAGGAGAAGAAGGCCCAGTTCAAAGCGGCCCTTAAGCTTATGGCAGGGTGCAGATTAGAAAGATGTCCACTCAATTGGACAGATGAAATGCCAAGTGCAACACACTCCACAACAACCCCATGTCGAGGAAGACTTGGTTTAGGAGGGGGGGAGTGTTGCAAGTCAGCAACGGTGGATAGAGTCCACCACTACATCAAGTCAAATCCCCGCCTTTTTGTATTAATTTTCTGCTCTGAAGCCGAGCTTGTAATACTTTTGCTATTTAAATGTAAAGGATTTATCTTTTGGGGCCATGGGCTTCCAAGCTGTACCGATTCCCAACTCAAGAACACAATTGATTATTGAGCCATGTATCTATGGGAAACCCTCCTTCCACAAGACCTAAGTATAAAGGTCAAAATGAAGGGTTTTGTAGGAATGATTTGATGACTTTAAAAAAACTCTCTGTGCGGGCAGCTTATCCATTTTCTGTGTGTGCATCTTCTTTGATTGCTATCTTGTGCTGCATGAGTCGCATTGCAGAACCGAGACCATAGGCGCGTTCAGCTCATCGAGCTCTTCGACTCAACGCCAACCAATCGCCACGAGATGCTACTTCACGAGCCTCGACCTACGGACTTACAAGTGAGTTTTTGGGAGTTTAGGGTAGATTTCAACGAAACGAACCATAGAGTAGGGTAGCTCTCCCTTAGACGCAGCTGTAGAGACCATCTAGGACCGTTTTCGACAACTTCCATTTTGCTGTCAAACAGTAAGCGTGTTTTTTGCCAGGGCCCATAATTTAGGTTTGAGGGTCTAGGTAGCTTGGGGACATGTGGGAAATTGCCTACGGTGAGTTTTGTGTCAAAGCGAGGTCATTAGCTCAAGGTTTAGCTTAGTTTCGTGAGGTAGGAGGTTCTTGGCAGATTTGGGTATTCCCACACACACAGGACTTGGAGATCTTAGATGACCATTCCATAGGTATTCAACAAGAGGTTGACACCCTCTTTACGTGCCTCCATTCCCTAATTGGGCCAGTGACGTCCCTAGTTGACATTTTATGTGTTGAGTAGGTTCTCACTTGCTACGAGCGACACTCGAAAAACATCACTCTATGGCTCTTGGGCCATAGGGTGCCCTCTGTGCTAGTAACAAATCCTCTATGCTCTATGTTTGCACCCTATGGACCTAGGGCCACAAGGTACCCTCTATGCTAGTAAGAAATCCTCTATGCTTAATATTGAAACCCTATGGACCCAAGGCCATAGTATGTCCTCTATGGTAGTAAGAAAAACCCTCTATGCTCTATGTTGGCACCCTATGGAGACTTGAGGGCCACAAGGTACCCTTTATAATGCTACTAAGAAACCTTGTATGCTCTAGGGGAGCACCAAATAGCCCCTACGCCACAAGGTTCCCTCTATGCTAGAAAGAAAACCTCTACGCTCTACATTGGCAACCACAGTCCTCGGGCCATAGGGTGCATCAAATGGCTCCTAGACCACAAGGTTCCCTCTATGCTAGAAAGAAAACCTATGCGCTCTACATTGACACCCTATGGCCCCAGGGCCATAGGGTGTCCCCTTCGCATAGTAAGAAACCATTGAAACTCTATATTAGCATCTAAAGATCGTAGGCCACAAGGTGCACTCTATGCTAGTAAGAAACCATCTAAACTCTATGTTGGTAACCTATGGCTGAAAGGCCATAGGGTGGCCAAGGAACCCTTTACGAGCATTCCCCACAAAGACCACCTTATGGCCCCATGGTGATTTAGTGACCTAAGTGCCCTTCTTAAGACTCTTCTATTTTGATATCATATGGCCCCAGGGAAATAAGCTATCCTCTATGCTATCAAAAAACCCTTTATGCTCTTTGTTGGAATTGTATGGCCCCAAGGCCATAGGGTGCTCTCTATGCTAGAAAGAAACCCTCCATGCTATATTTTTGCACCCTATGGCACCAAGGACATAGGGTGTCCTCCATGATAGTACGAAACCCTCTATGCTCTATGTTTGCACCCCATTTGACTATGTTGACACCCTATGGCCCCAGGGCTGTAGGGTGCTCTCTATGCTATTAAGAAACCCTATATGCTCTCTGTTGGCACTCTATGGTCCCAAGGGCCATGGGTTGGAAAATGTGACCTTTGAGAGTATTCCTTACCAAGTCCTTAGCCTAGGTGCCATCTTAGAGACTCTATATTGGCACCCTATGACCTAGGGCCATAGGGTGCCCATTATCCTATAAATAGACCCTCTATGTTATCAATAAACCCTCTATTCTCTATGTTGGCACCCTATGGCCCTAGGTCCACAAGGTGCCCTTCATCCTAGGAAGAGACACTTTATCCCCTAAATTGGTACTCTTTCGCCTCAGGGTCATAGGGTGCCTTCTATGCTAGTAACATACATTATATGGTCTAGGTTTCCACTCTACTGCATAGGGCTAAAAGGTTTGCTCTATGAAGAAACCATGTATACTATATGTTGGCAGTGTATGACCCTAGGGCTAGAAGCAAACCCTAGGGCTATAGGATGTCCTCTATGCTACTATCATATGGTCCAAGGGCTAGATGGTGACCAAGGTGTCATGTGTGAGAGAATTCTCTACTACATATAAAAAAACCACTTTATGGCACTATGGCATCCCAAGGGCAACAAGGTGCTAATAAAAAGCCCTCTATGCTCTATGTTGGAACCCTATGGGCCATAGGGAGGCCTTTATGCTAGTAAAATTCCCTCTATGCACTATGTTTATGTGTATACTTATAAGAAGCCATTTATGCACTATGTTGGCATCTTATGACCCTAGATCCATAAGATGTCCTCTATGGTAAAAGAGAAATCGTACATGGGCTATGCTGGCATCCTATGGTCCTAGGGACATAGGGTGTCCTCTATGCTAGCAAACCCTCTATGCCTAATGCTAGCACCCTATAACCCCAGGGTCACAAGGTAGCCCTCCATGCTCTATATTGGCACCCTATGGCCCCAGGGCCATAGGGTCATTCTATGCTAATAAGAACCTCAATATTCTTTATGTTGGCACCCTATGGCCCTAGGGCCACAAGGTGCCCATGAGGCTAATATAAACCCCTAATGTTTTATGTTTGCACCCTATGGTGCTAGTACCACAAGGTGTTGTCTATGCTAGGAAGAAACCTTGTGTGCTCTGTGTTCACACCCTATGGCCCTAGGGTGCCATATATGATACTAAGAAACACCATATGCTCTATGTTGGAACCCTATGGCCCTAGGGCCATAGGGTGCTATCATAAGAAACCATCTATTGTCTATGTTGAGACCCTATGGCCTTAGGGCCATAGAGGGACCGAAGGCCATAGGGTGGCCAAGGTGTCATTGAAGAAAATTCCTTACTACATACATATAGAATACTTTATGGCCCCAAGACCATTGAGTGACCTAAGTTCCCCTTTAGAGACTCTATATTTGTACCCTATGAACATTGAGTGACTTACGTGCCTCTTCATAGACTCTACATTAGAGCCCTATGGAACTAGGGTCATAGAGTGCTCTCTATGCTACTAAGAGACCCTATATGATCTTTGCTGGCACTCTTCGGTCCATAGGGTACCTTTCATGCTAGCAAGAAACTCTACATGCTTTATGTTAGCACCCTATGGCCCTAGGGCCACAAGGTGCCCTCTATGCTTCTATGCTAAAAGGAAATCCTCCATGCTCTAAGTTGGCGTATGACCCAAGGGCCAAAGGGTGTCTTCAATGCTAGTAAGAAACACTATATACTCTAAGTTCGTATCCTATGGCCTAGGGGACATAGGGTGGCCAAGGCATCCATGGTACATTCACAAACGGATCTTGATTACGATGTCATTAGAGCACATAGCATTCTTTCTAATATTAGTAATTTCAATAGAAAAAGTCAAGTTGTTTTAGTGATCTTAAATACCATTTATATAGGTGATATACTTTTTGACATAATTTTCAAGGATGAATACACATTAAAAGTTTTCATAATAAAATAGTCATGAAAAAATCCAAGTGTATATACATTAAAATAATTATAGGTGACATATATCAACTTAATTAGACAATGATAGTCATGAAAAAATCAAAGTGTTCACTTTTTTTATAAAATCTCAATGTATTTATGATCTTATTAAAATGTGTAAATAAATACTGCGGTAAATATGCAATCCAATATACAAAATTGAATCATTATCATACATCATACATTTGTTGCTTTGCCACACAGTTGAAGGGGTCTTTGCCTTCAAATATCATCATAACATTGAAACATTTAAATCAAATTTGCAAGTACTTTAATTCACAAATGCATTGATTTGTTGGTGGATGGAAGGTCCGGCTCACCATGCACTTTGATTTTCAAATCCTAGGGGGCAAAAATATTTGTGTTGGATTCTCCTTATGGCATTGCACATGTTCGGGAACTTGCATTGCCTTCTACTTCCAATTTACAAACTTAAACAATGGTTATACATTATACAATCATTTCTTTGCAATAAACCTTGATACAATGTTTCAATTGCTACATGACAAGCTAAAAAATTGTACTAGTCCTAGCTTCCCTCTATTGAAAAAAATTCAAGATATAAATTTTGATTCTCTACATCATCTAGAAGAGAAACAAAATCATAGTTTGGAACAAAATACTCGCACTTTATATCTTTGAATAAAATCTTGTTACAATTAAAGAACTAGATCTTCACATAATCCAAAGGATAAATGCTTGAATAACCATTTGCACTTTGATACTCGATTTTTACTATCTAAGCAAATAATTGGCATTTACAACAAATGTTTAATATATATGTTTAATCTAGTTAGTTGCAATACAAAGATAATTATTTCAAACGCTTACACCATTAATTCACAATAGAAGAACTTACACCCAACAAAAAATGATCATACATCAATTGTTCAAACTCCCATTTTGGAATTTTGAGGACTAAATACTTTTTAGTTTTTTCTAGCTTATTTCATTCTCAATAGAATATTCAATCTTAATCACAAGATAAGAAATATATGTCCCTAATGTATACGGACACAAGATATAAGGCCAAAGAAAAATGTTTTTGAAACACTTAAAGAGTCTTTAGGTGACTTAGAATAACCAACCTATGGTCTAAAGTCCATAGGGTGTCATGTGATATTTTATAAGATGTGTCCATAGAGATCTAAGTGATTTGCATCCATGGGGTGGTCTAAGTGCCCCTGTGGAGATTCTATGTCACCACCCTAAGGCCTTAGGATATCCCAAATGCTCTTGGATAACTTATGTTTCCTTCTAGAATAGCCCAAATACTTATATGACCTTTTAGAGACTTTACGTAGTCACCCTATATCCATAAGATGGTAGGGTAGCCCAAATGCTTTTGTGGGATTCTATGTTGACACACTATGGCCTTAAGGATGTAGACTAGCCCAAATGCTTATGTGCCCTTTTAAAGACTCTATGTAATCACCCTATATCCGTAAGATTGTAGGGTAGGCCAAATGCTTTTGGGGGATTCTATGTTGACACCCTATGGACCTAAGGCTATAGAGTAACCCAGATGCTTATGTGCCCTTTTAGAGACTCGGTGTAATCACCCTATGTCCGTAAGGTTGTAGGGTATCCCATTTTCTTTTGGGGGATTCTATGGCCCTAGGGCCATAGGGTGTCATGTCTACAAAGAACTCTATGATCCTCAAGTCATAGTGTGTTCTTCCCAAACCTCATATGATCACTTAACTTTAAAGTATTACACAATATACCTTATGACCATATATAAATGTAGAATTCTATTTACCACAACATGTCCATATAATATCATATACTTAAGTCTAATTCATTTATTGTGAAAAAACTCAAACTCACAAGTTCACATTTTTTCAAAGAAAATAAATTGAGAAAAATAACAAACCAAACATCAATGTTTTTAACATCATGGGCAGATTTGAGATGGGACAAATAAAATAAAATGAAAACAATAATAATCTAAATCTCAGTAATGTAATATCATGGGTGGCTAGCTTAACCTGTTTCCTGTAGAATTTCTAGAATGGCCTCAAAACTTGCATCCAATGGTTCTTCAGTTTCTTCTTCCTCTGAATCCTTGGAATTGACTTTCTCTGTGTTATCCACACCTGCCCACCTTCTAAGATCAAGGTCTTCTTCCACTATGGAATGGCAAAGAGATTCCAATTGCGTCATTTGATCATTACTACATGCAACTGATGTCACCTTTCTCTGTTGTTGTAGTACCTCTTTAGTCCCATAGCCTAATGAGAAGATGTCTATTACTTGATCATCTTCTTTGAGACAGATGCATTTGATTTCACGACGCACAAAAAAGGCTTTGGCCGTGGTCACAGCATCATACTCGTCGTCGTTGATGCAAAGAGTATGCATTGGCTCCAACAGTGACTCTTTAACACTAGAGTAGTTGGTGTACTACTCTCCTTGACTGAAAAATGCCCAAACCCCAAAAATTACTTCGCAAAAAGCACATGTTTGGCTAGTCTCTGATCCCATTAAGGCACTTAAAGGTAGAACGTGCATTTCATACCATTTAGCTTTTTCAGAAATTGCCTTCTCTAGGGAAGCAGCATGTGATACTTGACTAAGCCGGCAATTAAAAACTCTGATGGTTGATGTGCTACCCCACATACTCCATCAATTACTTTACCAAATTGCGTAGAACTCCAACCACTAGATGTAAGACTTTTGTGTGTTGTATCTATGATCCAAACACCAACACAAATTGTAGAGCTATTCTCACTGCAGAGAAACTCAGTGCCTTCAAAATTCTTTCCAACACACTTGATTGTCCATGGTAAAATAAATTGCAAACTAGAACTTCCATTCTTTTGTGCAATGATCCACTGCACATATCCGCTAGTGATCTAAAGAATTGACTCTTTCTCCTTTCCTTTTTGTAGTAGGATATTTAGCCATTGCGTACAGCTCATGAAGAGAGATTTGTAAATCTCATTTGTAATGTTATAATCAGACTTACATTCATCCCATGAAGTAACTTCTATTGCTGATGGATCTATCTCTTTAAATTCTTTCAACATTTGACGCTCAAAAACCCTGGTTTGCTTTAAGTTCGTTACACGTGCAGTGAGGTCGAGAATGCCCGCTTGATGTGCTTGCTTCACTAAGAAGATCTTCTCATCTGTCACCTCCTGTTGTAGTAGCTTGACATCGTTATCTTCTAAACCATTTAGGCATCTAAAGGTTGTTATGCTTGGTTATCGCCCATGAGCAGTTGATGTCTAATGCTTCTCCAAGATGTTTATCCATTGATCATAGATTTCATCACTGTACATGATCATGTGTGCTTCTTTGTTGGCAAATGATTTATGGTTGAACACGATGTTCGCCACATTTACAAAGGCCTTCAAGATAAAGAAAAGAAAATTAACTTTATTTCAAGACATATTTGTAACAAAAACAATCATAGGGAAGTCGAACTTACATCCCAAGGTGCTCGACTCGGATGACCAATAGGAACACCTGCCTTGGGTTTTGTTGGTTTAGAATATGCAAGCCATTGACTACGACCATGCTTCAAGACCTCCACATAAGGCTGGTGTTTCATTGCTGTTATTCTCTCCATGTTCTCCATTTTGGACATTCAAACAGTAACCTCTTTGGGAGTGTCTACCACTATCCTTGCACTTCTAAACTTGTAGAACTCTTTTCCCAAAGCATATTAGTATTGTTGTTACGCAAAAAAGCTCTAGCCACTATGATCGAATGTTGAACAACTAGAATCCAGTAGTGGGATGTTGATAGCTTGTCTCCATGCACTTCATCTGTTTGTAAATGCAGTTTTTTAATTGGGTTATACGGCATCAGGTCTGCTGCACTGGACATTGGCCTAGAGTGCCCTGCAAATTGCTTAAAGAGATATTTCACATACACATCTGACAATGGTCTGCATTGACAACTATCCGGTGCAAGGTTGCATTGCTCAACTAGGATCAACTGGGTAAATTGTACACCAAATTTAAAATAGTGTGCAATTCCAACGTATTCATCTAGCCCACTCTTAGAAGTTTTGTCAACTTCTTTATCAAGATCTTTTTCTTTGCGCTATATAATAGAGTCCCACAGAGCTAAGGATACTGAGTCCACAACCACTGCCACTGAGGAGGTTTCAACTGTTAGGGCTGCAAGTCCACTAGAATCTCCTGCTTCTTGAGTCTGTAAGGGTATAACTGAAATTTTTTCTTCAGCCGCATTTCCACTATTGTCTCCAAGTGAGGGAGTTTGACTCTTTTTTAGAGTATTAGATTGATTTGCTTTACCTGTGTCTTCATTCTTTTGCTTCTTATTCTTCTTTGTGCTGTAGAATTTACCTAAATATTGATTGACTTTCTTAAAGGGCTCAATATATAAGTCTATAAAGTTCTCACTTGGAGTGTCAACTTGAAGCTCCACCCACCCTACTTTTGTCATTGTCACTCCGTCATAATCAACCTTCACCAATTTTTGAGCAAAGGCCACAGGCTCCAACAAGTAGGAGTCACCATTGAGTAGTTTTACTCCAAGGCATGGAGACATTTCAAGATTTGAACAATCTTCCTTTATCTCCTTGACAATACCACAGTCCTTGAAGGGCAATTGCTATTTATCTAGAAAGAACAAGTGGACTTTCTCATCACTTCCATCATTTGGTAAGTGAAAATCTAGATACCAAGAACTTGGTGTTGAGCGTGTTGCATCAACTGATTTTGACTTTCTCTTCTGAGACATTTTTTGTAAAAAGAATGACATATATTTAGACAAGATGGATATTAATACATCCATGTGGACCTAGGGCCATAGAGTCCCCTCTATGTTAAACCATGTGGTCCTAGGTCCAAAGAGTGCCAAAAAAATGGTTTTACAAGTGTACCTCGGCCACTCTATGGTAGTGTGATCACATGTTCTCTTATGACATTAGAGGAACCTCAAAGTAGTATCGCTTGAATGGCCTAAATACCCCTTTAGAGCCTCTACAACAACACCATATGGCATCATGTGACCTGAAGGCCATAGGGTCCCTTGCATGCTAGTAAGGACGTCTATATGCTCTACATTTGCATCCTATGGCCCAAGGCCACAAGGTGGCCTCAATGTTTTGAAGAAACACTTCATGAGGGTTTTCTGGCAACCTATGGCCCCAGGGCCATATGGTGCTCTCCATGCAAGTAAAAAACACTATTTGCTCTATATTGAGGAGACCTTGTGGGCTGAAGTCCATAGGGTCCCCTCTATGCTAGTAAGAACCTATGTTTACTAGACAATGGCACCTTGTGGCCTAAAGGCCATAGGGTTCCCTCTATGCTACTAATAATCTCTTTATGCTCTATGCTCTGTGTTGACTTCCTATGGCCCCAAGGCCACAAGGTGCCCTCATTGTTTCCAAACAACCCTCATTGTTTTGCTATGGCCCCAGGGCCATAGCTCTCTATGACGGTATAAAGCACTATTTGCTCTATATTGGCACCCTAAGGCTTGAAGTTCATAAGGTTGTCCTCAAGGACCCCAAGGGTGCTATGTATGCCAATGAAAAATAATATTTTCTCTATATTGAGAAGACCTTGTGGGTTGAAGCACATAGGGTCCCCTCCATGCTAGTAAGAACCTCTTTTTACTCTATATTGACACGATGTGGCCAGAAGGCCATAGGGTTCCCTCTATGCTAGTGAAAAGCTCTCTATGCTCTATATTGACATGCTATGGCTCGAAGGCCACAAGGTGCCCTCATCGTTTTCAAAAGACCCTCATTGTTTTGGCAACCAATGTCCCCAGGGCCATAGAGTACTCTCTATGCCAGTATAAAGCACTATTTGCTCTATATTGGCACCTTAAGGCCTGAAGGCCATAGGGCCCCCTCTATGTTACACAAGGTTCCCTCTATGTTTTCAATTTTAAGAAACCCTTCATGATGGATTTTTGACAACCAATGGCCCTAGGTCCATAGGATGCTCTATATGCCAATAAAAACACTATTTGCTCTATGCCAATAAAAACAATATTTGCTCTATATTGGCACCATGTGACTTGAAAGCCATATGGTCCCCTCTATTCTAGTAATAGCCTCTCCATGCTCTATATTGGCACCCTTTGGCTTGAAGGCCATAGGGTCCGATCTTTGCTAGTAAGAACTAATCTATGCTCTATACTGGCACCCTATGACCTTCAGGCCAACGGGTGCCAATATAGAGCATGGAGAGGCTCTTACTAGAATAGAGGGGACCATATGGCTTTCAAGTCACATGCTCTCTATGCTCTATGCTCTATATTGACATCCGATGGCCCTAAGGCCTCAAGATGACCTTATTGTTTTGAAAAAAACCCTCATTGTTTTGGCACCCTATGGCCCCATGTATAAAGCACTATTTGGTCTCTCTATGGTAGTAAGAACCGATCTATGCTCTATATTGGCACCCTATGGCCTGAAGGCCATAGGGTCCATTGTATGCTATTAAGAACCTCTCTATGCTCTACACATCGGATGACCCCAAGGCCACAAGTTGCCCTTTATGTTATGAAGAAACCCTTCATGAGGGTTTTTTTGCAACCTATGGACCTAGGGCCATAGGGTGCTCTGTATGCCAGTGAAAATTCCTCATTGTTTTGGAACCCTATGGTCTCATGTATAAAGCACTATTTGGTCTCTCTATGCTAATAATAACCGATCTATGCTCTATATTTGCACCCTATGGCCTTTCAGGCCATAGGGTCCGCTCTTTGCTAGTAAGAACCAATCTATGCTTTATATTGGCACGCTATGGCCTGAAGGCCATAGGGTCCCCTGTATGCTAGTTAGAACCTCTTTATGCTTTACACATCCTATGACCCCAAGGGCACAAGGTGCACTCTATGTTTTGAAGAAAACCTTCATGAGGGTTTTTTGGCAACCTATGGGCGCTAGGGCATAGGGTGCTCTTTATGCCAGTAAAAACACTATTTGCTCTATATTGAGGAGACCTTGTGGGATGAAGGCCATAGGGTCCCCTCTATGCTAGTAAGAACCTTTGTTTTCTCTATGTTACACCCTGTGGCGTGAAGGCCATAGGGTTCCCTCTATGCTAAGTAAGAAGATATCTATGCTCTATGCTCTTCTTGACATCCTATGGCCCATGGCCACAAGGTACCCTCATTATTTCAAAAAAACCCTCATTGTTTTGGCACCCTATGGCCCCAAGTATAAATCACTATTTGGTCTCTTTGTGCTAGTAAGAACCGATCTATGCTCTGTATTGGCACCCTATGGCTTGAAGGCCATAGGGTCCACTCTATGCTAGTAATAACCTCTCTATGCTCTACACATCCTATTACCCCAAGGGCACAAGGTCCCCTCTATGTTTTGAAGAAACCCTTCATGAGGGTTTTTTGGCAACCTATGGACCAAGGGCCATAGGCTGCTCTCTATGCCAGTAAAAAACACTATTTTCTCTATATTGAGGAGACCTTGTGGGTGGAAGGCCATAGGGTCCCATCTATGCTAGTAAGAACCTCTGTTTTCTCTATATTGACACCCTTTGGCCTGAAGGCTATAGAGTTCCCTCTATGGTAGTAAGAAGATCTCTATGCGTTATGCTCTATGCTCTATGCTCTATATTGAGATCCTATGGCCCCAAGGCCACAAGGTGCCCTCATTGTTTTCACAAAAACCCTCATTGTTTTGGCACCCTATGGCCACATGTATAAAGCACTATTTGGTGTCTCTATGCTAGTAAGAACCGATATATCCTCTATATTGGCACCCTATGACCTGAAGGCCATAGGGTCCCCTGTATGCTAGTAAGTAACTGTCTATGCTCTACACATCCTATGACCCCAAGGACACAAGTTTCCCTCTATGTTTTGAAGAAACCCTTCATGAGGGTTTTTTACCAACTTATGGACCCAGGGTCATAGGGTTCTCTCTATGCCATTGAGGAGACCTAGTGGGCTGGTGGCCATAGGGTCCCCTCTATGCTAGTAAGAACCTCTATTTTCTCCATATCGACACCCTCGGAAGGCCATAGGGTTCCCTCTATGCTAGTAAGAAGCTCTCTAAGCTCTATGATCTATGCTTGATATTGACATGCTATGGCCCCAAGGCCACAAGGTGCCCTCATTGTTTTGAAAAAAACCTCATTGTTTTGGCACCGTATGGACCCATGTATAAAGCACTATTTGGTCTCTCTATGCTAGTAAGAACCGATATATGCTCTATATTGGGACCCTATGGCCTGAAGGATATAGGGTCCCTTGTATGCTAGTAAGAACCTCTCTATGCTCTACACATCTTATGATCCTAAGGGCACAAGGTGCCCTGTATGTTTTAAAGAAACCCTTCATGAGCGTTTTTTGGCAACCTATGGACCTAGGGCCATAGGGTGCTCTCCATGCCAATAAAAAACACTATTTGCTCTATATTGAGGAGACCTTGTGGGCTTGCGGCCATTGGGTCCCCTCTACGCTAGTAAGAATCTTTGTTTTATCTATAATGACACCCTGTGGCCGGAAGGCCATAGGGTTCCCTGTATGCTAGTAAGAATCTCTCTATGCTCTATGCTCTATATTGACATCCTTTGGCCCCAAGGCCACAAGGTTCCCTCATTGTTCTGGCAACCTATGGCCCCATGGCCATAGAGTGCTTTCTATGCCGGTATAAAGCACTATTTGGTCTATATTGACACCCTAAGGCTTGAAGGCCATAGGGTCCCCTCTATGTTAGTAAGAATCTCTCGATGCTCTATAGTGACATCTTATGGCTCCAAGGGCCATAAGGTTCCTTCTATGTTTTCAATTTGAAGAAACCCTTCATGATGGATTTTTGACAACCAATGACCCTAGGGCCATAGGGAGCTATATTTGTCAATAAAAAACACTATTTGCTCTATATTGGCACCATGTGGCTTGAAGGCCATAGGGTCCCCTCTATTCTAGTAAGAGACTCTCCATGCTCTATATTGGCAACCCTTTGCCTAAAGTCCATAGGGTCCCCTCTATGCTAGAAAGAACCGATCTATGCTCTATATGGCACTCTGTATGCTAGAAACCAATATGAGGGTTTTCTGGCAACCTATGGCCCCAAGGCCATAGGGTGCTCTCTTTATAGCCATAGGGTTTGTTGTATACCAAGGAAAACTCTCCATGCTCTATCTTGGAATCTTATAGCGGTTGTGCCATATGCTAATAAGAAACCACCATTTCTCTAGGTTTGTCTCCTCTTGCTTTACAGCAACAAGGTGTCATGCTCCATGGAAATAATTTAAAAAAACCTAAATGCTCTACATTGACACCGTATGACCCAGGCCCAAGGTGTGCTCTATGCTACCCTAAGCCCCTCTATACTCTACGTTGACACCCTACGGACCCAGAACCACAAGGTGCCCTCTCTCTCTCTCTCTCTCTCTCTCGGATTTAAATTGTTTATTTGGCCTTATTATCACTCCTCCCTCTCTCTCAGCTTCCTATCCTCTGTTTGTCTCTCTTACTCTCCTTTCTCTCTCACTCCAAATAACTATTTTTCTCCCTCTTCTCATCTCTCCCCATTCATATAGCAGGAAGTCCCTTGTGAATTTTGGGCCTCAGTATCTACCGGTTTACCTGTAGCATCGTCATTCAGGCAACCCCCTACCACATCTCCTCTTTCTAGGACCTCTCTCATACAACAAAAAGCGTACAATACAAAGGTTAGTTCTTTTCTGTTTTTCTGTTTTATTGTTTTACTATTTTTTTTAGAGAGTGGTAGATAAATGTTTTTTAAAAAAAGGTAACCTTACCTGCGAGCGAGAAGGCAATGCTGTGTTTGGGAGAGAGGGGCAGAGAGGGAGAGAGAAGGCGAAAGAGGCAGCACCATAGGATGCTACACGTTTGAGAGAGAGGCTCAGGGAGGCATTCGATGTCGTAAGATGTTGCACGCTTGAGAGGCGCACGGAGGGCGACAAAGGGCGGCTATTCGTTCGTTGAAGGGCAGCGTGCGGTGTTGTTTGCTTGGGAGAAGAGGCGCAGCAAGGGAGACATAGGGGCGCTCTTTGTTCGAAGCGCTTCAAGACGTAGAGAGGGCACGCAGTAGAGGTAGCACAAAAGAGTCGTTAGGGAGAGGCGTAGGGAGGGAGGGTGTTTGGGAGAGGTGTAGGGAGCGCACACGGAGGGCAATTAGGAGAGGAGCAGGGAGCGCTCAAAGAACTGTGTTTGAGAGAGCAGAGTAGGGTTTCGAAAAGAAAGAGAGAGAGAGAGAGAGAGAGAGAGAGAGAGAGAGAGAGAGAGAGAGAGAGAGAGAGAGAGAGAGAGAGAGAGAGAGAAAGAAAGAGGGAGATAGAGATAAGGTTAATCAATCTTGTTAATTTGAAATTTGACTTTCAAATTTTAAACCTAAACTTTCTACTCTAAGCTTTTATTTTGAATTTTAAAGAGTTTAAAATCATTTTCTTAGGAGGAGAGTCATACCAAAGGATTGGAAACTGGAAGAGCTTTCCGCCAGAAAAAAGGAGTATAATTTTTTTTTGAAAAATTAACGTGAGACTTTGTCAGCGCCCGTGTCGTCTTGCTACGAGTGGAGCGACACCCATGGTTGAAATCACCATCCCGGGACCAAAAATCGCATACTGAAAAATACACTAAAAAACATTCAAAATTAGAGATATTTCATCGGAAAAAGTGCGATATTTTTTTGTGCAGTATTGATTGGGAGACTTGAAAACACATTTTGGAAAAATTTGGGGTAAGCAAAAAAAAAAATCAAAATTTTTTGGCTTTTTTTCTGCACGTGCAATTGCCACACTAATTGCACATGTTTGGATAGTGTGAGTATACATGCAACATACATATATTTATACAAATAGTATTTAAACGAGGAGGCCATATACTAGAATGGGTTGCAAAGGTGCTGGTGCGCATTTTCAAAGAATCTTGTAAAGGTACACATACGCAATTTGATCACACATTTGATCATGTGATACGTGCACACCGTTGTTTTTTATGTCCCTTCAAAGACGTAAACATATCATATGGATGTACATCCACGGGATTACTTGGGAAACGGTCTCTACATATAATCAATGGTTGTGGATACACCACATGGCATATGACCAATGAATGTGGATGTGCCACGTGGCATATCGTGTGGCTCATACATACCCCCTTATGTCTTGGCAGGCTCTAGCTTTCTGAAATCACTATATATAGCACCCTATGGCCCAAAGTCCATAGGATGCATATATAGCTTATCACAAAACATGAATAGATAGTACCGTGTGGTCGTAAATCCATAAGATCTATATATCCTTAGCTAGAAACATCAACTGGCCTTTTGTCCATAGGATGCTCATATAGTCATCATGAAACACCTATATATAGGGCCCTATGGACCTAAGGCCATAGGATATATATATATATAATCATATCGATACACCTACATCTAGCATCCTATGGACCTAAGTCTAAAGGATGTATACAAACTCATTGTGTCCCTAAGGCCATATGATGCTATATACCCATCATGAGACAACTACATATAGCACCCTATGGCCCTCAATACAAAACACCTTGATAAAAAATCATATAGACTAAAGGCCATATGATTTATATATACTCAACACAAAACACCTACATATAGTGCCCTATGGCCCTAAGGCCATAGAATGTTATATACCCATCATGAGACAACTACATATAGTGCCCTATGTCCCTTGGACAAGAGGATGTGTACATATGCAATGATCCACTGCACATATCTCCTAATGATCTCAAGAATTGGCTCTTTCTCCTTTCCTTTTTGTAGTAGGAGATTTAGCCATTGCGTACAGCTCGTGAAGAGAGATTTGTAAATCTCATCTGTGATGTTATAGTGAGACTTAAATTCATCCCATGAATTAACTGCTATTGCTGATGGATCTATCTCTTTAAATTCCATCAACATTTGAGGCTCAAAAACCCTGGTTTGCTTTAAGTTTGTTTCACGTGTAGTGAGGTCGAGCATGCTCGCTTGATGTGGTTGCTTCACTAAGCAGATCTTCTCATCTGGCAGCTCCTGTTGTAGTAGCTTGACATTATTATCTTCTAGCCCATTTAGGCATCTAAAGGTTATTATGCTTGGTTATCGCCCACGAGCAGTTGATGTCTAATGCTTCTCCAAGATGTTTATCCACTGATCATAGATTTCATCATTGTACATGACCATGTGTGCTTCTTTGTTGACAAATGATTTATGGTTGAACACGATGTTTGCCACATTTACAAAGGCCTTCAAAATAAAGAAAACTAAATTAACTTTATTTCAAGACATATTTGTAACAAAAACAAGCATAGGGAAGTGGAACTTACATCCCAAGGTGCTCGACTCAGATGACCAATAGGAACACCTGCCTTGGTTTTTGTTGGTTTAGAATATGCAAGCCATTCACTACGGCCATGCTTCAAGACCTCCACATAAGGCTGGTGTTTCATGGCTCTTATTCTCTCCATGTTCTCCATTTTGGAAATTCAAACAGCAACCTCTTTGGGAGCGTCAACCACTATCCTTGCAGTTCCAAACTTGTAGAACTCTTTTCTCAAAGCATACTTAGTGCTGTTGTTACGCAAAAAAGATCTAGCCGCTATGATGGAACGTTGACCAGCTAGAATCCAGTAGTGGTATGTTGATAGCTTGTCTACATGCACTTCATCTGTTTGTAAAGGCATTTTTGTAATTGGGTTATACGACATCAGGTCTGCTGCACTGGAGACTGGCCTAGAGTGCCCTGCAAATTGCTTCAGAGGTATTTCACATACACATCTGACAATGGTCTCTATTTATAACCATCCGGTGCAAGGTTGCATTGCTCAACTAGGATCAATTGGGTAAATTGTACACCAAATTTAAAATAGTGTGCAATTCCAACGTATTCATCTAGCCCACTCTTAGAAGTTTTGGCAACTTCTTTATCAAGATCTTTTTCTTTGGGCTGTATAATAGAGTCCCAGAGAGCTAAGGATACTGAGTCCACAACCACTGCCACTGAGGAGGTTTCAACTGTTAGGGTTGCAAGTCCACTAGAATCTCCTGCTTCTTGAGTGTGTAAGGATATAACTGAAAGATTTTCTTCGGCCACATTTCCACTATTGTCTCCAAGTGAGGGAGTCATACTCTCCTTGAGAGTCTTAGATTGATTTTATTTACCTGTGTCTTCATTCTTTTGCTTCTTATTCTTCTTTGTGCTGCTCAATTTACCTAAATATTGATTGACTTTCTTAAAGCCCTCATTATATAAGTCTATAAAGTTCTCACTTGGAGTGTCATCTTGAAGCTCCACCCACCCTGCTTTTGTCATTGTCACTCCGTCATAATCAACCTTCACCAATTTTTGAGAAAAGGCCACAGGCTCCAACAAGTAGGAGTCACCATTGAGTAGTTTTAATCCAAGGCATGGAGACATTTCAAGATTTGAACAATTTTTCTTTATCTCCTTGACAATACCACAGTCCTTGAAGGGCAATTGCTCTTTATCTAGAAAGAACAAGTGGACTTTCTCATCACCTCCACCATTTGGTAAGTGAAAATCTAGATACGAAGAACTTGGTGTTGAGCTTGTTGCATCAACTGACTTTGACTTTCTCTTCTAAGACATTTTCTGTCAAAAGAATGACATACATTTAGACAAGATGGATATTAACACATCCGTATGGACCTAGGGCCATAGAGTCCCGGCCTCTATGTTAAACCATGTGATCCTAGGTCCAAAGGGTGCCAACAAAATGGTTCTACAAGTGTACCTCGGCCACTCTATGGTAGTGTGATCACATGTTCTCTTATGACATTAGAGGAACCTCAAAGTAGTATCGCTTGAATGGCCTAAGTACCCCTTTAGAGCCTCTACACCAACATTATATGGCATCATGTGGCATGAAGTCCATAGGGTCCCCTACATGCTAGTGAGAACCTGTCTATGCTCTACATTGGCATCCTATGGCCCCAAGGCCACAAGGTGGCCTCAATGTTTTGAAGAAACGCTTCATGAGGGTTTTCCGGCAACCTATGGCCCCAGGTCCATATGGTGCTCTCCATGCAAGTAAAAAAAACTATTTGCTCTATATTGAGGAGACCTTGTGGGCTGAAGTCCATAGGGTCCCATGTATGCTAGTAAGAAACTTTGTTTACTCTATAATGGCACCATGTTGCCTGAAGGCCATAGGGTTCCCTCTATGCTACTAAGAATCTTTTTGTGCTCTATGCTCTATCGTCTATGCTCTATGATCTATATTAACTTTCTATGTTTCTATGGCCCCAAGTCCACAAGGTGCCCTCATTGTTTTGCTATGGCCCCAGGTCCATAGCTCTCTATGCCGGTATAAAGCACTATTTTCTCTATATTGGCACCCTAAGGCTTGAAGGCCATAGGGTTTGCCTCAAGGACCCCAAGGGTGCTCTGTATGCCAATGAAAAATACTATTTTCTCTATATTGAGAACAACTTGTGGGCTGAAGTCCATAGGGTCCCCTCCATGATAGTAAGAACCTTTGTTTACTCTATATTGGCACCCTATGGCCAGAAGGCCATAGGGTTCCCTCTATGCTAGTGAGAAGCTCTCTATGCTCTATGCTCTAAACAATGAGGGTACCTATGGCCCCAAGGCCACAAGGTTCCCTCATTGTTTCCAAAAGACCCTCATTGTTTTGGCAAGCTATGTCCCCAGGTCCATAGAGTACTCTCTATGCCAGTATAAAGCATTATTTGCTCTATATTGGCACCCTAAGGCCTGAAGGCCATAGGGACCCCTCTATGTTACACAAGGTTCCCTCTATGTTTTTAATTTCAAGAAACCCTTCATGATGAATTTTTGACAACCAATGGCCCTAGGTCCATAGGATGCTCTATAGGCCAGTAAAAACACTATTTGCTCTATATTGGCACCATGTGACTTGAAAGCCATATGGTCCCCTATATTCTAGTAAGAGCCTCTCCATGCTCTATATTGGCACCCTATGGCATTCAGGCCATAGGGTCCCGTGTATGCTAGTAAGTAAGAACCTCTCTATGCTCTACACATCCGATGACCCCAAGGCCACAAGTTTCCCTCTATGTTTTGAAGAAACCCTTCATGAGGGTTTTTTGGCAACCTATGGACCCAGTTCCATAGGGTGCTCTCTATGCCATTGAAAAACCCTCATTGTTTTGGTACCCTATGGCCCCATGTATAAAGCACTATTTGGTCTCTCTATGCTAGTAAGAACCGATCTCTGTTCTATATTGTCACCCTTTCTCCTGAAGGCCATAGGGTCCACTCTCTGCTAGTAAGAACCAATCTATTCTCTCTATTGGCATAGTATGGCCTGAAGGCCATAGGGTCCCCTGTATGCTAGTAAGAACCTCTCTATACTCTACACATACTATGACCCCAAGAGCACAAGGTGCCGTCTATGTTTTGAAGAAACCCTTCATGAGGGTTTTTAGGCACCCTATGGACCCAGGGCCATAGGGTACTCTCTATGCCAGTAAAAACAATATTTGCTCTATATTGAGGAGACTTTGCGGGTTGAAAGCCATAGGGTCCCCTCTATGCTAGTAAGAACCTCTGTTTTCTCTACGTTGACACCCTGTGGCGTGAAGACCATAGGGTTCCCTCTATGCTAGTAAGAAGCTCTCTATGCTCTATGCTCTATGGTCTATATTGACATCCTATGGCCCCAAGGCCACAAGGTACCCTCATTGTTTTGGCACCCTAAGGCCTCGAGTATAAAGCACTATTTGGTCTCTCTATGCTAGTAAGAATTGATCCATTCTCTATATTGGCACCCTATGGCCTTAGGCCATAGGGTCCCCTGTATGCTAGTAAGAAACTCTCTATCCTCTACACATACTATGATCCCAAGGGCACAAGCTTCCCTCTATGTTTTGAAGAAACCCTTCATGAGGGTTTTTTGGCAACCTATGGACCCAGGGCCATACGGTGCTCTCCATGCTCGTAAAAATACTATTTTCTCTATATTGAGGAGACTTTGTGGGCTGAAGGCCATAGGGTCCCCTCTATGCTAGTAAGAACCTTTGTTTTCTCTACGTTGACACCCTGTGTCCTGAAGGCCATAGGGTTCCCTCGATGGTAGTAAGAAGCTCTCTATGCTCTATGCTCTATGCTCGATGCTATATTGACATCCTATAGCCCCAAGGCAACAAGGTGCCCTCATTGATTTGAAAAAACCCTCATTGTTTTGGCACCCTATGGCCCCAGGTATAAAGCACTATTTGGTCTCTCTATGCTAGTAAGAACCGATCTATGCTGTATATTGGCACCCTATGGCCTAAAGGCCATAGTGTCCCCTGTATGCTATTAAGAAACTCCCTATGCTCTACACATCCAATGACCCCAAGGACACAAGTTGCCCTCTATGTTATGAAGGAACCCTTCGTGAGGGTTTTTTGGCAACCTATGGACCCATGGCCATAGGGTGCTTTGGATGCCATTGAAAAAGCCTCATTGTTTTGGCACCCTATGGCCCCAAGTATAAAGTACTATTTGGTCTCTCTATGCTAATAAGAACTTATCTATGCTCTATATTGGTACCCTTTGGCCTGAAGGCCATAGGGTCCGCTTTTTGCTAGTAAGAACCAATCTATGCTCTATATTGGCAAACCATTGGTCTGAAGACCATAGGGTCCCCTGTATGCTACTAAGAACCTCCCTATGCTCTACACATCCTATGACCCCAAGGGCACAAGGTGCCCTCTATGTTTTGAAGAAGCCCTTCATGATGGTTTTTTGGCAACCTATGGACCCAGGGCCATAGGGTGCTCTGTATGCCAATAAAAACACTACTTGCTCTATATTGAGGAGACCTTGTTGGATGAAGGCCATAGGGTCCCCTCTATGCTAGTAAGAACCTCTATTTTCTCTATGTTGACACCATGTGACATGAAGGACATAGGGTTCCCTCTATGCTAGTAAGAAGCTCTCTATGCTCTATGCTCTATGCTCTATGCTCTATATTGACATCCTATGGCCCCAAGGCCACAAGGGGCCCTCATTTTTTTGACACCCTATGGCCCCAGGTATAAAGCACTATTTGGTCTCTCTATGTTAGTAAGAATTGATCTATGCTCTATATTGGCACCCTATGGCCTGAAGGCCATAGGGTCCCCTGTATGCTAGTAAGAACCTCTCTATGCTCTACACATCCTATTACCCCAAGGGCACAAGGTGCCCTCTATGTTTTGAAGAAACCCTTCATGACGGTTTTTTGGCAACCTATGGATCGAGGGCCATAGGGTGCTCTCTATGTCAGTAAAAAACACTATTTGCTCTATATTAAGGAGACCTTGTGGCCTGAAGGCCATAGGGTCCCCTCTATGCTAGTAAGAACCTCTGTTTTCTTTATATTGACACCCTGTGGCCTGAAGGCCATAGGGTTCCCTCTATGGTAGTAAGAATCTCTCTATGCTCTATGCTCTATGCTCTATGCTCTATGCTCTATATTGAGATCCTATGGCCCCAAGGCCACAAGGTGCCCTCATTGTTTCAAAAAAACCCTCATTGTTTTGGCACCCTATGGCCGTAGGTATAAAGCACTATTTGGTGTCTCTATGCTAGTAAAAACCGATCTATCCTCTATATTGGCACCCTATGACCTAAAGGCCATAGGGTCCGCTCTATGCTAGTAAGCAACTCTCTATGCTCTAGACATCCTATGACCCCAAGGGCACAAGTTGCCCTCTATGTTTTGAAGAAACCCTTCATGAGGGTTTTTTGGCAACCTATGGACCCAGGGCCATAGGGTTCTCTCTATGAAATTGAGGAGACCTTGGGGCCTGAAGGCCATAGGGTCCCCTCTATGCTAGTAAGAACCTCTGTTTTCCCTACGTTGACACCGTGTGGCCTGAAATCCATAGAGTTCCCTCTATGCTAGTAAGAAGCTTTCTATGCTCTATGCTCTATGCTCTATATTGACATCCTATGGCCCCAACTCCACAAGGTGCCCTCATTGTTTCGGAAAAACCCTCACTGTCTTGGCTCCCTTTGGCCCCAGGTATAAAGCACTATTTGGTCTCTCTATGCTAGTAACAACCGATCTATGCTTTATATTGGCACCCCATGGCCTGAAGGCCATAGGGTCCCCTGTATGCTAGTAAGAACCTCTCTATGCTCTACACATCCTATGACCCCAAGGGCACAAGGCGCCCTCTATGTTTTGAAGAAACCCTTTATGAGGGTTTTTTGGCAACCTATGGACCAAGGGCCATAGGGTGCCCTCTATGCCAGTAAAAAAAGACTATTTGCTCTATATTGAGGAGAGCTTGTGGGTTGAAGGCCATAGGGTCCCCTCTATGCTAGTAAGAACCTTTGTTTTCTCTATATTGACACCATGTGGCCTGAACGCCATAGGGTTCCCTCTATGGTAGTAAGAAGCTCTCTATGCTCTATGATCTATGCTCTATGCTCTATAGTGAGATCCTATGGCCCCAAGGCCACAAGGTGCCCTCATTGTTTCAAGAAAACCCTCATTGTGCACCCTATGGCCATACGTATAAAGCACTATTTGGTGTCTCTATGCTAGTAAGAACCAATCTATCCTCTATATTGGCACCCTGTGACGTGAACGCCATAGGGTCCCGTGTATGCTAGTAAGTAACTCTCTATGCTCTACACATCCTATGACCCCAACACCACAAGTTGCCCTCTATGTTTTGAAGAAACCCTTCATGAGGGTTTTTTGCCACCCTATGGACCCAGGGCCATAGGGTTCTCTCTATGCCATTGAGGAGACCTTGTGGGCTGGCGGCCATAGGGTCCCCTCTATGCTAGTAAGATCCTCTGTTTTCTATATATTGACAACCTCAAAAGGCCATAGGGTTACCTCTATGCTAGTAAGAAGCTCTCTATGTTATATGCTCTATACTGACATCCTATGGACCCAAGGCCACAAGGTGCCCTCATTGTTTTGAAAAAAACCTCATTGTTTTGGCACCGTATGGACCCAAGTATAAAGCAGTATTTGGTCTCTCTATGCTAGTAAGAACCAATCTATGCTCTATATTGGGACCCTATGGCATGAAGGCCATAGGGTCCCCTGTATGCTAGTAAGAACCTCTCTATGCTCTACACATCTTATGACCCTAAGGGCACAAGGTGCCTATATGTTTTAAAGAAACCCTTCATGAGGGTTTCTTGGCAACCTATGGACCCAAGGCCATAGGGTGCTCTCCATGCCAAAAAAAAAAATAAAAAATCTCTATATTGAGGAGACCTTGTGGGCTCCCGGCCAAAGGGTCCCCTCTATGCTAGTAAGAACCTTTCTTTTCTCTATAATGACACCCTGTGGCCGGAAGGACATAGGGTTCCCTCTATGCTAGTAAGAATCTCTCTATGGTCTATGGTCTATGCTCTATATTGATATCCTTTGGCCCCAAGGCCACAAGGTGCTCTCATTGTTTCAAAAAAAACCCTCATTGTTTTGACAACCTATGGCCCCATGTCCATAGAGTGCTCTCTTTGCCGATATAAAGCACTATTTGGTCTCTATTGACACCCTAAGCCTTGAAGGCCATAGGGTCCCCTCTATGTTAGTAAGAAGCTCTTGATGCTCTATAATGACATCCTATGGCCCCAAGGGCCACAAGGTTCCCTCTATGTTTTCAATTTGAAGAAACCCTTCATGATGGATTTTTAACAACCAATGGCCCTAGGGCCATAGGGAGCTATATTTGTCAATAAAATACACTATTTGCTCTGTATTGGCACCATAGGGCTTGAAGGCCATAGGGTCCCCTATATTCTAGTAAGAGCCTCTCCATGCTCTATATTGGCACCCTTTTGCCTAAAGTCCATAGGGTCCGCTCTATGCTAGTAAGAACCGATCTATGCTCTATATGGTACCCTGTATGCTAGAAACCACTATGAGGGGTTTTTGGCAACCTATGGCCCCAAGGCCATAGGGTGCTCTCTTTATGGCCATAGGGTTTGTTGTATACTAAGGAAAACTCTCCATGCTCTATCTTGGCATCTTATGGTGGTTGTGCCATATGCTAATAAGAAACCACCATTTCTCTAGGTTTGTCTCCTATTGATTTACGGTGTCGAGGGATATGTGTTGGAAACTTGAGCCAAGGCAGCACCGGGCTGTTGGCTGTGGAAAAATTGAGAGCAAAAATTTGCCGCACCGCACAATACAACAGCAGTTAATTACTTGGTAATGGTATTGACGCACAAACTTGCTCAAAAACTGATAACACCGATGAAATTGATGCACAGTTATGAAGAAGTGTCGTTAACGACACCGTTAATTGAAATTAATGACGATTTAGGAGCTTAAACTCCCCTTACAGAATACTCCGGGCCGTTAACGGCTCCGCAATTCATCAAAAAGAAATAATTAAACTAGGTTGCCTGCTGATGAGAAAAATCATAATGTGCCGGTTCCATCTGCTCGATTTGTCTCCTAACACTATCTTGCCTTTTCTTGCACTAGAATTTCCAGTTTCCCTTCGTGGTCGGCCTGCTCCGAGCTCTCAAAACTTGTCCTGATTGCTATGCCGAACCTTGGCCTTCTTCCCCGAAGACTGCTTACAAGCCTTGTTTACTCTCTCCTTGCTTAAGCCGAGAGAGAGAGTCGTGCCTTGGTTGCAAAGCCCTTGCTTGGCTTTGATTGTCGAGCAAGAGAGAGAGTTTTCCCTTTGCTTTGGTTGGATTGGAGATCGATAGAGAATATCTTCCCCTTGCTCATGCACGAGAGAGATAACCTCTTTCTTTCCTCCCTTGCTCGTCTTTGGTTGGAAAGCCCTGGCTTAAGCCCTACCAAGGTCGATAGAGAGAGAGATATCCCTTGCTTGGCTTGAATTGATCAAGGAGAGAACTCGCCTTCTCTTTTGGTTGGCTCCGAGATCAAGGGAAAGAGCTTGCCTTCCTCTTTGGTTTGCTCGTTTGCTTCTCCTAGAGCATGCGAGAGAGCGAGCCCTGTGAGCCTCAAGAGCTTGAGTGCCTTGCTTCCTCTTCTTCCCTCCTCTCTCCCTTCTCGTTGATAGCTTCTCCACACACACTTCATGCAAAAAAAAACATCCTATATACAGCCCTCTCCCTCCCTTAGCAACAACGACGCCGTCGTTGCTAGGGAGGCGTAAAAAACCCCCCTGCTGACGTGGCAGCTCGGATCCCGCCTGCGTCAAATCTGCCGCAAATTGGACCGAATGGGGGCGCCTAGGCCTGCTGAAGAGAATCCATCTCTGCACCGAGCTCATCCGAGAATCGTGTTGGCCTGCGCGTCTCATTCTCCCCTCCTGCGCTGCCTGCGGCCTCCTCTCACGCCATCGCTTCCCTTTTTCTCCTTCGCTTCACACTAAAGCCCCTTATTGGGTGTTCATTTGAATAAGTTTGGGCGGCCTTAACCTTGGTCCCTTGGGGGGCCCTTGGCCTTTGTTGGGCACCATATTTAGCATACATGCCGACCAAGGCTTTGCCAAGCATTAGATTTGGCATACATATTGACTATTAAACAATACCAAGCACTCCCAGTGGCCGCGAAGCATATCCCACAATCAATATGTCCCATGGGCCGACATTTTGGATGAAGAGTTCATCAAGAACTTTTTGTGCTTTCGTAATGGCACCACATTAGGCATACACGTCGGACGAGGATGAGAGCCCTAAACTGACAATTTCATCATGAATTTTACTGCCCATATCAGCATCTCGAATAATGCCAAAATTACCCACCTTAGCAGTGCCGGCAACTGTCATCGGCCTCAAGCCGTATTATCTGATCAACCCAGACTCTCTCTGACGAGCCGTAAATCCCTGCAGACCACTCAAACTGCATAAAATGCATAAAAACCCTGCTGAGCCTGAAAATTTCCCAAATGGCACTCTGACCGAGCAGATCGGATTGGTACGGAACCGATCCCCGGTGAATCTTTAACGGCTAATATCTTGGCGACCGGGGCTCTGATCACTGATCTGAAAAGACCGACGCGCTCCAGAAATTGAGCACTATAGCCCGATGCATTCACTTCAATTCTGTCACCTCACCTGCAGTTGCCCAATCCGGTGCGGATCTGCATTAACTCCAACTTCAAACTGCCATAACTTCTTCACCGTAGCTCCAATCGACGAGCCGTAAAGACAGGACGGTAGAGCACTTTAAGCACTGCAGTTTTAGGTCATAATCTTCCATCTATGCTCACTTCAAGAATAACACTTTTTAGTATCATTAAGGCATGTTTTGGCTCTTTCAGCCGCATTTGACATACATTTAGCATTGAACTTGGCCTGTTACCAGGCCCTAATCACTGTTCATTAATCCTGTAAGCTTCAAACAAACTTGATGTGCATTTTTCTGGCATCTTTCTTAGCATGGGAGCGGAGCTGCATGACAACGGCAACAAGGTGTCATGCTCCATGAAAATAATATAAAAAAACCTAAATACTCTACATTGACACAGTATGTCCCAGGGCCCAGGTGTGCTCTATGCTACCCTAAACCCCTCTATGCTCTACGTTGACACCCTACGGCCCCAGGTCCACAAGGTGCCCTCTCTCTCTCTCTCTCTCTCTCTCTCTCTCTCTCCCTCCCTCCCTCCCTCTCTCTCATTCTCTCTCTCTCTCTCTCCCTCTCCCTCTCCTCTCTCTCCCTCCCCCTCCCTCCCTCTCTCTCTCTCTCTCTCTCTCTCTCTCTCTCTCTCTCTCTCTCTCGGATTTAAATTGTTTATTTGGCCTTATTATCAGTCCTCCCTCTCTCTCAGCTTCCTCTCCTCTATTTGTCTCTCTTAGTCTCCTTTCTCTCTCACTCCAAATAACTATTTTTCTCCCTCTTCTCATATCTCCCCATTCATATAGCAGGCAGTCCCTTGTGAATTTTGGGCCTCAATATCTACCGGTTTACCTGTAGCATCGTCATTCAGGCACCCCCTAGCACATCTCCTCTTTCTAAGACCTCTCTCACACAACCAAAAAGCGTACAATAGAAAGGCTAGTTCTTTTCTATTTTATTGATTTTTATAGAAAGCGGTAAATAAATGTTTTAAAAAAAAATATTGACCTTGCCTACGAGCGGTGTCGTGAGGCACTGTTGTGTTTGGGAGAGAGGCGGAGAGAGGGAGAGAGAAGGCGAAAGAGGCAGCACCACAGGATGCTACACGTTTGAGAGAGAGGCTCAAGGAGGCATTCAATGTCGTGAGATGTTGCACGCTTGAGAGGAGCACGGAGAGCGGCAAAGGGCGGCTATTCGTTCGTCAAAGGATAGCGTGAGGTGTTGTTTGTTTGGGAGAAGAGGTGCAGCAAGGGACACAGAGAAGGGCTCTTTGTTCGAGGTGCTTCAAGGCGTAGAGAGGGCACGCAGAAGAGGCGGCGCAAAAGAGGTGTAGGGAGGGAGGGCATTTGGGAGAGGCATAGGGAGCGCGCACAGAGGAGCAGGGAGCGCGTAGAGAGCTGTGTTCAAGAGAGCAGAGTAGGGTTCCGAAAAGAGAGAGAGAGAGAGAGAGAGAGAGAGAGAGAGAGAGAGAGAGAGAGAGAGAGAGAGAGAGAGAGAAAGAAAAAGAGAGATAGAGATAAGGTTAATCAATCTTGTTAATTCAAAATTCAAAATTCAACTTTTGACTTTCAAATTTTAAACCTAAACTTCCCGCTCTCTTTTATTTTGAATTTTGAAGAGTTTAAAATCATTTTCTTGGGAGGAGAGTCATACCAAAGGATTGGAAACTGAAAGAGCTTTCCGCAAAACAAAACAAAACGAGTATAGAATTTTTTCAAAAAACTAACGTGAGACTTTGTCAGTGCCCGTGTCGTCTTGCTACGAGTGGAACGACACCCATGGTTGAAATTACGTCCCGGGACCAAAAATCGCATACTGAAAAATACACTAAAAAACATTCATAATTAGAGTATTTTCCCTCGAAAAAAAGTGTAGTATTGATCGGGATAATTCAAAACACATTTTGGAAAAATTTGGGGTAAGCAAATAACAAAATCAATTTTTTTTGGCTTTTTTCCTTCACGTGCAATTGCAGACTAATTGCACGTGTTTTGAAAGTGTGATATACATGCAACATACATATATTTGTACAATTAGTATTTAAACGAGGAGGCCATATACTAGAATGGGTTGCAAAGGTGCTGGTGCGCATTTGCGAAGAAGCTCGTAAAGGTGCACATACGCAATTTGATCACACATTTGATCATGCGATACGTGCACACGGTTGTTATTTATGTCCCTTCAAAGACGTAAACATATCATATGGATGTACATCCACGGGACTACTTGAGACACGGTCTCTAGATATAATCAATGGTTGTGGATACACCACAAAGCATATGATGGATGTGCCATGTGGCATATCGTGCGGCTCATACGTACCCCCTTATGTCCTTGCAGGCTCTAGCTTTCTAAAATCACTATATATAGCACCCTATGGCCCAAAGTCCATAGGATGCATATATAGCTCACCACAAAACACGAATAGACAGTACGGTGTGGTCATCAATCCATAAGATCTATATATCCTTAGCTAGAAACATCAACTGGCCTTTTGTCCATAGGATGTTCATATAGTCATCATGAAACACCTACATACAGGGCCCTATGGACCTAAGGCCATAGGATGTATATATATAATCATGTCAATACACCTACATATAGCATCCTATGGACCTAAGTCCAAAGGATGTATACAAACTCATTGTGTCCCTAAGGCCACATGATGCTATATACCCATCATGAGACAACTACATATAGCGCCCTATGGCCCTCAATACAAAACTCCTTGATAAAACATCATATAGACTAAAGGACATATGATTTATATACTCAACCCAAAACACCTACATAGAGTTCCCTATGGCCCTAAGGCCATAGAATGTTATATGCCCATCATGAGACAACTACATATAGTGCCCTATGCCCCTTAGACCATAGGATGTGTATATATGCATTGCGAAACACCTACATATATCATCCTATGTCCCTAAGGACATAGGATGTTATATACCCATCATGAGACAACTACATATAGTGTCCTATGGCCCTTAGGCCATAGTATGTGTACAGTTGCATCGCGAAACACCTACATATAGCTCTATATTGGCCCTAAGGCCACAGGATGTTATATACCCATCATGAGACAACTACATATAGTGCCCTATGTCACTTAGGCCATAGGATTTGTACAGTTCCATTGTGAAACACCTACATATATCTCTAAATTGGCCCTAAGGCCACAGAATGTTATATACCCATTGTGAGACAACTAACTATAGTGCCCTATGGCCCTCAGGCCATAGGATGCATATAGTTGCTTCGCAAAACACCTACATATAGCATCCTATGGCCCTAAGGCCACAGGATGTTATATACCCATCTTGAGACAACTACATAAAGTGCCCTATGGCCCTCAAGCCATAGGATGTGTACAGTTGCATCACGAAACACCTACATATAGCATCCTATGGACCTAAGGCCACAGGATGTTATATACCCATCGTGAGACAATTACATATAGTGCCCTATGGCCCTAAGGCCACAGGATTTACTCAACACAAAACACCTTCATAAAACATCATATGGACTAAAGGCCATATGATTTATACATACTCACTATGAACCACCTACATATAGCATCATATGGCCCTAAGTCCATAGGATTCTGTATACCCATCATGAAACAACCACGTATAGTGCCTTCTGTGTATATAATCATAATGAAACACCTACATATATACTCACAATGAAATGACTTTGTGATGGTTTTCTTAACAAATATTTATTGAAACCTTCTTGCAGGTATGGAATTTAATCAAGGTGATAGAGTATGCATGTTTGTAGCCACACAAAAGGTTGCCCTTGGGAGTGTCTGTAAGACAAACCCAAACACATATTGCTCAGGCATGCTTATTGGTGAAGGAAATGTATTGGTGTAAGTTGATTTGTGTTTTCAAAAGAAAGCACTTATTCCATTTCCAACAGTGGGAGATGCTTTTCACAGTATTGTGAAATGGAGTATTGGGTTGCTACAACATATGATGAGATACACTACAAAGGGGTTTCTATGTCTCACAAAGGAATGGGAGCATTCGAGGTACAATCTGATGGAATGAGCTATAGGGAGGTTTAGAACGATAAGAGGGTTCAACTTTGGGATGAAAGCAAAACACATGTAGTAGCCGAAGGGGTTGTCATGTATGTGTGTCCACTTGATTCCGTGAACTTTGGTGAGCTAGGTGAAGATAACATGATATTGGTATTGAAACATCCTATGCTTGTGAGGCTACTATTTCTGCACAATTTGATGTATGCAGCATCAATCTGGTTTGTTGGCCTATCAACAGAGTGACAACTATGGATGGAAAAGTGTTGTTACAATATGAGGATCTACATGCTAGTGACACATTACAAGATACATGCATTGAATCAGCTCGTTTGGTAGAGCCTATTTCAAAAAAACAAAAATATTGCGTTATGAATAGGAAGCCAAAAATGCATGTGAAACCTTTTAAGAGATCCAATCAAGCATCCCTATCATCTTTCCAACTTGTTTTAACCATAGATTGTTGTTCTATGAGGTGTTGTCAATATGCCAATAGGGAAAAGGTCATGGCTATGCGCAATGAATTTTGGGGACAAAGTTTGCAAAATAGAACCAACTATGTGTATGATACAATGTTGACTGCTTGGTGTGAGAACAAAACAACTGCAAAGACTTGCTATGTATTTTCTTTTAATGGCAATAAGGTATGTAGTAGAGCTTGGTACGAAATTCATGGCATTCCAAAAACTTCATTTTATCGTTACCGTGAACAATTTGAAAATGGGGTTCGACGCTCAGTGCATGGTAATGATGGTGTCATAAGAAAAGGAAGAGACCATACAGAAATGGGAAGGGCATTGATGCACTCTTTTGTAGATGAAAACTCAGAGAAAATGCCACATAAGAGTAGAACTATGGAAGATGGTACCAAAAAAACCTTGCTTGCAATACCAAACCCGTACAAGCAAATAGACATCTTACATGATGTCAATAAAACTCTACCGAGTATGTGTCTCAAGCCAATGTGTAGCACTACATTCATAGGGTTTGGAATACAGAGTTTGCTAATGTGACCTTGTAAAAAACAAGCGAGTTCTCAAAATGTGTTGTGTGTAGTCGGATAAAGTCTCAACTAGAGTCAACAAAGGATGATGAGTTGATTTCACGTTTGAAGGATGAACGTAAAATTCACATGATGCAACAACAAAGCTGTAGAAATGTGTACTACACCTGGTGTAAGTTCTTGCAAATGCAAAAGGATAAGTACTTATGCATTATACATGATAAAATGGACCAAAAAAAGATAGCAATACCTAGATTGTGAGTGAACTTAAAAGACTATGCTAATGCATATCAGTTGCAAGTATCATTAACAAGTATGATAACACATGGGCATGGGCATGGGATGTATGGTCATTTCTCATTGAATGGTCTATGGCCTTCAGATCCGAATGCTACAATTGGTTCCCTTACATTATGCTTACAGAATTTGGAAAGAACAAAAAACCATGGGCTAGGAGATTTATGTCATAATGGTATGCCATGCAGCAATGTAACATTGTTCGATGCATTGAATTCAAGGACAGCTCTAAGCCACCAAAATAGAATGATGAAAGAGCATGAGAGGAATGCATCAGCAGCAGTAACACCACTGTTGGCTATTGAAGGATGTAATGGAGAGATTTTTAACTTGCAATCAGCCTCCTCTCAATGTGTTGTGGATACCATGTCCACTCCCGTGTTTCGAAAATTGCCTAAGAATCTTTTTCTACAGCTAGATAATTGTGTAGGAGAGAATAAAAATCGATATTTATTTGCATACTTATCCTTGCTAGTAGTACAAAATCGTACATTTGGGATTCTTAATGGTGGGTCATACACATGAGGACATAGATGCAATGTTTAGCAAGTTCTCAAAGAGATTACGAACAGGAATGACCTACACTTTTCCACATTTGATGGAACATTTTCAAAAATGTGAAAGTTCAGCTCCAGTACCATTTTTGATGATGCAAGTTCTTGAATGCAGATCCTTTGTTAAAGGGTACATGTGTGATGGACAAGATGCTCTTGTTGGACACTCTAAGCCACTTCAATTTCGTTTCTTTATGCAAGGTGAAATCCCAGTAATGTAGTACAAAATTCACCCCAAATCACCTAATTGGATGTAGAGGGAGTCATGAATTGAGTTGTGGAAAAAAGATGATGAAGGGAAACCAAAATTACTAGTAGGTAGTCCAGATGTGGTTCCTATAGCAGACTATGTGAGGGATAGTCCGCTTGCTATTCAAGGGATTAAGATATATCTTGAATTTTGGAAAAGATGGACTCTACTAAAGGGAAAGGAGCACGATTCTACAAAATACATGGAGCTAGTTATTATTTATTGGCAAAAAATAATTAGTGAGCTTGAACAACCAACCGATAAAAAATTTGGTGAATATACATCATTTTGGCCAAAGGCTACAGGGAGTCATCGAATGAAACAAACAGAGGAAGACACAGATGAGTTTCAAGGATATGAAGAACTGAATGATCACTATGTTGGTCCTCAAAGTGCAAGGCCACAGGAAGCTTTTAGGCCTCAAATTGATGTAAGGAAAGGGGATTTTGTTCTTGTGAGACTTGCAGATCCAGAATATCCGATATGGCTAGGAGTTGCAAAGTCAGATGTTGATGTAGACAGCTCATCTCCTAACTACAAGAAAGTTTTCATTCAATATTGGGCACCAAAACATCAGAAAAAAAATCCCACAATCCAAGAACAATATGAGGATTGTTGGAAAAAGAATTGGTGCTGCAATATTGCTGACCCAAAGCGTTGGGAGTGTGTTGATGCAGTTGTGTGGTCATGGACTCCAAGGGGCGGAAGACTTGCAGAAGCAATTAAAATCCCATCCAATGTTGTGGAGAAATCACAAGCTAGCTTAATAGGAGAAATTGAATAGCATTTCATTTTCATATATTGTTTTTCTTGCTATCCGTGTCTATGTATGTTTTATAAAGTATCAATTATCACCAACATGAAAATAAAATTTTGGATGGAAAAAAAAAGGTGTTTCTCAACACCACCATTTTCTTGAGAATCTATATCTTTGTCTAATGTAACACAAGTCCTCAAGACAAGTCCCAAAATAAATGAAATTTTCCCAAATCAAATGGGAAATAGGAATCCATAGGCATTGAAATCAGTCCCAAAGATGTGGAATTTTCCCATTTTATCTAAAAGAGGGTTATCTGCATAGTACTGATCTGTTGTAGCTACACATGCATGCATGATCTTCTTGGTACTTGATTGAGAACAATAATTCAAATTAGTTGATATGATATATTAGGCGGCGACAGCGCTAGCATCTAACTCATGATGATGATGCAACAATTCTTTAAATTACATGTAGGTGTAGAAAATGTGGACATCGATGTTAAGCAAGGCAAGGTAATTGTGAGTAGGTATGTAGAGAGAAAAAAAGGTTCTAAAGGTAGTAAGAAAAGTAGGTAAAAGTGCGGAGTTAATCATGCCTACATCCATAGCTGGCTATAATCCTTATCTCAAAGAGTCAAAAAAGTTTGAGAAGACGTACAACTACAGAAAACATGGCTACAATGCACTTCCAGGTGCTATTCAAAACTCAAGTTCCCTCATCTAAAAAGATGGCATTGCTAGCTTTTTTAGTGATGAAAATGCTCATTCCTACTCCATCGTGTAACCTCGTCATGTTCCACAGCCACTCGCTAGCTTCACTTTTGTAATAATGACTCCACATGCAATGAGTTGCATCGAGTTACACAAATCCTTTTAGATTAACCTATTAGGCTTTCTTACACACAATTACAACTACTTAGGTTTCACTTTTGTAATAATGTAGTGGAAGGTGAGATTTGTAGTGGATGGATCAAGGGAGAAAAGAGACATAGCTCAGTCAAAAGGCAATTTTGTAGTTCTATAGTGAGAGGTAGAGGGAGAGAGGGGCACTGCCTCCTGCTCTGAGGGAGAGGGCAAGCTGTCCAGTTGAAATTGAAAAGAGGGAGTGTGGGAGGGAGGGAGATATCAACCGCCTTTGAGTGTGGCCCATGTTTATTGATGGTCTCCTACTCTCCTTCAGTTCTTTCTCACAGTACCCCATGGGCATGCCATGCCCATTCTCTCTCTCCTCACATGTTTAGAAATGAGCACAACTTTTTCATGATCCAATCTCTCTCTCTCTCTCTCTCTCTCTCTCTCTCTCTCTCTCTCTCTCTCTCTCTCTCTCTAAGTTGCATGCCATATCATGGGCTTCCAATGGCTTCCATATATTATACGTGCATGACCCCTAGTCACGTGTTGGTGCAAGCATTGAATTGTTTAGGCTTTTCCAAACGCCATGAAAACAACAAACATCATGATGCACACCCACACTCACTCACAGCACACCAGAGTATTTCTTTGAAGGTCTATCCAACGTGTAACTTAAATTTTCATCGATATTTTTTGCTCCTTTGTAGCCCAAGTTGCATTTTGCTACAGATGCCACTAGACTTCATAATTTTCTCTCTCTTGCCCTAGCTAGATTGGGTGTGACTCCGCTCTAGTGGCACGCCTCGTGATTTTATTAGTTGTTTTTCTAGGGATAGATGTTTGAGGTTAATTAGTATACTATGTGTGTGTGTATCATAATTTAGAGAAGTTATATGTTTTTGTGTGTGTGTTTGTGTGTGTGTTTCCATCATAATTTGGAAAATTTATAGATTTTTTATGGTGGCAGATGGCTTAACTCTCAGAAATAAAAATGATAAAATAACTCTGAATTGATAAAAGGCCCGTCAATTGGGCAATCTCTCTCCCCATTTGGGATGCCAATGTTAGGGTTGGTTTTTGTCAAACATTTTACCCATTTCAAGGTATTTTTCTCATTTTCTATGGGAAAAAATGTTAGCTAAGAATGTCTTGGAAATTTGAAGGGCAAGGGTGTCCCTCGTGAGTAGGAGTCCCCATGAATTCAATTGAAAAAAATCTCTCTCTCTATCTCTCTCTCTCTCTCTATCTATCTCTCTCTCTCTCTCATGGTGAAAAAATGTAGATAACAACCCCTTCATTTGCATGCATGTCCTGAAAGTGAGACTGGCCTAAATCGACAAGAGAACATGGGAACCTTCACCTTTTTCTCAACCGCTTTAAAAAATAAAAACTTACACAAATTTCTAAAAGATATTAATATTGGTCTAGAAAAAAGTCTCTTGATCAAACAAAGCCAAATATATCTTTAAAAATTAGATTTTTGTTAAATAACAAAATCTCCACCAAAATTATCTTTACTTGCCTAGGTAGTGCAGTGAAACTAGACTGATACATTTATTCTATTTACAATAGCAAGTATTTTGTCCTTACATTGTACATTGTAAAAGGATTTTCATTTCCCTCAGAATGTCAAATCTGACCCTTCACTTTTGCATTTTACATTAGATGTTTGGTTTGGATTTTTGTGAAGTGAACCAATGCATGACAAGTGAAGGCCTTCTTCTTGCTTGAAATTTCTAAGCTGCATATGCATTATACTAGTATGTGACCTGCGCGTTGCCGTGGCTACATGTGCGTCAATTGAAGCAACCATTGTTCTCCTTTCCTTTAAAGAGAGGGCAAATGCCCATGATTCTCAAGTGAGATTTATAGCTCTTTAATACACTTGTGCATCAACCAACACTATAACTACTTCTAGATGACAATGTACGACAACACACAAGGTCTAAGCGCTCTCCACATTCATATCAACCCAGCACAAATCTATCTTTTGGATCAACACTATGTCAACCTTTTCGAGTGTAAGATCGAACAACTAATGAAGTGTAGTTACTCTCTACATTCTTGTGGATTTTGACCAAGGACAAATCTCTTTCTAGTTGGTCATGCCAAGCTCCAACATACTTCTCCTAATCATGGCAAGTTTGTCCCCCCCCCCTACCCCCCCCCCTCTATGTGTGTGTGTGTGTGTGTGTTAAGCTCAAGAACTATATGGTCAATTTGAGGTCTCTTGGGAATGAATTAAGTAATGGGCTCCCTTCGCATGATGTCTTGTCTTAGCATCCTATGTTTCTCTCTAAGGAGGCGATGAATTTGTGATTAGGCTAGAGACGTCCCCCTCACACAATTGATATGGGACCCTGGTGAGTGGTAGTGGCCCTCTAAATAGACTAATAGAGAGCTAGTACCCTTCTTTGGATATAGTGTTTGCATTGAACGAAGAATTCTTTAGATACATTAGCATCCCCTCTCACCATCCTTACCAATCAAGGCATTGGTCATGATAGCAACTCTCCCATGCTTCTCTCCTGTAGTTTTGGTCTTGCATTTGGGGCATCACAGTCAACTAAGTCATCAGCTGCTATTTGTTGGCACTTAGGATGCATGTACCAGCCATGACCCAACATGCCAACATTACACCACATAGAAGAAACTTGCCATTGGTATGCACAACTGATTTAGTAAGTAGTGTGTCGTTTGCTTCTCAAAGGCAATATTCCAACTTTGTCTCTATGTGTAGGTAAATTTCAAAATTTACAGGTTGGATTGCACTCAATCTAGCTAGCATGTACACTTGCATCTACCAAAACTCGTCGCATGGATGTTAAGGTCTCTTGCAATTGACCATAAGCATGCTAGTAATATAAGGCACATATTGTTTTTTTGTGTACATTTGGGCACCATTGGCACCTTAAAATGTGAGGGCAATGAAAGCAGAAAAGTTCACTCAATCGTTTCTCTTTGCAAGAGTTTTGGGCATCATGCTAAAAGAAAGGCCGTGCTGCAAAATACACACACACAAACATACACACATGCATGTTCTTCTTTGAGAGAGAAGGCTGTATTCAACCATTCACATGCTTGCCCTTACCCATATTTTATACCATTGGAGCCATTTGGCTTAGCCCCCACTCCCTTAAATGTGAGAGAGAGCATTAAGGCACTACATGGAGGAGAGTATCTTTTTGTACGCGAACTATATCCTTTAACAATTTGAGAGTGCAATCATCATACCCTACATAAGTGCTCAGCTTTCGATCACATCAAACTTGCTTTATCCACATTTTGGCCCATACCATGGCCTACATACCTTTCTCTCCTAGCAACCTCATGGATTCAACTTGTCAGTGGCCTCCCTTATATCCATAGTCTTCAAGCATGTTACATGATGTACTCGGTCCATAGGTCAATTTGATCTTTAAGGATGATCTCTCTCTCTCTCTCTCTCTCTCTCTCTCTCTCTCTCTCTCTCTCTCTCTCTCTCTCTCTCTCTCTCGCACGTTAACCTTTGAGGTCACTATGTCCCCTCTCCTTATATAAGTATGTGAGCATGCAAGCCCTTCACTTACGATCTTCTTCTTCTTCTTCTTCTTATTCCTCTCTCTCTCTCTCTCTCTCTCTCTCTTCTAACATGCTATGCAACAGACGACTTGTTGCCAACAATGTTTGGATTGGATAAGGTTTGCCTAAACTTAATAGTTGAGAATCGAGATTAGTCAGTTTCAAGATTAACAGTTCTCAAACCACGTCAGTAAGAAGAAAAATCTCTCTCTCTCTCTCTCTCTCTCTCTCTCTCTCTCTCTCTCTCAGGCTGCATGTCTAGTTTGTATTAAAATGAAGCATGTGAGAGAGGAAGAGCTTGGTCACGTGTACCAGCGAGACTACTTTCTGTCCAGTCACGAGCCGGCTCTTCTCTCTCTACCTATCTAATCGTGGTAGTTAAGAGCCTCGAAACAGGCACAGTCTTTCACATGGTTGACTTTTGTTTCCCTCTTGGTTAGTAGGAATCTGCTCAAGATCTGTCTCATCACTCAATCAAATCAAGCATTTATCTTCAAAAAGCCACCGATTTTCTTGACTTGCAAACAAAGCTGGAAGGCTATTTAGCCGTTCCAAAGTGCCCAAGCTCTAAATGTAAGCAAAATGACATGGAGGAAGTCCTACAAATGGATGCACATGCATGGAGGTAGCCCTTTCATAAGAGACCAGAGTCATCAATTCTAGGGGGAGGCAAAGGGTCCACATTAGGTATGCAACACCAAGGAGGATTCAAATGAGCAAAGGATTGCTAACTCCAAGACCAAGGTCAATACCCTCGACTGAATATGATCATCCTCCAATGAAATCACATCAGTGTTTTGGAAAAATCTTTTTTTGAAACGTACAAAATTGCTTTCCTTTAATTTTCCAAGAGAAAATTTAGAAAATTAGGTTTATTTTGCAGTTTTTTAGACTATTTTTTTCTATTTTGGGACGGAATATCTCCTTTTCCCCTTGAAATTGAAAACAACATGATATTAAGCTGAGACACATTTTTCCCAAACCTTGAATGGAAGACCCGCCTTGCACGATTGTTGCCGTGAGCACTGTAGCAACAGTCAGGAGTTTGAGATGTAAAAACTTGGGAAAGCTAAAAAGCTTGGATGATCACGTTGGAGCTCTCAAAATTGTAGCATCCACTGAATGGCCAGAAAAACACAAAGAAAGTGTGGAGACGGATGTGGGACTTTCTCTCTCTCTCTCTCTCTCTCTCTCTCTCTCTCTCTCTCTCTCTCTCATGGTGTGGAGGGTCGCACCTAGGCAAAAATGGAGCTCGTCAAGATCAAGGGTGGTGGACAGGTAGCGGTAGAGCAGTAGGTGGCTCAACAAGCGCTTGTGGCAAGTGGTACATGTATTGGATCCAGAGTCTTGGCGACCTGGGAAGCAGAGGATTGAGGTTATATAAGGGTGTGGGGCTTGTGGCGGATTAGCTATTGGCAATCGTGGGTGTTAAAAGAGTAAACTACATGAGGCATGTTGTTGCAACATTTGAGAAGTTGTACATGAAGTAAGTGGTGGGTTGTGTTCATGATCGAGTTTGGGGTGGGAGGGGGATCATTCACTGTCAAGCATCAAGGCCAATCAATGGCACTCTCTCTCTCTCTCTCTCTTTCAGATAGAAATAAACATACGGCACAGCGGGATTGGCCCTCTCTCTCTCATACACACACACATCTACAGCAAATAACAAAGTCGTCTCTCTCTCTCTCTCTCTCTCTCTCTCTCTCTCTCTCTCTCTCACACACACACACACACACACACACACACACATGAAGACCCGCGACATACACGGCGGTGCCGTAGAAAATGAAACCCATTCTCTCTCTCTCTCTCTCAGACTTGCGATATGTCACATATCTCTCTCTCTCTCTCTCACACACACACACACACACACACACACATACACACACATATGCACGTTTGATGTAGACCAACTTATCGACGTTTAGTACCGCTCACTACTCGTTCTTTTTCCAAGTTGCAAAGTAGAGCCATCCTTTACAAAAACAAAAGTAATCACCCTTCAAAATTTAAAGTTGGACTGAAACTCTATGGCCTTGCTAAAGAGTTTAAATAATATAATTATATATATGGTACTAAGTAGTATTGTGACTTTTTGACAGAACTCAGAACTCAGAACTCATAACTAAGTCTTTTTATTTTTTACCATCAGTGAGTGTACTTTCTACTTACCCTTCACTTTTACATTTCAAACCAAATGATTTCTTTTATGACTTACCTTTCACTTTTAGATTTCAAACCAAATGTTTCTTAAGTTCTTGAAACGAAGGAGAGAGTGACACATGGATGCCCTCTCCTTCCTTGAAAATTTTAAGCTCAATTATATTAAACATGATATTAAGCTGAGACACATTTTTCCCAAACATTGAATGGAAGACCCGCCTTACACGATTGTTGCCGTGAGCACTGTAGCAACAGTCAGGAGTTTGAGATGTGAAAACTTGGGAAAGCTAAAAATCTTGGATGATCACGTTGGAGCTCTCAACATTGTAGCATCCACTGAATGGCCAAAAAAACACAAATAAAGTGTGGAGACGGATGTGGGACTCTTTCTCTCTCTCGCTCTCTCTCTCTCTCATGGTGTGGAGGATCACAGCTAGGCAAAAATGGAGCTCGTCAGGATCAAGGGTGGCGGACAAGCAGCGGTAGAGGAGTAGGTGGCTCAACAAGCGCTTGTGGCAAGTGGGACATGTATTGGATCCGGAGTCTTGGCGTCCTGGACAACAGAGGATTGAGGTTATATAAGGGTGTGGGGCTTGTGGTGGATTAGCTATTGGCAGCCAAGGGTGTTGATAGAGTAAACTACATGACGCATGTTGTGGTAACATTTAAGAAGTTGTACATGAAGTAAGTGGTGGGTTGTGTTCATGATCGAGTTTGGGGTGGGGGGGGGGTGGAGCATTCGCTGTCAAGTGCCAAGGCCAATCAATGGCACTCTCTCTCTCTCTCTCTCTCTCTCTCTCTCTCTCTCTCTTTCAAATAGAAATAGACATATGGCACTGCGGGATTGACCCTCTCTATCTCATACACACACACACAGCTACAACAAATAACAAAGTCGTCTCTCTCTCTCTCTCACACACACACACACACATACACACATAAAGACCCACGACATACACGACGGTGCCGTAGAAAATGAAACCCATTCTCTCTCTCTCTCTATCTCAGACTTGTGATATTCCACATCTCTCTCTCTCACACACACACACATGCACATATATATGCATGTTTGATGTAGACCAACTTATCGACGTGTGGTACAACTCGCTACTCGTTATTTTTTCAAGTTGTGAAGTAGAGCCATCCTTTACAAAAACAAAAGTAATCACTCTTCAAAATTGAAACCTGGAATGAAACTCTAGGGCTTTGCTAAAGAGTTTAAATAATATAAATATATATATGGTACTAAGTATTGTGACTTTTTGACAAAACTCAGAAGTCAAAACTAAGTCTTTTCATTTTACCATCAGTGTACTTTCTACTTACCCTTCACTTTTACATTTCAAACCAAATGATTTCTTTTATGACTTACCTTTCACTTTTAGATTTCAAACCATATGTTTCTTAAGTTCTTGAAATGAAGGAGAGAGTGACACATGGATGCCTTCTCCTTTCTTGAAAATTTTAAGCTCAATTATATCTATACTAATAGATAAAGGGGGAGGGGATTCCGGTTCCCCCCCTGCCACGTGTCAATCCTTGAGGCCTCAGGAAGGCTTGAGAAAAACCTCAAGCGGGCTCAGCAAAGGTTCAAAAAAAATTATTTAAATATAAACACCGCCAACCGCCTCTTGAGTAGGCGCACTTGGCGAGGACGTGATCAAAGCGCGGCAAGGGAGAGGGGGGGAGAGAGAGAGAGAGAGAGAGGGGGGAGGTCCTACAGCCGCAGTCATCCTCATCGTTGCAGTCCTCAAGAGAGAGAGAGGAGAGGTCCTCATCACCAAGAGAGAGAGAGAGACTCCCTGTGCTGCATCGCTGCAGCCCGAGAGAGAGAGAGAGAGAGAGAGAGAGAGAGAGAGAGAGAGAGAGAGAGAGATTGCCTACGCTGGAAGGTTTACTGCGTCGGCATATTGCCTCTATCCTCATCACCTGTTCTTCAGCCAAGAGGCTTCGTCATCCTCACCTGCGACAGACAGTGCCACTTACTCACCTTCAGCTTCTTCACCTGTGGCTTCTTATTCTCACCTTAGCGGCTGTGCGCGTCTCCAGTCCGCTCCCTTCGTCATCCTCACCTACGCCACCTTCTGCGGCTCCTCTGGAAGGTTTACTGCGCCACGTGTCCTCATCTTCGGTTCTTCACCTTCAGCGGTTGAGGATACTGCGGCTCCGAACCTCACCGGCAAAGGTACCTCTCTCTCTCTCTCTCTCTCTCTCTCTCTCTCTCTCTCTTGCCCCGCTATGCTAAAGCCCACCACTGCCGGCGACAGCCTGTGTTGAAGAGCGTCTCTTAGAGAGAGAGAGAGAGAGAGAGAGAGAGAGAGAGAGAGAGAGAGAGAGAGAGAGAGAGAGATAAATGAAATGAAATGTTGTATCCTGCCACTGCTCTGTACAACCCTTGCAGCGCTCTCTCTCTCTCTCTCTCTCTCTCTCTCTCTCTCTATCTCTCTCAGCCGTTTTTTGACCTAGTAGACAACAGTTCACTCTTTTGACCATAACTTGCTCATCCGAACTCCGATTTAGGTGATCTATAGCCTCAATCGAAGAGCACGAAGCCCTCTAAGTACTGATGTAAAGACATAATTTTTCTGTGTAATGAAGGGCTTTGCTGTAACAGCATCTCAGAACTGAAAAAACTGTCAAAACTTTGCGTTTTTGTTGCCGACTTGAAGGCAATGTCAGACAAAACTCGCAAGGGTGGAAAAGCCACACTCGCCATGGAGAATGATGCAAAATCTCCAAGGAATTTGGATGCTAATCCAAACACATCATCTACAACAACGGAAGCAATGATCATGGCTTACTTGATCTCGTTACAAGAAACCGTCAACAAATAAGGTGAAGAGTTGCACGCACTTGCAATGGAGAATGGTACTTTAAGATTTCTTGTTGTGGAGAATGAGCACCTCAAGAAGGTTCTTGAAATGCAAACAACACGCTTGATGCATCTTGAGAATGAAGTTCAAGAATGTAAACGCTCTCTTGTTGACATGAATGTATTGAAAGAGCGCTTGAGCAAAGTTGAGAGTGATCATGTATTGAAAGAGGAAACAATAGATACAATACGACATGATGTATGTGAGATGAGAAATGCATCCAAATCATGGGCTGATATATGTAAGGATAATGTGGTTTCTACATCTCCTATCACGCAAGACGTTGTCCAAGTAAAGAATGTAGAGAATGTGGACACTCAAGAATTGCACGAACGACAAAAACACTCAAAGAACATCGTCATTCGTGGAATCAAGGAGGAAAGCATGGAAACACCCCAATCTCTTGCAGTTGCTATTGAAGAGTTTTTTGCTACACACTTTGGCATGTCAGGAATCATGGCTTATGGTGCACATCGAGTTGGAAACCAAGGAGTCCCTCGCTCGGGAGAAAGACCTATTGTATGTACCATGGCTGATGAGGTAAAGAGAAAGATCATCCTTGACAATGGTTGGATCTACCTCAAAGGAACAGGTTGTAATGTATATGAGGATTGGACTCTTATGCAACAAAATGTACGTCGCAAAGCATATGAGGAAAGAAGCAAGAAGGTTAAGGTATCACCTCAAGAAGAAAAGCCACTTAAGGAGGATGCAAGTCCACCCAACAAATAGGGACACATGATCTATGAGACCAACTCACGCTTGCGAATAAGCTTTTGGAATTGTAATGGGTATCCATGGAATGCGAGCATTGGCATTGATGAGCTTACCAATGACTCCGATGTGATACTTCTTGTCAAAACATGGGAGCATGATGCGCAACGAATTTTTGGATTTGACAAATATGATGTGCATTCTTTGATGTGGGCCAAAAATGCAAAGCAACGAAGAGGCCAAGGAGGCGTAGCATGTATGACCAAAAAGGGTTTGAAAGATGTTTCCATTGTCAAAGAAGATAAGTATAAACGCTACTTATGGCTGAAAATCAGCCCACCAAATGGTCAAGTCATGTTTGTGGCCGGTTGCTACATTCCTCACTATGACTCCAACTTTTATGCTTACTTGAATATGGATAGAGATCAGCCCTTTGTTGAGCTAGAGGAAGACATTGCTCATTACAAGGATCAAGGTGAAGTCATTGTTTTTGGAGACATGAATGCTCGCACAAATATGTTACAACATGACACACAACAAGTAGACATGCCGCATGTCTCAAGAAGAATGGATGACTCATACATGTATAATCGAAGTTCTAATGATGCAAAAGAAGTGGATCACTATGGAAAGTAACTTCTACATATGTGCAATAGTACCGGAATACTCATTGCAAATGGTATATCTCTATGGCAAGGCACCAATGACTTTACATGTAGAAAGCACAACGGTGCTAGCGTGATTGACTATATGTTGTTCTCAGAAGCCACTCTAGAATGCATACAAAGCTTTACACTTGGTGAATGGAATCCGGAATCGGATCATAGGATGTTATGTATTGACCTCAAGTGTGGTAAACGGCCCGAGCATGTAGCCTTCAATCATGATGTGAATCATTTGTACCTATGTCTAGACTTCAAACGAGCACTTATATATGCTGATATGGTGGACCAAATGTTAAGCATGATAGAGAATCAAGAGAGCCCAACATTAGAATGCAAGTGGAAAGTTTTCAAAGAAGTAATTTTCTCTTGTGCGAAGGAATGCTTTTCGGTGAAACACATGTCTTGCAAAAGGTCTAAGAAGGGTAGCACCAAGAAAAAATGGTTTGACATGGAATGTAGTCAAGCCCGAAAACACTTGCTAAGATTGGATGCAATCAAAGACAAGGAAGTTTACTTGGAATGTTCACACACATACAAAGCACTTGTTCAAAAGAAGAGGAGAAGGTGGGAAGTTGAAAAACAACTTCTTTTAGCACAAGAGAAAGCACATGCATGTGGCAAGTTTTGGCAAAATCTAAAAGGCAAGCGCGTTGAGAGCTTTGGTGACTTGACTCTTGAGGATATGTATATGCATTGTAAGAACCTCTATGAGCAACCCAATGTTGATAAGATGGAGTGTTGTAGCTCCCTTCCGTTTATGTCTCCCTTCTTTACCATTGAAGATGTATGCCGCGCGCTTGAGAAACTTGCTACTCGCAAGGCAGGTGACCTTCAAGGTGTCAAGGCTGAAATGATTAAATGGACAAGCAAGAAAATACGATATTGGATATGCGATATGTTTAACCTTGCACTTCAGTATGGCATGCCTCATGATTGGAGTGCAAAGGAGGAGATGTAAACAATGTGAACAACTATCGCACTATAATGGTTGGTTCTTTAATGGCAAAGTTATTTGGATGTATCATGGAGATGAAGATAAGTGAATGGGCTGAAAAGAATGGCAAACGTGCACTTGGCCAAGCAGGTTTTCGAAAGCATCATAGCACTATTGATCACCTTGTCACTCTTCGAGTTCTTATGGAAGCGTCTCGATTGAAAGGAAAAAAGTTGTATTGTTGCTTTGTGGATTTCAAGAAAGCTTTTGACATGGTACCGCGAGGAAATCTTTGGAGACGTATGCAAAGCCTTCAAGTGCCGAGAGAATTTATGCATGCAGTCTTTCGCATCTACCAAAAAGTGATATGTCGATTACGTATGGGAGATGGAATTTCAGAAATTTTTGCAAGCACTATTGGTGTCAAACAAGGATGCCTACTTTCCCCAACCCTCTTTGGGCTACTCATTGATAAATTGGAATGCATGGTTCTTGACTTTATGCAGCAAGAAGGCATATAAGAGGTTAAGATTGGAAATGCGGTGATCATGATTTTGCTTTATGCCGATGATGTAGTGCTCTTGGCACATACCTTAGAAGATGCACAAAAGCTTATGAGTGTCTTGGAACGCTTTTGCCTACATAGCGGGCTGATCGTAAATCCAAAACCAAGGTTATGCTTGTAAAGACCCTCAATGATGAAAATCCATGCATTGTATATAACAATGAGAAACTTGAAGTGGTAGATCACTTCAAGTACCTTGGCCTTGAGGCTCCATCCAATCATAAATGGAAGGATTGTGCAATGCGTCGCTTGGAAGCCGGAAAGAGGGCCTATTATGCATTTGAGAACATGTGCAATGCAGAAGAGATCAAGTGTTGGGCTCTCAAAAAGTACCTCTTTGACACATTGGTGACACCGGTGCTTCTTTATGGAGTGGAGGTGTGGGGTGGAAGCATCGAGAAGTCTACTTGGAAAGAGTTTGAGAATGTCCAAAAGAGTTTTCTCACCAACTTTCTCCAAGTCAAGACACAAACACCCTACATGCTCTTACTTCTTGAGTCCGGATTGCTTCCCATTGAGGTCTTGGGCATGCAAAGGGTTGTGGAGTACATGCGTAAGACACAACGTAGCCCTTTGCATCGACTTCCTAGAATTGCATATGAAGCAAGTCAAATGGTTCAAAAGACATGCAAGAGCAAAATACTAAGTTCGGGGTGGATGCTTGATATCAAGAAATGGTTTGGAAGATGGGATGCATGTCACTTGGTCAAGGATGCGTCGATCGACTCCCAAGTTAATGAGGCCTTCTTACAACGCCAATGTATCACGGCTTGGGAGAAATCTGGAGGTTCTCGCTTCAGCCATTACACCACACACGTTGCCCCAAACTACAAATCTCTCTTCTTCTCGGAACGAGGTAACCGAACCCATTCCTACATCCTTGAGCCCATCCCGTTGAGTGCGATCCGCACCATTGCCTCCATTTGTCTTAGCTCCCATTCTCTACGCTGCGAGACAGGACGTTGGGGCACTGGTGAGGAGTGTCATCGACTTTGCACCTTATGCCCTCGTCAAGTGCAAGAGAGTGAGTACCACACACTACTTGAGTGCTCAGCTTTTGACCACATTAGGTCCTCTTTTCCCCATATATTCAGCCATGATCCCTCCCTACATACCTTCCTCTCTCAACCGCGATGTGGACTCTCTATTGCGACGCTCATTTCAGCCATTTTTGAGCATCGAGAGTCACTTATGAACTCCACTCACACCACGTGACATGTTCATTTGGTCCCTTAGGTCATATTTGACCTCCCAAGACGATAATAGAACTATCTATCTCTCTCTCTCTCTCTCTCTCTCTCTCTCTCTCTAAAGCTCGCCACTGCCGGTGATAGCCCTGACGTGGTGAAGAACGTCTCTGTGTGTGTGTGTGTGTGTGTGTGTGTGTGTGTGTGTGAGAGAGAGAGAGAGAGAGAGAGAGAGAGAGAGAGAGAGAGAGAGAGAGAGAGAGAGAGAGAGAGAGAGAGAGAGAGAGAGAGAGATAGATAGATAGATTTTATTATCGTCCTCGGAGGTCAAATATGACCTATGGGACCAAAGTTACATGTGATGTAGTATGTGTGTGGCTGATGAGTGACTCTCGATGCTCCAAAATTGTAGTGATGAGAGTCGCAATGGAGAGCCCACACTTTGGCTGGGAGAGGAAAGTGTGTAGGTCTAAGTTATGGCTGAAAATGTGAGAGAAGCAAGTTCGGATGTGATCAAAAGCTGAGCACTCTAGTAGTGTGTGGTACTCAGACTCTCGAACTTGCAGTGAGCATAATGTGCACAATCGACTTGACTCTTCTCCATTGCCCCAACGCCCTATCTCGCATCGAAGGAAATGGGAGCTAAGCCGAATTGCTGCGATAGTGCGTATCGCGGACAAGGGAATAGGCTCAAGCATGTAAGTGTGAGTACGGTTTCCTCTCTCAGCGAAGAACATGGTTTTGTAGTTGGGGGCAATATAGATGGTGTAATGTATGAAGCGTGACCCACCGGATTTCTCCCAAGCCGTAATACATTGGCGTTGTAGAAAAGCTTCATTCACTTGAGAGTCAATTGAAGCATCATGTAGCAAGTGTAATGCATCCCATCTCCCAAACCACTTCTTTATGTCTTGCATCCATCCCGTGCTCAAGATCTTGCTTTTATGCATCTTTTGAACTTTTTTGCTTGCTTCCCATGCAATTGTAGGAAGTCGATGTGAGGGGTTTTGACGCATCTTTATCATGTACTCCACAACCCTTTCCATGCCCATAACCTCAATTGGAAGAGATCCCGACTCAAGAAGTAGGAGCATATATGGTGTTTGTGTCTTAACTTGGAGAAAGTTTGTAAGAAAATGCTTTTGGACATTCTCAAACTCTTTCCAAGTAGACTTTGAGATGCTCCCGCCCCACACTTCAACTCCATAAAGAAGAACCGGTGTCACCAATGCATCAAAAAGATACTTCTTGAGAACCCAACACTTGATGTTTCCCGCATTACACATGTTCTCAAATGCATAATATGCTCTCTTTCCCGCTTCCAAACGACGCATAGCACATTCATGCCACTTGTGATTGGATGGAACCTCAAGGCCAAGGTACTTAAAGCTCTCAACAACTTCAAGTGTCTCCTTGTTGTACACAATGCATGGCTTCTCCTTATGGTTGGTTTTCACAAGCATAACCTTTGTTTTGGATTCATTTACAATCAGCCCACTATGCAAGCAAAAGTTCTCAAGGACAACCATAAGCTTTTGTGCATCTTCTAAAGTGTGTGCTAGAAGCACTACATCATCCACATACAACAAAAGCATGATTACCGCATTGCAAATAGTGACCTCTTCAATGCCTTCTTCTTGCATAAAGTCAAGTACCATTTGTTCCAATTGATCGATGCATAGACCAAAGAGAGTTGGTGACAATGGACATCCTTGTTTAACCCCAATAGTGCTTACAAAAATTTCTGAAATTTCTCTTCCCATGCGCAATTGACAAATCACCTTCTCATAGATTCGAGAAACCGCAAGCATAAACTCACTTGGCACTTGGAGTTCTTCCATCCTTCTCCACAAATTGTTACGTGGAATCATATCAAAGGCTTTCTTAAAGTCCACAAAACAACAATACAATCGCTTGCCTTTCAACCGACTTTCCTCCATGAGAACACGAAGAGTGACAAGATGATCAATGGTGCTATGGCATCGACGAAAACCCGCTTGTCCCTTTGCACACTTGTCATTCTGTTCAGCCCAATCACTCAATTTCATCTCCATTATGCACCCAAACAACTTTTCCATAAGAGACCCAATCATTATAGTCCGGTAGTTGCTTACATTCTTTACATCCCCTCCTTTATGCAAAGGCTTAACCCAATTAGTACTCCAATCATAAGGCATACCATGTTGAAGTGCAAGGTTGAACATATCACACATCCACTCATGGGTAAAATCTCCCGTCCATTTGATCATCTCCGGCTTGATACCTTGAAGATCTCCCGCTTTGCGAGTGGCCAACTTTTCAAGCCCACCGCATACATCCTCAATAGTAAAAAAAGACGGCATACATGGGAGTGAACCATAAAATGGCATTTTTTCAGTATTTTCTTGCTCATATAATTGCCTACAATGTGTGTACATATCCACTAGACTCAAGTTACCAAAATTCTCAACCCGCTTGCCTCTCAAGTTTCTCCAAAATCTTCCACATGCATGTGCCTTTTCTTGGACTTGAAATTCTTGTTGCTTTACTTCCCATCTTCTTCTCTTCTTTTGAATCAATGCCTTGTATGTATGCAAATGACTTTGATAGTTGTCTTTGTCCATAGTTGCATCAAGCTTTATCAAGGACTTTCGAGCATCTTGACATTCTTTATCAAACCACCTTTGCGTGATCTATCTTTGTTGATACCATGGAGATGCTTTATGGCAAAGAATTCTTCCGCACAAGAACAAATAGCTTTCTTGAAAGCTTCCCATTTAGTTTCCAATGGTGCATCACATTGAAGCTTTGTCATCCATAATTTTTGCTCAACCATTTCAATGTACATTGGTGCCCGTTTGAAATCCATACATAGTGATAACTTCTCTTTCCTTTGGCTGAGATTATCATGCTTAGTTGCTTCTCCACATGAAAGGTCAATACATAAGGTGCGATGGTCGGACTCCGGGGTCCATTGACCAAACATAAAACTCTTTATGCGATACATGATGGCTTCAGAGAGTAGCATATAGTCAATCACACTATCCCCATTATGTCTTCTACATGTAATCCATTGGTTCCACTCCACAAAGATACACCATTGGCAATGAGCATACCGGTGCTATTACACATGTGTAAAAGTAACTTTCCATAGTGATCCGGCTCTTTCTCATCCATTGAAGTACGATCATACAACTGAACTTCCTCCAACTCCCTTGAAATGTATGGCATATCAAATTGTTGAGTATCATGTTGCAATGTTTTTGTACGAGCATTCATATCCCCAAATACAATAACATCACCTTCACCTTTGAAATAAGCAATGTCCTCTTCCAAATCAGAAAATGGTTGATCTCTATCCATGCAAGCATAAAAGGGAGAATCATGATGAGGAATGTAGCAACCGGCTACAAAAATGGGTGCTCTTTTTGGTGTCATAATTTTCAGCCATACATAACGTTTGTACTTGTCATCTTTCACAATTGATACAAAATCTTCCAATCCTTTCTTAACCATACATGCCAACCCTCCTTGTCCTCTTCGTTGCTTGAGATTCTTTGACCACATCAATGAATGTACATTGTAATCCTCCAAGCCATTAATCCTTTGTGTATCATGCTCCCAAGTTTCAACAAGAAGTACAACATCGGCTTTGCTTGTTAGTTCATCAATGCCAACCCCCGCATTCCATGGGTATCCATTACAATTCCAAAAGCATATTTTCAATTGTAACTCGGTCTCATAGGTCACGCATCCCTATTTGCTTGAGAGACTTGTCTCCTCCTTGGGCACATTTTCTTCATGAGAGATCTCCTTGTTTTTATTATTCTTTTCCTCATATGCCTTGCGACGCATATTTTGTTGCTTAATAGTGCGATCTTCACATACAAAACATTTTGTATCCCTCAAATAGATCCAACTATTATCAAGGATAATCTTTTGCTTGGTCTCATCCGGCATGGTGCATACAATTGGCCGTTCTCCCGAGCGAGGAGCTCCTTGATTCCCCACTCTATGTACTCCATAGACCATAACTCCGGACATGCCAAAGTGGGTTTTGAAGAAATCTTCAATAACAATGGCAAGAGAAGGAGGTGTCTCTAACTTCTCTTCGGGAATTCCACGAATAACAATGTTCTTGGAACGTCGCTCCCGTTCCTTCAACTCCTCCACATCCACATTCTCAACATTCTTTGTTTGAACCATAGCTTGCATGAGTGAGGAATTAGAAACCACATTGCTACCACATACATCAGCCCAAGACTTGTTTGTGCATACATTTTTCATGTCGCATACATCCCGGCTCATAGTGTCAAATTTCTCCTCTTTCAATACATGGTCATGCTCTACTTTGCTCATCCGCTCCTTCAAAGCATTCAAGTCCACAAGAGAGCGTTTACATTCCTTGACTTCCTCTTCAAGTTGCATCAAACGTGTTGTTTGCATCTCAAGTGTCCTCTTGAGATTCTCATTCTCAACCACAAGTACCCTTAGTGTGCCATTCTCCATTGCAAGTGCTCGTAAGTCTTCGCCTTGTTTGTTTACGGTCTCTTGCAATGATACCAAGTATGCCATGATCATGGTTTCCGACGTCTCTGTGAGAGAGAGAGAGAGAGAGAGAGAGAGAGAGAGAGAGAGAGAGAGAGAGAGAGAGAGAGAGAGAAATGAAATGAAATGAAATGTTATAGAGAAAAAACGTCTCTGTGAGAGAGAGAGAGAGAGAGAGAGAGAGAGAGAGAGAGAGAGAGATAAATGAAATGTTTCTGTGTGTGTGTGTGTGTGTGTGTGTGTGTGTGTGAGAGAGAGAGAGAGAGAGAGAGAGAGAGAGAGAGAGAGAAATGAAATGTTATATCAAAAAAATGAAATGAAATGTTTCTGTGAGAGAGAGAGAGAGAGAGAGAGAGAGAGAGAGAGAGAGAGAAATGAAATATCGAAATGAAATGAAATTCCAGCCATTGCTATGAAATGAGATGTTATATCGAGATGAAATGAAATGCCGGCCATTGCTATGAAATGAAATGTTATACCGAAATGAAATGAAATGCCGGCCATTGCTATGAAATGTTTTATTTAGCACGCGCGTGTGTGTGTGTGTGTGTGTGTGTGTGTGAGAGAGAGAGAGAGAGAGAGAGAGAGGAATGAAATGAAATGCTATATATTAAAAAATAAATGTGTGTGTGTGTGTGGATGTGTGTGTGTGTGTGTGTGTGTGTGTGAGAGAGAGAGAGAGAGAGAGAGAGAGAGAAATGAAATGAAATGCTATATTAAATAAACGTGTGTGTGTGTAGGTGTGTGTGAGAGAGAGAGAAATGAAATGAAAAGGGGAAGCTTGAAATATCCTGTCTGTGTATGTGCGAATAAATGAAATGAAATGCTATATTAAAAAAAATGTCCTCAGAAGGATGGCACGGCCGACACGATATTAAGCTCAATTTCAAAAATGCCGGTTGAAGGCAAGGGAAAAAGGAGAAATTCCGCCCCTAAATATAGAAAAATAGTGTAAAAACTCAAATGATGGAGCATTAGGTGGGGTAGCCGCTCTCTTGGCCCTAACCCAGTTAGGCATATCCCACAATCAGTGCATTCTAGGAGGCTTCTCAAGCACTTTTTGTGCTTTCCAAAATGCACAACATTTGGCATGAGAGAGAGAGAGAGAGCGCCTTTTCAATGAGCTTAATCAATGAGCTCTGATAATGGTGGGACTCGCACAGTTAGAAAAAAACCTAGGTTTGATGTAATCCCACATGACAAAGCGAGCTACTGACGAGGAAGAACTAGGCACGGGAAAAAGGAGAAATTCCGCCCCGAAATATAGAAAAATAGTGTAAAAACTCAAACGATGGAGTTGATGGACAAGAAGCATTAGGTGGGACAACCGCTCTCTTGGCCCTAACCGAGTTAGGCATATCCCACAATCAGTGAATTCCAAGAGGTGACATTCTACACAGGAAGCTTCTCAAGCACTTTCTGTGCTTTCCGAAATGCACAACATTTGGCATGAGAGAGAGAGAGAGAGAGCCTTTTCAATGAGCTTAATCAATGAGCTCTGATAATGGTGGGGCTCGCTGAGCTAGAAAAAAACCTAGGTTTTGTGTAATCCCACATGACAAAGCGAGCTACTGACGGGGAAGAACTAGGCAAGGGAAAAAGGAGAAATTTCACCCCGAAATATAGAAAAATAGTGTAAAAGCTCAAATGATGGAGCTGATGGACAAGAAGCATTAGGTGGGGCACTGGCTCTCTTGGCCCTAACCGAGTTAGGCATATCATACAATCAGTGCATTCCAAGAGGTGACATCCTACACAGGAAGCTTCTCAAACACTTTTTGTGCTTTCCGAAATGCATAACATTTGGCATGAGAGAGAGAGAGAGAGAGCCTTTTCAATGAGCTTAATCAATGAGCTTTGATAATGGTGGGGCTCGCAGAGCTAGAAAAAAACCTAGGTTTGATGTAATCCCACATGACAAAGCGAGCTACTGACGAGGAAGAACTAGGCAAGGGAAAAAGGAGAAATTCCGCCCCGAAATATAGAAAAATAGTGTAAAAACTCAAACGATGGAGCTGATGGACAAGAAGCATTAGGTGGGGCAACCGCTCTCTTGGCCCTAACCGAGTTAGGCATATCCCACAATCAGTGCATTCCAAGAGGTGACATCCTACACAGGAAGCTTCTCAAGCACTTTTTGTGCTTTCCGAAATGCACAACATTTGACATGAGAGAGAGAGAGAGAGAGAGAGAGAGAGAGAGAGAGAGACTTTTCGATGAGCTTAATCAATGAGCTCTGATAATGGTGGGGCTCGCAGAGCTAGAAAAAAACCTAGGTTTGATGTAATCCCACATGACAAAGCAATCTACTGACGGGGAAGAACTAGGCAAGGGAAAAAGGAGAAATTCCGCCCCGAAATATAGAAAAATAGTGTAAAAGCTCAAATGATGGAGCTGATGGACACAAAGCATTAGGTGGGGCAGCCACTCTCTTGGCCCTAACTGAGTTAGGCATATCCCACAATCAGTGCATTCCAAGAGGTGACATCCTACACAGGAAGCTTCTCAAGCACTCTTTGTGCTTTCCGAAATGCACAACATTTGGCATGAGAGAGAGAGAGAGAGAGCCTTTTCAATGAGCTTAATCAATGAGCTATGATAATGGTGGGGCTCGCAGAGCTAGAAAAAAACCTAGGTTTGATGTAATCGCACATGACAAAGCGAGCTACTGACGGGGAAGAACTAGGCAAGGGAAAAAGGAGAAATTCCACCCCGAAATATAGAAAAATAGTGTAAAAACTCAAATGATGGAGCTAATGGACAAGAAGCATTAGGTGGGGCAGCCACTCTCTTGGCCCTAACCAAGTTAGGCATATCCCACAATCAGTGCATTCCAAGAGATGACATCCTACACAGGAAGCTTCTCAAGCACTTTTTGTGCTTTCCGAAATGCACAAGAAAACACCAAAGATCTTGGCCTTTGAGTGCACTCCCCAGTGCCCACATGCCTAAAGACTGTCACGCATCGTCGCGCATGCGAATTAGCGCCGAAATTGAGAGAGAGAGTGTAAAAACCCAAATAATAGCCTAATTTTGTAAACATTGCAAAGCACCGGTAGGGGCTCAAGACATTGTCACTATTCAAAGCACCAAAGTTTGGAAAAAATGTGTCTCGGTCGGGGTCAGCTTAATATCGTGTCGTTTTCAGTTTCAAAAATGCCGGTTGAAGGCAAGGGAAAAAGGAGAAATTCCGCCCCGAAATATAGATAAATAGTGTAAAAACTCAAATGATGGAGCTGATGGACAAGAAGCATTAGGTGGGGCAGCCGCTCTCTTGGCCCTAACCCAGTTAGACATATCCCACACAAGCTCTACCATTTTTCCAAGCTAGGTGCCATTGAAACATGAAAACCCCATAATATGTTGTATACGGGGGGTTTTTTCACGGTCTACCACTTGTCTAAGCTATGGTCCATTGGAACATGGAGAGAATCAAAGCTCCACCACTTTTCTAAGCTAGGATCCATTGAAACATGGAGAGAAGCAAGCTCCATTGTTTGTCTAAGCTAGGCTCCATTGGAACATGGAGAAAACAAGCTCCACCACTTGCCTATTATTGCATAGAGATTCTGGTTTGAAGGTCCACCACTTGTCCAACCTTGCCTTCATGTATGGAGATAATAAAGAGTGCAATGCTTCTCTAAGCTAGGGACATAAAAGAGTTTCAAGGTCCACTACATATACGATCTATGATGGGTTGTAGCATGGGAGGTTTCATTTTAAGGTTGACCACTTCTCCAGCTCCGCTTGTCCAACCTCAGATCCATTGAAGAATGGAGAATAAAGGTGTACCAACTCTCCAAAATAGGCAAGAAAATCTCTATAAAACCCATGAATTGTTAATATATGCTATGCTGTGGAGTTTTGTTTGAAGGTCCACTCCTTATCCAAGCTACAATCCATTGAAGCATGGAAATAAGTAAGATATATCTATAGTCCAAGATAGGATCCATTGAAACATAGAGAGAATCAAGGTCCACCACTTGTCCAAGCTATGCATGGGTAATTGATATAAGGACCACTACGTTTTCACCTATACTATGCTCTATCATGGATGGTTTCATATACCACCAATTTTCCAACCTATTTAGTAGGTTGTATTATGGGGGTTTGGTTTCAAGGTACTTCACTTGTCTAAGGTGGGTTCCATTGAACCATGGGGAGAAACAATGTCTACCACTTGTCCGAAATATGCTCCTTTAAAACATATAAGCAAGGTCCACCACTTGTCCAAGCTAATGTTTCTCTCCATTGAAGCATGGAGAGAAACAAGGTCTACCACCTGTCCAAAATATGCTCCATTGAAACATAAAAGCAAGGTCCACCACTTGTCCAAGCTAATATAACAAATGGGTGTTGGTTACAAGGTGTACCACACTTGTCTAAACTAGTCTCCATGCAAGGTCCACCACATGTCCAAGCTATATGATCTTGGTTTGAAGGTCTACCACACCTCTTGAAATTAGGATCCATGTAAGGTCCACCTTTTGTCAAGCTATGCCTTTAGTGAGTACTAAAACTAAGTAAATTGCAGTACTTAAATACCTTTCCAAGCTCATTAAGATTTTGGTCTCTAAGGCCACCACCACATGTCTAATCTATGCTCTAATTGATTACTTATGCTAGTTCTCAAAGTCCAAACATAAGCTCCCTTCTAGCAAGGTTAGTTTTAATTTAGGCTCCAACACTTGTCTAAGCTAGGTTCAATTTATGAAGCATCACCATTTAACCATGCTACGATCTAATGTATCATATCAAGGGGGTATTGATAAAAGGTCCAAAACTTATTGAGTTCAAGCTCTTAAGTAATTAAGTCTTTGTGAGTATTAAATGTTATAGTTTTAGTCTAAAGATCCACCATTCAAAAACTCAAGTAATTTATTATTTACATTCAAACCTTGAATGCTTGAGATAAAAAATACAAACTCAATCAATACTATATAAAGCAAAATCTAACATTAAGAGTATCAAATCAGTAACAAGAAACACTAACATGCACAAGAAACTCAAAACATACGTGTCTCCATTTCCAAAAAGTCCTCCATGGACAGAGGATGTTGTTGTTGTTCTTCTTCTTCTCTTTGTGGAGAGCACTCCTCTGTAACAGGCACAATGTCATCTGATTGCAAAGTGGATTGTTGAATTCCAGCCCATTTTTCTATATCTTCATGAGACTTAGCAAAGTCTAGCAGCATGGTCTCCACGTTTTTTGCCTCCTCCACACTATCAATTAAGCATATAACTTCTTTTTTCTGTTGTATTCCTTCTTGTGCAACCAAGGAGCCATCACCAAAAACATCAACAAGCTTGCGGTCTTCAAAACAATATGTACGAATGTAGTGCTTGACCAAAGCTCTTTTTTTGGCCTCCAAATATTGCAAATCTGACATATCGTTATCTGCTACTTGAAGAAGAGAACAATCAATTGGCATGGGATGTTCCTTTGATCTTCTTCTCAGGTCTTCAAATGCATTGCCTTGTCCCAAGAAGGCAATAACTATTAGGAATTGAATTGCTCCTTTGCAAGGAGCTGATGGAAAGTGATGCAGTGCACCACAACAATGGTAGCTCAGATTATCTCCCATGGCGTGAAAGGCATGTTGCAATTTTGTGAAGTTAGTGAAATCCACAAATGCAAGAAAGACAAATCCAGGATCTGTTGACCCTCCAGCAATAGACAAGATCCCATCCAAAGCATTGTTAAATGTCTACTCACTCCACTTCAAATTGCCTCCAATGTTTTTTGTCATATCTAAAACACATAAGCCAATAGGCACTTTATTATTGAAGTGGCGCATCAAGTAGAGATTGCCTTCCATTTGTAGGCTCACCACATAGATTGACCATGGCAAATCTCTAGGCTCAGTTTTCTCCTTTTGAAGGTGAATTGCCCATTGCATGTATTTTATTGCTCCATCTGGAAAAGTCATTTTCTTTGTTCCACGCGTCAAACTAGATTTGATCCATTCCTCGCATAGCATTAAAATTGTTTTATAAACAACATCATTGATGTTATACATTTTGACCACCTCCTCCCAGTCTTTACATGGTGAAGACTCATTCAAATTGTTGAAGCCTTCAAGAAGTGCATCTTGAATCAATTTGTCTTGCTTCAACTGCTTGATTCGATCATACATGTCAGTTGCATCACCATCCTTTGCACTCTTTGACAGTAAAATCTTCTCATCTCTAATCTCTTCTTGAATAGTCTTTACCTCTGATTCCTCAAGGCCACAAAGGTATCTAAATACAGTTGTTGGGGGTTTCTTATTCTCCTCTTCTAGCTTTTCAGTGATTTCTATCCAGCAATCATAAACTAAATCAGAGTACGTGACCATGTGTTCCTGTTTAGCAATCCAACTTGCTGCTGCACTCATTCTTGCCAATCGAAGAAAAGCCTAAAAAGAAATAGAGAAATAATTAAACTATTGAGCAAGATTTGTTAATTAAACACTATCAAAAAGACAAAGAAAATAACTTACATCCCATCCGGCACGAGATGCATGTCCCTCTGCAATTCCACTTGCTGCCTTTGGTGGTCGTCCTGAGAAGATCCATTGACTCCGTAAATGTCTCAATATTTGGCTGTAAGGTTGCTTGACATACAATGCCTAAGCCTCCTCATTTGCAATGGCAGATATAGCAGTTGCAACAAATGGAGGAGCATTCACAACAATGCGAGCCTTTCTAAATTTATACATGCTAATCAGTCTTTCAAATACCTCTTTGTCGTTTTGTTCATTGTGAAGCAAAACTTTTGCAGCATAGATTGAATGCTGCCCATCAAGAATCCAATAATGATAATCTTTAATTTTTTGCTCCTCTACCTCTTCTACTGCCAAAGGAGTCCCCTTCTTTGATTTTGAATTTGGAACAGGCATCAAATATGCACATGCTGCAGGCTTGGTCGTACTCCGTGAAAATCCAAATAACACACTTTTAGCGTTTTTTTAATCCATAATACGTGCATTATAGTGATAAGGAGCAAGCCAACAATTTTGAATAGGGATATCAAATTCCCTATATTGGAAAGGAAAATAATTTATGTACTTATTCATTCCACCTGTATCTTTTTCTTGTCCTTTCATGGCCTCAACTTCTAAAACATCTGGATCCACAACTCTCATCTTTGACATTGAACCCTCTGTTGATGAGGATGCCAAAGATGCCTTGTCTACATCCAAAATGGAACTAGTTCGCTTAGCTGGTACTTTTTGCACTTTTTCTTGCTTCTTTGTGGATGGTGGTCGTGAAGCTTTCACCTTTTTTCGTTGTAGTGTGGCAATGATGGAGCTTTGAAGTTGATCTGCTGTGATGTTTGGATTTGATTCTGCAAACTTCCATCCTCGAGAAAACATTGTCTCTTCTTTGTTTCTAGACATGCGCTCTAATGAATATGCTCCTGGAGATAGTTGAAATTCTAGATTCATTCGAACTAGAATGTCAATGCATTCCACCTCCGGATGACTATCAACTACAGAGACAGATGCTTCCACAACTTATCCAACATCTTCAAACAAGCTGTCATTCTCCTTTTTGGCAATAAATAGATGCACCTTATGCAATTGTGCACCCTCTATACCATGTATGTCCAAATACCATTTCCCAACATCATTGCAAGTATAGTCAACTGAGACAGCAACCCTTGCAACCTGTTTTTTTGGAGCCATCTTTCCTGAAACAAAAAAAACCAAATGTTATTTTAGCATTTACTTTTTTGTAATGAATTAAGTTTGTGTGAATACAAGGTCCACCACTTCTTCAAGTTAGATCTAAGCAAGTATACATAGTAATCTTTTAAGCTAGTAAACTAAGGGAAGGGAGAAGTAAGGCCCACCACTTGTCCAAGCTCAGCTCTAGACAACATGGAGATATTCGAGGTCTACTAATTGTCTAATATAGGCAAACTATATTAAAACATAGAGAGAAGCAAAGGTCCACCACTTATCCAATCTAGGGTCCATTGAAACATGGAGAGAAGGATGCTCCACCATTTGTCCAAAATAGGCTCCATTGAAACATGAAGAGACGCAATATGCACCATGTCTTCGAGATGATAGGCTCCATTGAAATACCTTAAACCCACGATATTTTGTATATGTGGGGTTTAAATTCAAGGTCCACCACTTGTCCAACCTATTCTCCCTAGTAGCATGAGTGGTTTGGTCTCAAGACTCCCCACTTTTCCACTCTATGTCATTATATTAAGAAGATCTGGGTGTTAAGGTCCACCACTTGTCCAACCTATAAGGCTATATCTAAAATGGTATTATTTACCACCACTTGGAATGCACATGATAGGTTTTACATAGGGGTCTGGTTCCAAGGTCCACCACTTGTCCAAGCTAACTCTATTAAAACATAGAGAGAAGCAAAGGTCCACCACTTATCCAGTCTAGGGTCCATTGAAACATGGAGAGAAGGATGCTCCACCATTTGTCCAAAATAGGCTCCATTGAAACATGAAGAGACGCAATATGCACCATGTCTTCGAGATGCTAGGCTCCATTGAAATACCTTAAACCCACGATATTTTGTATATGTGGGGTTTAAATTCAAGGTCCACCACTTGTCCAACCTATTCTCCCTAGTAGCATGAGTGGTTTGGTCTCAAGATTCCCCACTTTTCCACTCTATGTCATTATATTAAGAAGATCTGGGTGTTAAGGTCCACCACTTGTCCAACCTATAAGGGTATATCTTAAAGGGTATTATTTCTCACCACTTGAAATGTCCATGATATGTTTTACATGGGGGTTTGGTTCCAAGGTCCACCACTTGTCCAAGCTAACTCTATTGAAACATAGATAGAAACAAAGGTCCACCACTTGTCCAAGCTAGGCTCCATTGAAACATGGAGAGAAGGATGCTCTATCATTTGTCGAAGCTAACTCTATTGAAACATGGGGGGTTTACATTCAAGTTCCACCACTTGTCCAACCTATTAACGCTAGTAGCATGAGTGGTTTGGTCTCAAGATTCACCACTTTTTCACTCTATGTCATTATGTTAAGAATATATGGGTGTTAAGGTCCACCACTTGTCCAACCTATAAGGCTATATCTTAAGGGTTATTCTTTCTCACCACTTGGAGTGACCATAAAAGGTTTTACATGGGGGTTTGGTTCCAAGGTCCACCACTTGTCCAAGATAACTCTATTGAAACATAGAGAGAAGCAAAGGTCCACCACTTGTCCAAGCTAGGGTCCATTGAAACATGGAGAGAAGGATGCTCCACCATTTGTCCAAGATATGCTCCATTTAAACATGAAGAGAAGCAAGCTACACCATGTCTCCAAGATGCTAATCTCCATTGAAATACCTTAAACCCATGATATTTCGTACATGGGGGGTTTACATTCAAGGTCCACAACTTGTCCAACCTATTATCTCTAGTAGCATGAGTGGTTTGGTCTCAAGATTCACCACTTTTCCACTGTATGTCATTATATTAAGAATATCTGGGTGCTAAGGTCCACCACTTGTCCAACCTATAAGGCTATATCTTAAACTTTATTCTTTCTCACCACTTGGAGTTACCATGATAGGTTTTACATGGGAGTTTGGTTACAAGGCCCACCACTTGTCCAAGCTAAATCTATTGAAACATAGAGAGAAGAAAAGGTCCACCACTTGTCCAAGCTAGGCTCCATTGAAACATGGAGAGAAGGATGCTCCACCATTTGTCAAAGATAGGCTCCATTGAAACATGAAGAGAAGCAAGCTTCACCATGTCTCCAAGATGCTAGGCTCCATTAAAATACCTTAAACCCATGATATTTCGTACATGGGGGGTATACATTCAAGGTCCACCACTTGTCCAACCTATTATCCTTAGTAGCATGAGTGGTTTGGTCTCAAGATTCACCACTTTTCCACTCTATGTCGTTATATTAAGAAGATCTAGGTTTTAAGGTCGACCACTTGTTTAACCTATAAGGCTAGATCTTAAAGGGTATTATTTCTCACCACTTGGAATGACCATGATATGTTTTACATGGGGGTTTGGTTCCAAGGTCCACCACTTGTCCAAGCTACTTCTATGGAAACATAGAGAGAAGCAAAGGTCCACCACTTGTCCAAGCTAGGCTCCATTGAGACATTTAAAGAAGGATGATCCCCCATTGGTGGAAGATAGGCTCCATCGAAACATGAAGAGAAGCAAGCTGCACCATGTCTCCAAGATTCTAGGCTTCATCGAAATACCTTAAACCCAGGATATTTTAAACATGGGGGGTTTACATTCAAGGGCCACCACTTGTCCAAGCTATTATCGCTAGTAGAATGAGTGGTTTTGTCTCAAGATTCACCACTTTTCCACTCTATGTCATTATATTAAGAATATGTGGGTGTTAAGGTCCACCACCTGTCCAACCTATAAGTCTATATCTTAAAGGTTATTCTTTCTTACCACTTTGAGTGACCATGATAGGTTTTATATGGGGGTTTGGTTCCAAGCTCCACCACTTGTCCAAGCTAAGTCTATTGAAACAGAGAGAGGAGCAAAGGTCCACCACTTGTCCAAGCTAGGCTCCATTGAAACATGGAGAGAAGGATGCTCCACCATTTGTCCAAGATAGGCTCCATTGAAACATGACCAGAAGCAAGCTGCACCATGTCTCCAAGATGCTAGGCTCCAGCGAAAAACATTAAACCCACGATATGTCGTAGATGAGGGGTTTACATTCAAGGTCCAACACTTGTCCAAGCTATTATTGGTAGTAGCCTGAGTGGTTTGGTCTCAAGATTCACCACTTTTCCACTCTATGTCATTATATTAAGAATATGTGGGTGTTAAGGTCCACCACTTGTCCAACCTATAAGGCTACATCTTAAAGGTTATTCTTTCGTACCAATTGGAGTGACCATGATAGGTTTTACATGGGGGTTTGGTTCCAAGGTCCACCACTTGTCCAAGCTAACTCTATTGAATCATAGAGAGAAGCAAAGGTCCACCACTTGTCCAAGCTAAGCTCCATTGAAACATGGAGAGAAGGATGCTCCACCATTTGTCGAAGCTAACTCGATTGAAACATGGGGGGTTTACGTTCAAGGTCCACCACTTTTCAAAGCTATTACCCCTAGTAGCATGAGTGGTTTTGTCTCAAGATTCACCACTTTTTCACTCTATGTCATTATGTTAAGAATATTTGGGTGTTAAGGTCCACCACTTGTCCAACCTATAAGACTATATCTTAAAGGTTATTCTTTCTCACGACTTGGAGTGACCATGATAGGTTTTACATTGGGGTTTGGTTCCAAGGTCCACCACTTGTCCAAGCTAACTCTATTGAAACATAGAGAGAAGAAAAGGTCCACCACGTGTCCAAGCTAGGGTCCATTGAAACATGGAGAGAAGGATGCTCCACCATTTGTCCAAGATAGGCTCCATTGAAACATGAAGAGAAGCAAGGTGCACCATGTCTCCAAGATGCTAGGGTCCATCTGAATACCTTAAACCCACCATATTTCATAGATGGGGGGGTTTACATTCAAGGTCCACCACTTGTCCAACCTATAAGTCTATATCTTAAAGGTTATTCTTTCTTACCACTTGGAGTGACCATGATAGGTTTTATATGGGGGTTTGGTTCCAAGCTCCACCACTTGTCCAAGCTAACTCTATTGAAACAGAGAGAGAAGCAAAGGTCCACCACTTGTCCAAGATAGGCTCCATTGAAACATGGAGAGAAGGATGCTCCACCATTTGTCCAAGATAGGCTTCGTTGAAACATGACGAGAAGCAAGCTGCACCATGTCTCCAAGATGCTAGGCTCCATTGAAAAACATTAAACCCATGATATGTCGTAGATGAGGGGTTTACATTCAAGTTCCAACACTTGTCCAAGCTATTATTGGTAGTAGCCTAAGTGGTTTGGTCTCAAGATTCACCACTTTTCCACTCTATGTTATTATATTAAGAATATGTGGGTGTTAAGGTCCAGCACTTATACAACCTATAAGGCTACATATTAAAGGTTATTCTTTCTTACCACTTGGAGTGACCATGATAGGTTATACATGGGGGTTTGGTTTCAAGTTCCACCACTTGTCCAAGCTAACTCTATTGAATTATAGAGAGAAGCAAAGGTCCACCACTTGTCTAAGCTAGGCTCCATTGAAACATGGAGAGAAGGATGCTCCATCATTTCTTGAAGTTAACTCTATTGAAACATGGGGGATTTACGTTCAAGGTCCACCACTTGTCCAAGCTATTACCGCTAGTAGCATGAGTGGTTTTGTCTCAAGATTCACCACTTTATCACTCTATGTCATTATATTAAGGATATCTGGGTGTTAAGGTCCACCACTTGTCCAACCTATAAGGCTATATCTCAAAGGTAATTCTTTCTCACGACTTGGAGTGACCATGATAGGTTTTACATTGGGGTTTGGTTCCAAGGTCCACCACTTGTCCAAGCTAACTCTATTGAAACATAGAGAGAAAGAAAGGTCCACCACTTGTCCAAGCTAGGGTCCATTGAAACATGGAGGGAAGGATGCTCCAACATTTGTCCAAGATAGGCTCCATTGAAACATGAAGAGAAGCAAGGTGCACCATGTCTCCAAGATGCTAGGCTTCATCTAAATACCTTAAACCCACGATATTTCGTAGATGGGGGGTTTACATTCAAGGTCCACCACTTGTCCAACCTATTATCGCTAGTAGCATGAGTAGTTTGCTCTCAAGATTCACCACTTTTCCACTCTATGCCATTATATTAAGAATATCTGGGTGTTAAGGTCCACCACTAGTCCAACCTATAAGGCTACATCTTAAAGGTTATTCTTTCTCACCACTTGGAGTGAACATGATAGGTTTTCCATGGGGGTTTGGTTCCAAGGTCCACAACTTGTCCAAGCTAACTCTATTGAAACCTAGAGAGAAACAAAGGTCCACTTCTTGTCCAAGCTAGGCTCCATTAAAAGATGGAGAGAACGATGCTCCAGCATTTGTCGAAGCTAAGTCTATTGAAACATGGGGGGTTTACGTTCAAGTTCCACCACTTGTCCAAGCTATTATCGCTAGTAGCATGAGTGGTTTTGTCTCAAGATTCACCACTTTTCCACTCTATGTCATTATATTAAGAATATTTGGGTGTTAAGGTCCATTGAAACATGGAGAGAAGGATGCTCCACTATTTGTCCAAGATAGACTTCATTGAAACATGAAGAGAAGCAAGCTGCACCATGTCTCCAAGATGCTAGGTTTCATCAAAATACCTTAAACCCACGATATTTTGTACATGGGGGGTTTACATTCAAGTACCACCACTTGTCCAAGCTATTATCGCTAGTAGCATGAGTGGTTTTGTCTCAAGATTCACCACTTTTCCACTCTATGTCATTATATTAAGAATATGTGGGTGTTAAGGTCCACCACTTGTCCAACCTATAAGTCTATATCTTAAAGGTTATTCTCTCTTACCACTTGGAGTGACCATGATAGGTTTTACATGGGGATTTGGTTCCAAGGTCCACCACTTGTCCAAGCTAACTCTATTGAAACAGAGAGAGAAGCAAAGGTCCACCACTTGTTCAAGCTAGGGTCCATTGAAACATGGAGAGAAGGATTCTCCACCATTTGTCCAAGATAGGCTCCATTGAAACATGAAGAGAAGCAAGCTGCACCATGTCACCAAGATGCTAGGCTCCATCGAAAACCATTAAACCCAGGATATGTCGTAGATGAGGGGTTTACATTCAAGGTCCAACACTTGTCCAAGCTATTATTGGTAGTAGCCTGAGTGGTTTGGTCTCAAGATTCACCACTTTTCCACTCTATGCCATTATATTAAGTTTATCTGGGTGTTAAGGTCCACCACTTGTCCAACCTATAAGGATATATCATTAAGGTTATTCTTTCTCACCACTTGGAGTGACCATGATAGGTTTTACATGGGGGTTTGGTTTCAAGGTCCACCACTTGTCCAAGCTAACTCTATTGAAACATAGAGAGAAACAAACGTCCACCGCTTGTCCAAGCTAGGCTCCATTGAAACATGGAGAGAACGATGCTCCACCATTTGTCAAAGCTAAGTCTATTGAAACATGGGAGGTTTAGGTTCAAGGTCCACCACTTGTCCAAGCTATTATCGCTACTAGCATGAGTGGTTTTGTCTCAAGATTCACCACGTTTTCACTCTATGTCATTATATTAAGAATATTTGGGTGTTAAGGTCCACCACTTGTCCAACCTATAAGGCTATATCTTAAAAGTTATTCTTTCTCACCACTTTGAGTGACCATGATAGGTTTTACATGGGGGTTTGGTTCCAAGGTCCACTACTTGAATCATAGAGAGAAGCAATGGTCCACCACTTGTCCAAGTTAGGGTCCATTGAAACATGGAGAGAAGGATGCTCCACCATTTGTCCAAAATAGGCTCCATTGAAACATGAAGAGAAGCAAGCTGCACCATGTCTCCAAGATGCTAGGCTCCATCAAAATACCTTAAACGCACGATATTTCGTAGATGGGGGGATTACTTTCAAGGTCCACCACTTGTCCAAGCTATTATCGCTAGTAGCATGGTTTGGTCTCAAGATTCACCAGTTTTCCACTCTATGTCATTACATTAAGAATATCTTGGTGTTAAGGTCCACCACTTGTCCAACCTATAAGGCTATATGTTAAATGATATTTTTTCTCACCACTTGGAATGTGCATGATATGTTTTACATGGGGTTTTGCTCCAAGGTCCACCAGTTGTCCAAGCTAGATCTATTACATATATATTATACATACAATATTCAACTAGATTCCCTACCTATCATGTCTAGTAGCATGGATGCTGTAGCTTTAAGGTCCACCACTTGTCCAACCTATACTCTCTTATGTAAGAGAGATCTCGCTATAAATTCAAAACCTTCCAGCCTAAATTTAAAATTCAAAATCTGATTGCCTAAATTTAAAATATCCCTCCCAAATTTTAAATATCCCGCCTAAATTTTAAAATTCAAACTTTTTTATAAAAATTTAAATTTTACCACTTAAATTTAAAATATTCCACGCGAAATTGATTTTAAATTCAAGTTTACCACAAAAAGATATCATTATACCACCTAAATTCAAATATGCAAACCTCAAATCATTATATTGTACATAAATTCAAACAAATTCAAATTAACAAGCCTAAACTGATATTAGTTTGCATAGATATGAATTTATCACACCTAAATTATGTCACCATGTTAGAGAGAGTGGTTAGAGAATTTGAACAAGGTCCACCACTTGTCCAACCTAGATACTAAGAAGGATTGAGTGTACAAGGTATTGTTTGGAGGTCCTTATAGTCCACTGGTCTCAAGGTCCACCACTTGTGGTAAGGGTCACCAAAAAGTGTATATATTCATCCAAAGAAATACACGTATTTTTGGTCTACATGTCCTAGTTTCAACCATTTATGTTCATTAGGTGTATCACTAAACAACACTACTATTTTTGAGAAACAGAAGTTACAATCATATCTACAAACGGATTAGAGGAAAATCAGCTCAGCATACATCCAGAACTCGCTACAAGAATCGACTTTAACAGATCACGCAAGTAAGTCTTCCATTCAAGTTTACTAGTATTACAATGTGTTAGTTATTTGTGATATTTATGTATGTATATATACTATGTGTGCATATCGTAATTAAGTGTAATTGTGTATCTGCATTATGTATGAGTATTACAATGAAATAACACAAATATACATACATACACATAGATAACACAGACGCACACATACATGACCATGTATTTTCAAGAGAGAGATAGCAAGATACAGAGATAGATAGATAGAGAGAGAGAGAGAAATACCTGTTTTCTAGAGAGAGGAGAGAGAGAAAGATAACAGATTTCATTGTGTTTATGTATGTGGAAGAGAGGAAGACGATGTATGGAAATATGTGCACATATTTTCAAGAGAGAGACAACAAGATAACAGATTTCACTGTGGTTATGTATGTGGAAGTGAGGAAGACGATGTGTGGGAATATGTGCATGTATTTTCAAGAGAGAGACAACAAGATAACAGATTTCACTGTGGTTATGTATGTGGAAGAGAGGAAGACGATGTGTAGGAATATGTGTATGTGTGCGGGGATATTTTTAAACTACATATCTCTGTCTTTTGACGAGAGAGTGTGTGTGCAAGAAGAGTTACAGAGAACCATCTTCTCTATATGGAGAAAGACAGAGAGTGAGAGAGAGAGAAATACCTGTTTTTTCTCTATTCGTGAGGTGTGCAATGTCTCCTGAGAAGAATCTATGCCCGATCCTGCCCTTCTGGAAAGCGTTGCGTACGCTGCTGTTTCTTTATCTTGTGTGCGAACTTTCAATCCTGTGCGCTCCACCTGTGTGTTGTGTACGATGCCGGGCTTGCTCCTCTACGTGCGCGTATACTCCAACTGTGTGAGATCCGTGTGCGCTTTCTGTGTGTTTGCTGCTCGCCTACTTTCTCTGTGTGCGTTGCTCGTGCGCTCTCTCTGTGCCTAATCTTGATAGGGTTTATTAGAATGCCACGTATGCTACAAGTCCATGTTTTATCATAGGATTAAAAAAAACAAAAGCAATATAAAACATTAACCAATTCACACAGCCAAAATTTATCCACGCTGCCCCGGACCCCGCCCGGAACAATATCCCAAAATCAGCCTCCCAAGCCCCTCCATCGAGAGCGCTATATTCCACATCCCCATCAAGAGCGCTACCCCCAAACCTCACGTGGAAGCGCTGCCTTGTCACCCCATTGTGGCATTGCCCTAAGACCCCGCATCTGGAGTGCTAAATGGGAACATTCTTCATTAGTGAAATTTTGAACATAAATTATATTTAGCATATACTTAAATGTAATACAAATATTAACATATTAACTATACTACTAATTTACTATAGCAGTTCTAGATTATGTCCCATACTATATTTAAGGTGCCAAAGGTTTGGCCTTATGGTCCTAGATTTAGCCAAGTGGTCAACACATATACGACCAAGTGCACACTGTGCCACAAAACTTGGCCACCACTTCACTTGCCAAAGTTTAGGCCACATGGTCAATCCTAAGTTTCCAATGTTCTTATTATGTCACCTTTTGCCTCGTGGAAAACCTAGGCTTGTTTTCACATACTCAGGCACTTCAAGCCATAATAAATTTTCATTACTCTTTGGCAACCCTTTTGTTCAAGTCTTTGAAAAAACGTTGCTTAAGGCCACCCTAAACCATTTTCATTTAGGGGTGTCTAAAACTAGCTTTTTGGCAATTCGAGAAGACAATGGTCAAAGTTTTATACTTAGTTTTAACCACTTGACCAATTCAAATATTGGAAAGCAAGGTCTTGTAATACTTTTCTTTGGACATCACACATTAAAACTAGGTCCCTCACTTGTCCAAGCTATGCTCTAATACAATAAAGGGCTTTTGGTTTCAAGATGCACCACTTTCCCAACCTTGATTCCATTAAAGAAGGTAGCTCTACTTAGACATTTAATAGCAAGGTCCTATAGCAGTTCACATTGAACATTTTCCATGGCAGCTAAGTCCACCACTTATCTAATCTATGCTCTAATACAATAAGGGGGTTTTGGTTTCAAGATCCACCACTTGTCCAAACTTGATTTGGGAAGCAAGGTCCTATAGTAGTTTGCTTTGGACATTCACCATTACAACTAAGTCCACGACTTCTCCAAGCTATGTTCTAATACACTAAGGACGTTTTGGTTTGAAGGAGAACCACTTGTATGACTTTGTTTTTGGAAGTAAGGTCTTTACATAGTTCACCTTGGACCTTGGACATTGGATACTACAACTAAGCCCACCACTTGTCCAAGCTATCCTCTATATATAGCCAAAGGGTTTGGGTTTCAAGATTCACCACTTTTCCAACCTTTCTTCCATTAAAGAAAGGATGGGAATTATAACTAGGTCCACCAATTGTCCAAGATATGATCTGATATAGAAAGGGGATTTTGGTTTCAATAATCCACCACGTGTTCAACCTTGCAAGACTCAAGGGATACTTAGACATTGGAAAGCATAGTCCTATTGTAGTTGATAGGTGGCAGTGGGTATAACAACTAGGTCCAACTTATGCTCTCATATAGCAAAGAGGCTTTGGTTTCAAGGTCCACCACTTGTCCAACCTTGCTTCCATTAAAGAAATGAGGGGCTACGTAAACATTGGCAAGCAAGGTAGAAAGGTCCTAAGGTATTTCACCTTGGATATTGGGCATTATAGCTAGGTCCACCACTTGTCCAAGCTATGCTCTGATATAGAAAGGGGATTTTTGTTTCAAGGTCCACCACGTGTTCAACCTTGCAAGACTCAAGGGATACTTGGACATTGGAAAGCATAGTCCTATAGTAGTTGATAGGTGGCAGTGGGTATTACAACTAGGTCCAACCTATGCTCTCATATAGCAAAGAGGCTTTAGTTTCAAGGTCCACCACTTGTCCAACCTTGCTTCCATTAAAGAAATGAGGGGCTACGTAAACATTGGCAAGCAAGGTAGCAAGGTCCTAAGGTGTTTCACCTTGGATATTGGGCATTATAACTAGGTCCACCACTTGTCCAAGCTATGGTTTGATATAGAAAGGGGATTTTGGTTTCAAGGTCCACCACATTTTCAACCTTGAAAGACTCAAGGGATACTTGGACATTGGAAAGCATAGTCCTATAGTAGTTGATAGGTGGCAGTGGGTATTACAACTAGGTCCAACCTATGCTCTCGTATAGCAAAGAGGCTTTGGTTTCAAGGTCCACCACTTGTCCAACCTTACTTCCACTAAATAAATGAGGGGCTACGTAAACATTGGCAAGCAAGGTAGCAAGGTCCTAAGGTATTTCACCTTGGATATTGGGCATTATAACTAGGTCCACCACTTGTCCAAGCTATGCTCTGATATAGAAAGGGGATTTTCATTTCAAGGTCCACCACGTGTTCAACCTTGAAAGCCTCAAGGGATACTTGGACATTGGAAAGCATAGTCCTATAGTAGTTGATAGGTGGCAGTGGGTATTACAACTAGGTCCACCACTTGTCCAACCTATGCTCTAATATAGCAAGGATGCTTTGGTTTCAAGATCCACCATAATTTCCAACCTTGCTTCCATTAATATAGCAAGGAGGGTTTGGTCTCAAGGTTCACCACTTGTCCAACCTATGCAAACCTTTTCCATGTTGTAGCATGATTTTTTGTTTGAAGAGTATTTTTCTATAACTATGGATTTAACTATGTAATCTTTTTCACTTACAGGATGGACTTTGAATCTGGGGAGAAAGTACATATGATACTTGACAATGAAATTGTTGGTATTGACTGTGTGTGTAGAACAGATCCAGATTCCACTTGTGGTGGTACAAAGATAGGGCAAGGAAATTTCTCCATACTAGTGGAGGAATGCTTGAAGGATGTGGTCCTACCTTTTCCTACAATGGATACTTCATCTCTCCAAGGCTCATTATGGAGTGCTGTTCGATGGTCAAAGCTTCTTTTGCAATCTTTTGTATTAAATGGGAACTTGATCCTCAGGAAAGCTACAATGGTGATGAAGAACATGATCATTCTGATCCTCTAGTTACAGATGCAATACCTATGACAAGCCCAGAATTTGAAGCAATGATTCGAGAGTCTTGGAGAAATCAGAGGGTCCTTTTAAAAGATGACACAATGATGCAAACCATGAATGAAGGGACCATCTTATATGTATTTCCACATGATTATGTCAACTTTCAGGAACTTGGTCCTGATTGTGTGGGTGTCGGTATTGAAAGAGAAAATGCAAGCATTGATGATGTGGTTGAAGTGGGTAGCATCACTTTGCTAAAGTGGCCCATCAAGCAGACAACAATGTTGAATGGGAGCCCATTACAACGATTTGTTCCTGTTGATGGCATGCATGCTACATATGAGAATGTATCCAACGATGACAATGTTGGAAAAAAACTTGATGGGAGTAATGTTGTCCAGTTGTCAAGGAAGAGACGATACACTTTCATGAACAGGACTCAAAAATCAAAAGCAGCACCAACTTCGACTTTTTACCTTTCAAACAAATCAATTCAAAGGGTATCATGCATTGATTGTTGTGCACAAAAATGTTGCCAGTTTGCAGATCATGATATGGTGACAAGGTTACGACAACAGTTTTGGGGAGAGTCTCAAAAATCATGCACTAATTATGTTTATGCTGTTCTTTCTATATGTTATCAGAAAGATGAGAAGTCACGATACCAATTCAGGCTAAATGGCTCTATTGTTTGTTGTAGAGCATGGTATGAGCTACATGGAATACCAAAGACATCATTTTATCGATACAAGGAGAACTTTGAAAATGGTGTGCGCCAATATGTACATGGGAACACATGTACATTGAGAAGGGGACTTCAACATACTAGTTTAGCAAGAGCACTACTAAATGAGTTTGTGGAAAACAACTCTGAGAAGATGCCACATAGAAGTAGAACACTGCTAGATGGCTCAAGAGAGACTCAATTGGTGATTCCATCAACATACAAACAAGTGGATATTTTATGTGAAATCAACACGACACTTGACCAAATGGGCTATGAGAAGAAGCTATCCCAATCTTCTTTTGGTAGAATTTGGAACAAAGAGTACCCACATGTCATTTAACAAAGACGAGTGAGTTCTCTAAGTGCAATATTTGTAGCTCAATCAAGGCAAGGTTAGAAGCTAAACCTTCTCTTGAAGAGAGAGCTCTTCTCTTGAGGGAGAGAGAAGTTCACATGGCACAACAAAAGAGTTGCAGAAGCCTATATTATGCATGGTGCAGGTATTCAGAAACTCAACCACAAAAATATGTATGCATAATCCATGATAAGATGGATCAAAAGAAAACTGCCATTCCTAGATTACGCATTGTTCCCAAGGGTGTGGATTCAGGATATAATCTGCAGGTGGCATTGATTGGCATGATCACTCATGGACATGGAGAAGGTCATTACGGACACTTTTGTCTTGAATGGTTTGTGGCCAGCTGATCCAAATCTTACAATTGGCTCAATTGCTAATTGTTTACATAACCTAGAGAGGATAGATAAGCATCCTCTTGGTGATCTAGTAACAAATGGACTTCCAAGGAGCAATATTTCACTACTACATGCTTTGAACTCAAGGGATGCTTTGGACTACCATAACTTGACTGATGGAAAAGAGCCCATTGTGCAGTCGTCAGAAATTGCAAAAGAGGAATTGGGGTCAACATTTCACAGATTGCCAGAGAACTTGTTGCTACAATTGGATAATTGTGCAGGGGAAAATAAAAATCGATACTTATTTGCCTATTTGTCAATGCTTGTTGCAAGGGGTGTTTTCAAAACCATCCAGCTGGGATTTTTAATGGTTGGGCATACACATGAGGACATAGACGCCATGTTTAGTAGGTTTTCATAGAAGCTGAGAGTTACACAAACCTATACTTTTCCACATTTGATGGATACATTACGAAACAGCTCATCTTCATCTCCAGCTCCATTTTTTCTCACAAAGATCCCCGATTTCAAGCAATATTGTGATGGCTATCTTTGTGATGGACAAGACATACTTGTTGGACATTCCAAACCGCTTCAGTTCAGGTTCTTTATGCAGGATGAGACACCAATGATGCAATATAAGGCACATGTAGGTGTATCAAGTTGGAGTGGAAGTATTCGCCTTTGGAAAACAGACACAGAAGGCAAGCCAATGTTACCATATGGAGATCCACCTCTAGTACAAATGGCGGAGTATGTCAAGGCCCACAAAGAAGTCATTTTGGGGCTAAAGAACTATATAAAATTTTGGAAAACTTTAGGGAATGGTTCAAGTATTCCGCGATATTATAGACCCGTGATAGATTATTGGAGTAAGGTAATTGAAGAGATTGGAAAAGCAATCATATCAGAGGGAGTCTTGTATGAAATGTTTTGGCCAAAAACTCAAGAATATTCTCACCTACAAAGCACTACAATGAATTTGCAACAAGGAGCAAAAAGATTCCTAGGCCTTGAAGAGTTGAACGATCATTTTTGTGGGCCTCAACGAGATAGGCCAAGGGAAGAGTTTGACCCTATGTCTGATGTGCACCAAGGTGACTTTCTTATGCTTGTTCCGAGTGACACAGAAATCTATCCAGTGTGGCTTGCAATGGCTTTATCTGACATTGATAATGAGCCTACATCACCAAACTAAAGAAAACTCTTGATTCAATATTGGGCACCTTGCGCGAGAAAAAGTGGGATGACAGATACTCAAGCTTACAACAATTGTTGGAAGGGTTATTGGACTGTCAACTATAAGGACCCACAAGTGTGGGAAACTATAGATGCAATTGTTTGGTCCTGGAGACCCAACAAAGAAGGACCATTTTCTAGAATAAAGATTCCAGAAAGGCATGCTCTAAAAGCCAAAGAAGGCCTCACTCGTGCACATCAACCACACTTGGATCAAAGTTCAGACATGGTATCAAATGTGGAGTAGAATTATGTGGAGCTTCTATTGTGACTATACTAGTCAGTTTGTAAACAAAATCTTTTTTGTATCTTCCTTTGTTTTATGTAATTTATATTTATTATTCAAATCCATGTGTTGTACATCCTCTTGACTTTTGGTGTTTATCAACACCACAATCCTATGAGATTTTCACTTTATTTACTAACCACACACCTCAATTTTTCCCACTTTAAGTGGAAAATTCCCAAATTACATGAATTTAGTCGATTTGGAGATTCCCATAATGTGAGATTTTTACCAAAATACCTAATATGGTCTTGAACCTTTCACATCCAGAACACTCCACACATGTGTCCTACTTATTCAAACCCTAAAACAACAAAGAAAACACAAACATTGAATAGTATCTAAATCCTAAGAAAAAGTAGTTTTTAGGTGTTTTTTTGGATGTTTTTGTGCTTGACCTAACATACACTTTTGGCACACACTAAGCCAAACACTCTTAAGCTACTGAATGCTAAAAACACAACTTTTACTCTAAACTAACAATGACAGCAGCAAGAAACTCACCTGTCCTAGACTAACAAAGCCAAGGATACCTTGACTTTGGCAAAGTAATGAAAGATTCTTTTCGTACAGCCATAACCACACACTAAGGTATCCACTCTAATCTAGGTAGCTCTTCCCCGGCAGCGGCGCCAGTTGTTTTTCAAGTGTTGCTCGTAGCAAGCGAGAACCTACTCAACACATAAAAATGTCAACTAGGGACATCACTGACCCGATTAGGGCATGGAGGCGTGCCAAGAGGGTGTCAACCTCTTGTCGAATACCTATGGAATGGTCATCTAAGATCTCTAAGTCTTGTGTGTGCAGGAATACCCAAATCTGCCAAGAACCTCCTATGTCATGAAACTAAGCTAAACCTTGAGCTAATGACCTCGGTTTGACACGAAACTCACCGTAGGCAATTTCCTACATGTCCCCAAGCTACCTAGACCCTCAAACGTGAATTTTTCACCCTGGCAAAAAACACGCTTACTCTCTGACAGCAAAATGGAAGTTGTCGGAAACGGTCCCATATGGTCTCTACAGCTGCATCTAAGGGAGAGCTACCCTACTCTATGGTTGGTTTTTTTGAAATCTATCCTAAACTCCCAAACACTCACCTATAAGTACGTAGGTCGAGGCTCGTGAAGTAGCGTCTCATGGCGAATGGTTGGCGTTGAATCGAAGAGCTCGATGAGCTGAACGCGCATGTGGTCTCGGTTCTGCAATGTGACTCGTGCAGCACAAGATAGCAATCAAAGAAGATGCACACACAAAAAATGGATAATCTGTCCGCACAAAGAGTTTTTTTTAAGTCATCAAATCATTCCTACAAAACCCTTCATTTTGACCTTTATACTTAGGTCTTGTGGGAGGAGGGTTTCCCATAGATACATGGCTCAATAATCAATTGTGTGCTTGAGTTGGGAATCAATACAACTTGGAAGTCCATGGCCCCAGAAGATAAATCCTTTACATTTGAATAGAAAAAATATTACAAGCTAGGCTTCAGAGCAGAAAATTAATACAAAAAGGCGGGGATTTGACTTGATGTAGTGGTGGCCGCTATCCACTGTTTCTGACTTGAAACAAGTGACAACATGTAGCATAAAGGGTTTGTTACTAGCATAAGAGGGACACCTTGTGGCCCTCGGGCCATAGGGTGCAAACATAAAGCATAGATGGTTCTTACTAGTGCTCATAGAGGGCATCTTGTGGCCCTATGACAACCCATGTCCTTAGGGACATATGGTGACGCATAAATAAAGTATCATATGGCTTTGAAGCCATACATCTATTTATTTTTTGAGACCTTCTAACAATCCTAACCCTATGGCGTTGAGGCCATAAAGAGACATATTTTGGATTATCTTAAAGTCATAGAGATATCACCAATGTGAAGTCCCCAAACCCGCCGACACCAAAAAATGGGATAGGACCCTTGAAAGGTCTCTAGGCCTAACAAAATATGAGTCCCTAAACAAGAAGAATTCCAAGGAATTCACCCTTATCATTGATAATGGTTTAGGATTATAGCCCTAGAAGGAGACCTAGTCCTGTCTCGCAATGGAAACGGGACAACTTGTTTTATAATAATAAAAACTATTCCAGCCCTATAACTTCCATCATTCAGAGTAAGGTTTTCTTAGCCAACACTTTTTCCCCCCTAACATATATGAGGACACAGCCGTTGGTGGATTCCTCTTCCAAGTGAAGAAGTTTCTAAACGTTTTTACTGCACAGGAATGGATAGTTACCTAATCAATCAGGTCCACCCGTCCATGATTGACAACCTTAGTCAATCCCCACTTACCACCCCGCATTCACACATGATTCTGTGTTGTTTAATTACTACCACATTCTTATCACAATTAAAATAAAATTTTCTTTTAACTTTCATAACTAAATTTCATTAAGACAACCCTTGAAAACAGTAATGAAAGCATTCTTTTAGCAAAAAAATATCTTTAGACTTAAGATAAAGTACTGTCATTCTAAAGTATCTTTGACTAGTACTGGCTTGTCTCAAGACCACCTATATAGGGGTGAAAAAATGACACCCATTCCTTATTTATAAAAACCGGGGTGGAAAAAGCCATCACCCATAGTCTGGGCGCTCATACGCCAACCGGTTGCCCATACAACCGGGCGGTTCCTCTAGGATAAACTCGATATCCTAAGTAATATCCACAAGCACAAAAAAGCAGAGGTAAAGACTCCACGCGCACTGAGGAAACCGACTCATCCACTGCGGAATCGCCATCATTACTCATTACCTGGAGTAAAATATTCTAAGAAATCAGAGGTGTCTTGAGACAAGCTGTCTTAAGGATGGTCAAACATTTCTTTCCTAGGTCAATCAGTCATAACCCAATCATTTCTTTCCTATTTACAATCATTGCTCGTTGGTTTCTTGGAAGTTACCTTCCATTTACGGCCAGTTTATCCTTCCTAACCCTTACGTACGTAATGTTAACTTACAAATGAACTTTAATATAATTAAATACTTAAGTGAAAAAAATAGAAATCCAACTGGGACAGGTCGTCCATGTGCTGCTGCGCTGGTGCCTGCACACTTTCCTCCGTAGGCCTATGACTAGGCCCAGTCTCATGGTCATGAGTGGCTTTATTTCTTTTGTTGATAATATCCTCTTCCTCGGTAAGAGGATTTCCTCTGGTTCTCTTTGGAGCCATATTGGCAGCCCTCATAAAAGGACTTAATCGATTAGAGGATTAATTGAATATTCTCTTTTTTTATTTTTACCCAAAAATAAGGATTTTTGGAATAAATAGGTATCCTTGTTAGTTATTGGATGAGATATTTCTCCTGTAACTTCCTTGTACTATTAGTATTCTCCCACAATTATCATATAATTATGGAAGCTATTCTATTGGATTTCTCAATAGTCTATATTCCAAGAATATCCTATTTTTGGCCTTAGTAAATTATAAGTTACCTATTTGCTAGTGGATTACTCACCCTAGATGGAATTTGATATGTTCTATCTTAAATTTGTTTTGGTTAACTCCTCAAATTGATTTATAACTTTTCCCTTTTATATTTATGGTCTAATTTAGGTAAAATTTTCCAACAGTAATTTGTTATACTAATTATTTAGGCTAAGGTAATTTTTCCAACCTTCAATAGTTATTTCTGACCTCTCGTAATTATATAAATTTATTTACTAATTTCCTTTCCATGGTTTATACACATAATCGGTTACTTTTAATGAAAATAAGTATCTAAACTGATTATCTGAGATTAAGATATTTATCACGGGTTGCTCAAGGTGTGTCTTACCTCTGATAGTTATCTCAAAGGTTTTTGGATTAATTTTCTATTTCCCCCCTTTTATTTTCTCCTAAAAATAGTGTAATTCTATTGAAATAATTAGTTAAACTAATTATTTGAGGTTAAAATAATCATCATGGGTTTCTCAAAGTGTATCTTACCTCTGATAATTATCTCAAAGCATTTTGAATTAGTTTGCTATTTTCCCCCTTTTATTTTCCCCTAAAAAAAGTGTAATTCTATTGATATAATTAGTTAAACTAATTATTTAAGGTTAAGATAATTATTACGAGTTCCATATGATGTGATTTACCTCTGATTATATCTCAAAGCATTTTGGATTAGTTTGATACTTTTCCCCTTGTATTTTTCCCTAAAAACAGTGTAATTCTGCTGAGATAATTAGTTAAACTAATTATCTGAGATTAAAATAATAATAATCACAGGTTTCAAACATGTGTTTTTTATTTGATAATTATTTCAAAGAATTCTGAATTAGTTTGCTATTTTTCCCCTTTTATTTTCCCTTAAAAACAGTGTAATTCTAATGAGATAATTAGTTAAACTAATTATTTGAGATCAAAAAATTTTCACGGGTTTCAAAAGATGTGTTTTTTCTCTGGTGATTATCTCAAGGTATTTTGAATTAGTTTTCTATTTCCACCCTTTTATTTTCTCCTAAAAACAGTGTAATTCTGTTGAGATAATCAGTAAGACTAATTAGTTGAGATTAAGATAATTATCATGGGCTTCATAAGATATGATTTACCTCTGATATGATTTTGGATTAGTTTTCTATTTTCCCCCTTTTATTTTCCCCTAAAAACAATGTAATTTTGTTGAGATAATTAGTTAAACTAATTATCTGAGGTTGAGATAATAATCATGGGTTTCATAAGATGTTTTTTTCCTTTGATAATTATCTCAAAGAATTTTGAATTAATTTGATCATTTTTCCCTTTACTTTTCTCGTAAAAACAGTGTAGTTCTAGTTAAATGTTTTACAGAATCAATCAAAAATTACAAGATAATTTTCCTTGCATAATGACAATCGAACACAGCTCTGATAATTATCTCATCTTAATCTAAATTTAATTAGTTAATTATCATTAATTTATGGTTAAAATGAGTAATTTTAGCCCTAATATAATATAATAATTAATTAGCTTAGTATCCCTAAGCTTAATCTCAATAATCAGTAGAGAATTTTGAATTATGAGAGAATTTTAGAGTATACATAGGTTTAATCTTCAATTAATTAAGAAAATTGTAAATAGGTTAACCTAATTTTACTAATTAAAAAGGGTTAGTGCTAATTATCGTTGATTAACCAACTAGAGTTTTTCTCTCTAGTGATTTTTGCATAGAGGTCCCTCTAGATGAGAGAGAATGTACCAAGGCCCCGAGTCTAATTTTTTGTGAAGGAAGGGGGTCTTTTTATAGCTTTTCAGAGCCTCTACGCTGTTTATGGCAAGTTCTGGCACCTCAAGCAAGGCCCTAGCTTCCAACTAGCGCCACTTGCTGCTAAATTTGTCTCGGGCAGGTTTCCCACAGCTCCACACAGCCCCCCCAGCTTCCAAAATCGATTTCTGCTAATTTTCTTGATTTTTAATGATGAAAATTGGAAATATCTGCAATTTCTAGAACCTTAGGATAAGAAAGTCTTTAGCAATAATAATTACTAAAACCATCCAATTTTACTTAACTAATTAAATTTCTAGTGTAACCTTTCAGAGCCCGTAACTTTTCCAGATTTCATCGGAATCTGATTCTGAAAAATTCTAACCATAGTAAAGCTCCGATTACGGTTCCAAAAATACCAACATCAGCCATAGTTGGATCATACTACAGTGTTTTCTCAATAACCAAATTAAATTTAATAGGCTTTGTACAATTTCTAAGATTTCAGAAACTGGAAACCTTACAATCACCCCAACTTAAGGAATGAGATGTCCTCGTCTCAACCAAAATTGGGGAAATCTTTGCGAAGTGATACTTCGTCCTCCCATGTGGCGTCTTCAGTGGGTAGTCCTTCCATTTTACTAAATGGTTTCCCTCATTACTCTGTTTCGTAGACTTCTTTCCCTAGTATCAAGAATACAATCTGGTTGGAGTTCAAGAATTCCTTGCTTCTGCATCACAATCTATTCATCGTCTAGAGTGTGATTGGGATTTGGAATGTAGGGTTTTAGAAGATTGATATGGAATACATTATGGACCTTGAGGTGTTCAGGTAGTTTTAATTTGTAAGCTAGATCACTGATTACTTTAATCACTTCATAAGGTCCACAATATCTGGGGCTTGGTTTTTTGTATTTTCCCAAGGATAAATTGCTTCTCTTTGGCTGTACCATAAGGAATACTTTATCCCCTTGTTTGAAAAACCGGTCAGACCATTTTTTATCAGCATAATGTTTTTGACGGTCCTTAGCTGCTTGAATGTCCTGTCGTATGGCTTTGGTTTGGGAATCCATCTCATCCAGCATTTGCTTTGAAGCTTCTAATCTTGTAGTAGGGTCAGAAAAGTTTAGGGGTGATATACATTCATGCCCATAAAGAGCATTAAATGGAGACATCCCAATGCTTTTATGAAATGAGAAATTATAGGCAAATTCCATCAGAGGAAGAAATTGTATCCATTTCCGGGGTTCTCTACTACAGTAGGCTCTAAGGATGTCTTCAATACCTTGATTCACTCTTTCCTTGGCCGCCCGTCTGAGGGTGATAGACTGTACTGAAACATAGCTGGGTACCTAAGGATTCAAATAAGGCTTTCTAGAATTTTGAAGTAAAATTTGCATCTCTATCACTGACTATTCTCTTAGGAAGTCCGTGTAATCTGAAGATTTCCGAGGTTCTCTACTACAGTAGGCTCTAAGGATGTCTTCAATACCTTGATTCACTCTTTCCTTGGCCGTCCGTCTGAGGGTGATAGGCTGTACTGAAACATAGCTGGGTACCTAATGATTCAAATAAGGCTTTCTAGAATTTTGAAGTAAAATTTGCATCTCATCACTGACTATTCTCTTAGGAAGTCCGTGTAATCTGAAGATTTCCGGGGTTCTCTACTACAGTAGGCTCTAAGGATGTCTTCAATACCTTGATTCACTCTTTCCCTCGCCGTACGTCTGAGGGTGATAGGCTATACTGAAACATAGCTGGGTACCTAAGGATTCAAATAGGGCTTTCCAGAATTTTGAAGTAAATTTTGCATCTCTATCACTAACTATTCTCTTAGGAAGTCCGTGTAATCTGAAGATCTCTTTGATAAATAAATGGCTTATGTCTGATGCAGTGTAAGTTGTTTTCACAGGCATCAAATGAGATACTTTAGTCGGCATATCCACTACCACCATAATGGAGTCGTAACCCCCTTGAACAGTGGGAAGGCTTGTTACAAAGTTCATACTAATGAGTTCCAACTTCATTTGAGGAATGTCCAGAGGTTGAAGTTTTCCTGGCATCATTACTCGGTCAGCCTAAATCCTTTGACAGGAAAGACATTGTTTGATGTAGCAAAGTATATCTCCTTTCATTCCTGGCCAGAAATAGCTTTTCCTTATGGCATTAAGGGTCTTTGCATAGCCAGGATGGCCGGCAGCTCGAGTGTCGTGTCCTTCATAAAGTATTAACTCCGTTAATGTTGGATTCTTAGGAATGTAAAGCCGATACTCATAATAGAGAATCCCATTCTCAAGCGAATAATCCTTGATTCTATCTTTCTCTTTCTCTTTTAGGTCCTGTTGATTAATAACCTGTAGGAGTTTTGATAATCCTCATCTTCTAGGGAGGCTTCCTTAACCTTGTTTAGGATTGGATTGTCGACTGTGAAAATAGCCCCAAGAAAAACCTTACGGCTAAGGGCATCAGCAACCACATTCTCTTTTCTTGGTTTATATTTTATTTCAAAATCATATTCCTGTAAGAGTTGTATTTATCTTCTCTACCTCATGTTGAGTGTTGCTTGTGAAAAAATCCATTTTAGACTCTAATGATCAATGATTAACTGAAACTTTCCTCCTAGAAGATAGTGCCTCCAGAGTTTAAGAGTATGGATGATAGCTAGAAGTTCTAGATCATGAGTTGGATAATTCAACTTATGGATTCTTAATTTTTGAGAAGTAAAGGCTACTGGTCTGCCTTCTTGGTTTAAGACTCCTCCTAAAGCAAGACCTCTGGCATCTGTTACTACTTCAAACTCTTGAGTGAAGTCAGGAAGTTTGAGTACAGGGGCTGATGTGAGATTTTGTTTTAGTTTGAGGAAATAGTGCTCCTCTTCTTTTTCCCATGTAAGTTTGGCTATCTTTTTAAGTAGCTTCGTCAAGGGTGCGGCGATGACTGCATAATCTTTGACGAAGATTCTATACCATCCTGTAATGCCCAAGAATCCTCGAATCTCACTAACCGTCTTGGGTTGTGGCCAATCTGTTATGTCCTTAATCTTTGTGGGGTCTACTAATATTCCTTCAGGGTTTATTATAAATCCAAGATAACTAACTTCGGGCGTGAAAAACACACATTTACTCATCTTGGCATATAACTAATGTTGGCGTAGAAGATGAAGTACTTTACGTGCATGGCCTTCATGCTCATTTCCATCTTTGGAATATACCAAGATATCATCGAAAAATACCAACACAAAATCATCCAGATATTCTCTGAATATATCCTGCATGAGACGGTTAAAAGTAGCCGGAGCATTTGTAAGACCAAAAGGCATCACGATGAACTCATAATGCCCATACCGGGTGTTGAATGTAGTTTTGTAAATATCTACCTTTTTAATCTGGATTTGATGGTAACCTGATCTGAGATCAATTTTTGTGAATACCTTGGCTCCATGTAATCTATCAAGTAATTCGTCGATGTGAGGAATAGGATACTTATTCTTTACTGATACCTGGTTAAGTCCCCTATAATCGATGTAGAGACGTAAAGATCCATCCTTCTTCTTTTGGAATAGAACAGACGCTCCCCAGGGTGAAATGATTGGTCTTATGAATCCTTGTTCAATAAGCTGACGAAGCTGTTCTTTTAATTCAATAGCTTCAGGGAGGGACATTTTATAGGGTCTTTTTGAAGTTGGTTCACTACCTGGAAAGGTTTGTATTTCGTGGTCTATGTCCCTTGGAGGAGGTAAATTTGAGAGATCTTCCGGAAATATATCCAAAAATTCCTTAATCCATTCTGGAGTTGTGTTGTCCCTTGAATCATCAGCCTTATTAAGTTTTACTACAAAGATCTATTGGCCCTTGCATAACCCCTTCAGAAGTTGACTAGCTTTAACTAAATGAGCCTTAGGCTTCCCATTTGATCCTTGTACTAACGTTTCTTCACCTAAGTGATTTTTGAAGGATAGGTTCCCTTGAGCATAGTGAATATGGGCTTGATTTTTTATTAACCAATCCATTCCTAGAATACCGTCATAGATTCCTACTGGTAGATTCTGAAAGTAAGGTGAAGTAAGGGTTCCTCCCAGTTCAAACTCAACTTTCCCGGCTGTAAATTGAGATAGAACCTCTTTCCCATTTGCTAGTTCTACCACTAATTTCTTGGTGGGATATTGGTTCAATTTAAGTTTCCTTAAAAATTTAGGGGAGAGAAAAGAGTGTGTGCTGCCACAATCTATAAGTTGTTCAAATTTTTCACCTTCTCTATTTGTAGTGGTTTGGATGACAGCATATTGTTGTCGAGCTCCAGGGTTATCAATGGCGGTAAAAGAGTAGCTCTTTAGTCTTCCTCATCCATCAAGGTTCGCTCTCCTACTGTAGCATAAGCTCTGGCTCCTCTACCTCTTCCTCTGCCTTGTTGATTATATCCTTGTCCTATCTGAGCTTGAGGAGTGGTTCCAGCAACAACTTAGGGATTTTTCCCCTCGGGGCATTGGCTCCTGTAGTGCCCCATTCTATTGCATCCATAGCATCTGATGTTTGGAAAAGTCTGCTCTATAGTGGTTGCAGCTGACACTGCTCTTCATTGATTTCCTTGGTTGTAATTTTCCCTTGATCTTCCTCTAAAGTTATTGTAGTTATAATAGTTCCTTGCAGGAAGGTTTTCTTTAGCTGCAAGCGGTTTGCTCTCAGAAGAGCATCTTGAATAGATATGGGTCTCATAGCTTCCAAGCAGGTGCTTAAAGGTTTGTTTAGACCTTGGAAGAAATGAGTAATCTGTTGTTCCATTTTCATTGGGGGTGAATAACGTTGTAAAGACACATATTTGGTGTAGTATTCTTCCAAAGTAAGCCCTAATTGTTTGAGGGCGAAAAATTCATTCATTTTGATGGCTTGATGAGCTGGAGGAAGACATCTTTCTTTCAATGCCTGCTTCATTCTTTCGCAAGATGCACTAATGGAAGGGTTATCTCTACAGTATTGTTTCCACCAGAGTTTTGCATCTCTAGTGAGTCGAAACATTCCTAGTTCATTGACTGATTTTCCAAAGCAGTTCCTGCTGCCAAGAAATAATCATCCATGGCATCGAGCCAGGCTTCGGCATCACGTTCTAAGTTGGTTGCCTCTCCCTTGAAAGCTGGGAGTTGAACCTATTTTAGTAGTAGTTTCTTTTCCTGGGGGGGAGTGTAGAGGCTTTTTGCATTACCCTGGGTTTTTAATTAATGAAGATCTTTTAGTGGTAACAATAATTTTGTGTTTTCATGCAATTTTTCTAATTTATATACTTTCAAAATTTTGAATGAAAACATAAATCCGACAATTACTATAACCATCCCAATTAAACTACGCAAAGCATGTCATAAAACCATGGTATATACAAGAGTTAATACAACACTAACTCATACTATGTACAAGATGGACTCATGCTATATACAAGATGGACTCATACTATATACAAGATGGACTCATGCTATATACAAGGTGTAACTCTCTATACCAAAATCCTCTTCACCACTGGTGGGTCTGACAGGGGATAAAAAAATATAACATCTTTTGGTCCCCTAAATTTTGGGCCTACCCTCATGGGTCTGATCCTACCTGGGTATATTACTTTGGCTACCTGATCATATACCCACTGATTTTGTGACACTTCTACCCCATCTATAGTAATGGTCTGATCTTCATCTTCAGTCCCACTAAAAAAGAAAACTTCGATGGTCTGAAGTGTTTCTGCCCACTTGAGTCTTTTGAAATTGAGTGCCAAACCTTCTATCTGTCCCACATCAATCAGGAAAACTCCACCAAAATCTGACCAGATGATTCCCCATGTAGGAGGAGGGGAAAAAATTTCATCTAATAATTGCATGATGCTCTTGCGAAATAAAAATTTACTTGAGTTTCAAGCAGCCTCGAACATGATGTTGAAAATCACAAACTTTCGGTAAGCTTGGCGGATATTTTCCTTGCATTGATAGGGAAATTCTCATTTCACAACATACCATAATTAAAAATTCAATATAACTTGTGCCTATTCTTTCAAATTTTTCATCCTAGGGTCAGGACCTTGTGTAACCTGGCTCTGATACCACTTGTGAAGTCCCCAAACCCGCCGACACCAAAACCGGGATGGGACCTTGATAGGTCTTTAGGCCTAATAAAATATGAGTCCCTAAACAAGAAGAATTCCAGGGAATTCACCCTTACCATTGATAATGGTTTAGGTTTATAGCCCTAGAAGGAGACCTAGTCCTCTCTCGTAGTGGAAACGGGACAACTTGTTAAATAATAAATAAAACTATTCCGACCCTATAACTTCCATCATTCAGATTAAGGTTTCCTTAGACAAAGCTTTTTCCCCCCTAACATATGTGAGGGCACAGCCGTTGGTGGATTCTTCTTCCAAGTGAAGAAGTTTCTAAACGTTTTTACTACGCGGGAATGGATAGTTACCTGACTAATCAGGTCTACCCGTCCATGATTGACAACCTTAGTCAATCCCCACTTACCACCCCGCAATCACACATGATTCTGTGTTGTTTAATTACTACCACATTATTATCACAATTAAAACAATTTTTTTATAAACTGTCATAACTGAATTTCATTAACACAACCCTTGAAACAGTATTGAAAACATTCTTTTAGCAAACAAACATCTTTAGACTTAAGACAAAGTACTGTCATTTTGAAGTATCTATGACCAGTACTGGCTTGTCTCAAGACCACCTATACAGGGGTGAAAAAACAACACCCATTACTTATTTATAAAAACCGGGGTGGAAAAATCCATCACCCATAGTCCGGGCGCCCATACGCCAACCGGTTGCCCATACAACCGGGCGGTTCCTCTAGGATAAGCTCTATATCCTAAGAAATATCCACAAGCACAAACAAGCATGGGGTAAAGACTCCACGCGCACTGAGGAAACCGACTAATCCATGGCGTAATCGCCATCATTACTCATTACCTGGGGTAAAATATTCCAAGGAATCAGAGGTATCTTGAGACAAGCTGTATTAAGGATGGTCAAACATTTTTTTCCTAGGTCAATCAGTCATAACCCAATCATTTCTTTCCTATTTACAATCATTGCTCGTTGGTTTCTTGGAAGTTACCTTCCATTTACAGCCAGTTTATCCTTCCTAACCCTTACGTATGCAATGTTAACTTAGAAATGAATTTTAACATAATTAAAGACTTAAGAGAACAAAATAGAGATCCACCTCTGGAGAATGATTGTCCATGTGTTGCTGCACTAGTGCCTGCAGACTTTTCTCCATAGGCCTATGACTAGGCCCAGCCTGATGGTCATGAGTGGCTTTATTTCTTTTGTTGCTAATATCCGCTTCCTCGGTAAGAGGATTTCCTCTAGTTTCTCTTTGGAACCATATTGGCAGCCTTTATAAAAGGACTTAATCGATTAGAGGATTAATTGAATAATCTCTTTTCTTCCTTTTTACCCAAAAAGGATTTTTGGAATAAATAGGTATCCTTGTTAGTTATTGAATGAGATATTTCTCTTGTAACTTCCTTGTAGTATTAGTATTCTCCCATATTTATCATTTAATTATGAAAGCTATTCTACTGGATTTCTCCTTAGTCTATATTCCAAGAATATCCTATTTTTGGCCTTAGTAAATTATAAGTTACCTATCTGCTAGTGGATTACTCACCCTAGATGGAATTTGATATGTTTTATCTTTAAGAATTTTCTGGTTAACTCCTCAAATTGATTTATAAATTTTCCCTTCTATATTTATGGTTTAATTAAGGCAAAATTTACCGACAATAATTTGTTATACTAATTATTTAGACTAAGTTAATTTTCCCAACCTTCAATAGTGATTTCTAGCCTCTGGTAATTATTGAGTAATTATATAAATTCATTTACTAATTTTCTTTCCCTGGTTTATACACAAAATCGATTACTTTTAATGAAAATAAGTATCTAAACTAATTATTTGAGGTTAAGATATTTATCACTAGCTCCTCAAGTTGTGTTTTACCTCTGATACTTATCTCAAAGGTTTTTGGATTCATTTGCTATTTTCCCCCTTTTATTTTCTCCTAAAAATAATGTAATTTTGCTGAGATAATTAGTTAAACTAATTATTTGAGGTTAAGATAATTATAACAAGTTTTTCAAGGTGTATTTTACCTTTGATAAATATTTCAAAGAATTTCAAATTAGTTTGCTAGTTTTTTCCGTTTATTTTTCCCAAAAAATAGTGTAATTCTGTTGAGATATTAGTTAAACTAATTATTTGATGTTAAGATAATTATCACGGGTTCCATAAGATATGATTTACCTCTAATAATTATCTTAAAGCATTTTGGATTAGTTTGATATTTTCTCCCTTGTACTTTTCTCTAAAAACGGTATAATTTTATTGAGATAATTAGTTAAATTTATTATCTAAGGTTAATATAATTATCATGGGTTTCAAACATGTATTTTTTCTCTGATAATTATCTCAAATCATTTTAAATTAGTTTGCTATTTTCCCCCTTTTATTTTCTCCAAAAACAGTGCAATTCTGCTAAGAAAATTAGTTAAACTAATTATCTAAAGTTAAGATAATTATCATGGATTTTAAAAGATGTGTTTTTGCTCTGATAATTATCTCAAAGCATTTCAAATTAGTTTACTATTTTCTCCCTCTTATTTTCTCCTAAAAACAGTGTAATTCTTTTGAGATAATTAGTTAAACTAATTATATGAGGTTAAGATAATTATCACGAGTTTCATAAGACATGATTTATCTCTGATAATTATCTCAAAGAATTTTGAATTAGTATACTATTTTCTCCCTTTTATTTTTCCCTAAAAATAGTGTAATTCTGCTGAGATAACTAGTTAAACTAATTATCTTAGGTTGAGATAATAATCATGGGTTCTATAAGATGTGTTTTCCTCTGATAATTATCTCAAAGAATTCTGAATTAATTTGATCATTTCCCCCTTTACCTTTCTCTTAAAAACAATGTAATTCTGCTTAAATAATTATAAAAATTATGCAAAAATTACAAGATAGTTTTCCTAGCATAATGACAGTCTAACACAGTTCTGATAATTATCTCATGTTAATCTAAATTCAATTAGTATAATTATCATTAATTTATGGTTTAAATGAGTAATTTCAATCCTAATATAATATAATAATTAATTAGCTTAGTATCCCTAAGCTTAATCTCAATAACCAGCAGAGGATTTTGAATTAGGAGAGAATTTTAGAGTATACATAGGTTTAATCTTCAATTAATTAAAAATTTATAAATAGGTTAACCTAGTTTTACTAATTAAAAAGGTTATTGCTAATTACCCTTGATTAACCAACTAGAGCTTTGCTCTCTAGTGATTTTTGCGTAGAGGTCCCTCTAGATGAGAGAGAATGTACCAAGGCTCCGAGTCTAATTTTTGTGAAGGAAGGGGGTCTTTTTATAGCTTTTCAGGGCCTCTGGGCTGTTTATGGCAAGTTCTAGCACCTCAAGCAAGGCCCCAGCTTCCAACTAGCGCCACCTGCTGCTAAATCTGTCCCGGACAAGTTCCCTACAGCTCCACACAGTCCCCCCAGCTTCCAGAATTGATTTTTTCTAATTTTTCTGATTTTAATGATGAAAATTGGAAATATCTGCAATTTCTAGAACCTTTGGATAAGAAACTCTTTAGCAATAATAATTACTGAAACCATCCAATTTTACTTAACTAATTAAATTCCTAGTGTAACCTTTCAAAGCCTGTAACTTTTCCAGATTTTATCGGAATCTGATTCTGAAAAATTCTAAACATGGTAAAGCTCTGGTTACGGTTCCAAAAATACAAATATCAGCCATAGTTGGATCATACTTTAGTGTTTTCTCAATAACCAAATTAAATTTAATAGGCTTTGTACAATTTCTAAGGTTTCAAAAACTGGAAACCTTACATACAAAGAGAACCCTATGGCCTGAAGGCCATAAGAAACTTAGTCAAGGAAATCATCCAATGCAAGAAGATCGTGGCAATAGAGAATGAGACTTGTGCTCTAGAGCTTAAAGGCACAAATGTTTCTCCAAGTATACTTCTAGGCGCCACCATCATGGACAAAGAACTAATGTAACTAGATAAAGATCATGAATCTCTAGACAATGCGGAGCATAAAAATAAGTTCATTGTAGATGTGTTGTGAGTTAGAAAATTTTCTATTTGCGATTAGCTTTTTCCAAGAGTGTGACAAAAAAGATTTATCAAAATGTAGATACTTTCGAATCTAAAATTAGGCGTTCTTTAAACTTGCAGTCCTTCAACAAGATATTGCGGCTGACAAAGTTTTACTCGAGATCGTTGGTATAGAGGATGCTCATGCCATTGACCCTACTGAGAAAGATTCTATCAATATCCATGTCAACCAAAGAGTTTCTGAAGAAGATGACAAGAATCTACAAGTTTTTGAAGGTCAATTGCTACAACAACTGGAGATAAATTTAAAGAGTAATCCAATGGAAGAAGACAGTGAAAGTTCCAGAACATGTGCAAGGCAAGAAGAAGAATCCAATGAAAATATTCTAGTAGCCCAAGATTTGGGAATTGGATTGCATGACACTACAATGGAAGTAGAAGGCAATGCAAGTTCCAGAACATGTGCAACTCCAAAAGGAGAATCCAACACAAATATTTTAGCACCCCAAGATTTGGAAATCGAAGTTCATGGTGAGTCAGACCTTCCATCCACCAGCAAACGAATGATGACTATAATAGTGAGCTTGTGTGGATTGTTCCTAAGGAGATGCTGGCAAAAGTCCAAGAAAATGAAGAGCTTAAAGTTTGGACATGAGCATATTGTTCTTAGTCCAGGATGCATTGAGTTTTTTAAGGATCTACTTAGCAAATTCAATGTAGGGATATGGTCAGCTGCTAATGGCATGCATGTTGTAGACATCATCAAGATTTTAGAAAAGGAAGCTAAAGAAATATTTCCATTCTTTATGATCTGGGGGCAAAGCCAATGTCAACCATGCATGGAATCAAGGATCACTCGCTTAGATAATGCAGGAGTAGAAGCACTTTTCAAACGTTGGCCATTGCATCATCAAAATTTGGGCTTGATGCAAGAAGATTGCTTCTTGTAGATGATGAACCATTAAAGGATGCGTGAATCCTGCATTGAATTTTATTTTTCCACCATCATTTAATGTTGATGATGAGGAGGATAATATCCTCCTTGGGGAGCTGCTACCATAAAGCAAAGCTCTCGATCATGTTAATGACATTCGCACAGTTACAGGGTCTCATTTATATGGAGAAGCACCCATTGCTGAAGGTCATGAGCTTTATAACCGTATACACAGGGTTTTTGCAGAGTGGGAGGAGAGAAATCTAATTTTTCTAGGAAAAACCTACTCCACGGGAAGGCTACCAGACGTTTCTCGTCCTCTTCACAATGAGAAAGTTGCAACATCTAGCACTAGTGGAATGTCCACTCGAAGTCAAGACAAGAAACTTTCAGCACGTGATCGAGAAAAAGTAAGGGTCTTAAATAATATCAAATCGTTATCAACCTTGAAAGGTACAGAAGTAGTCATGCTTGCCTAAAAATTGGGATACAAGGAGCCTGTGATCGAAGTACATGAAGCTAGGAATTATATAAAGCATCTAAAAATTCAGTATGATCTTAAATAGCACTATATCAAGAAATGATGGAGCAATGTTTTGTAACATTTTGTCATTTACAAAGATCTTTATGTACTCAAAGACTTTGTTAGAGTGCTTAGGGTTTCAAGATATATGAAGATGTAAATGATTAATAGTTGTTTAATTTGTCTTTCAATATTATAAGTAACTTTTGAGTTTTGTGTGCCAAATGCTCTTTTTTTAAAAAGGTTTTATAGTTGTTTTCTTTGAAATTTGATTTCATTGTGCCATCAAGGAAAATCTACATGCTCATAAGATCAAATCTTGCTATATGACCTTGCGGGAATTTCACTTTATGATCTCAACACCCTATGCCTCTAAGGCCATAGGGTCATAGTTTGGCATGTGTTCTTGCATAAGACTTACTAAGTGTAATCACAAATTAGCACCCTATGTCCCTAAGGTCTTCAACACACTTAAGATCTCTATATTAACTTTTTGTTTTTAATCATTTCAGGGCTTCTAAGAAAAAATGTTTTGCTATTAGATTATCACAAAATAGAGGAGCTCCCTTTCATATTACATCAAATATCACATTCAAACCAAGAGCAATGGTTTCATTATCTACGAGCATCTTTCAAACAGGAGAAAAGAACACTTATCTTGGATTTAGAGGGTGTGCTTCTTGCAACATTTGAGCTTCAATCAAGGCCAACCTGGACCAAGTACATGTGCATTGTAAAAGATAACAATGAGGTGTATGCGGTGCGTCCAGGTGCAGAGTATTTCTTAAGATTTTGCTTTGATTTCTTTGAGGTTTGGTTTTGGAGCTGCCATCGTTTACAAAAATCTCAACACATAAGCAAGACTTGTTTTCCTACACAAAGTCACAAATTCAAGATGATTATGGATAACAGGTGCTGCCAAAATTCAAATTTCATGATCGGTTACAAAAGAGCCTATCACAAAAATCTTTCAAGCACATGGAAGCTATTTGATTGTTTAGATGGGGGCAATACTATAATGTTTGATGATAATCCATACCGAGTGATGTGTAATATGCAAGGAACTTATATGATTTTTCCAAAGTTTTGGAACCAACCTACTCAATTGCTTCAAAGTTTTTTAAAAGATGAAATTGTTCCATGGTTATGTGGATGGTTGTATGCTAAAGACCAGAGATACTATACCATAAGAAATTTTGTAATGTTCCATCTTGATCCTGAGACTCACTATGTAATCCAATGTTATGTCTCAAAGGACTCAAAATCTCAAGAGAAGGAGGCCACCTTAAGTGTACTAGTTAAGTATTCTAAATAGCATCTACCAAGTATTTGGCATTGTGTACTTTTCAAATTTTAAACTTGATGGAAGATGTGGGATAGCTTGAAAAATATTTAAACTATTTTTTTAATGAAGAGCATCCTATTGTGAGGAGACTTCTCTCATTCAAGCTCTTTGGTTTCATCGTTTGATGCTTCTATGGTATTGTTAACTTTTTCTTCTTAGTAATTGTCTTTATTAAGTGATGCAAACAATCAGAATGTTCTTGACATTTGGTAGTGTTACAAAACGGTGTTTTTTGAACACCCTCAATCTTGGAGATACCATACTCTTTCTAATTAGTACTTTGTTGTACATGCGATGAAGACCATCATTTTTATGAAACTATCAAGTTGTTGGTGGTAATCTTTGTGTCTATACTTTATAATATTTTGACATAATCAATGTATACTATATTAAATGGTGTTTTTAAACACCTCCTTTTTTTGAGACACCATCTCTAAAACCTTTGAGTGAAGTTTTAAAGCATGTACTTGATGTAAAAAATCTTCATCTTAACATGGATTCTTTGGCACAAACTTGTATTAAGAGTTTTTATATTGTAGTTTTATGTTAAGAAACAAATTTAAAGCTAGAATTATGATAGTTTATCTAAGTAATGCCTCATTTAACTTTGTATAGTTAAGTAAAATACCAAATGAAATTATAGGTGCAATAGATGACATCTTATGGTCTCAGGGCCATAGGATACTCTATATTATTGTTTAGATTTTTTAATTGTTTGTGAACATAGAGCATAAAGGGTTTTTCTCACTACCATAGAGGATATCCTATGGGTTTGGGGCCACATGGTCTCAATATTGAGCGTAGAGGATTTCTTACTAGCATAGAGGGTACCTTGTGGCCCTAGGTCCATAGGGTGAAAACACAGAGTATAGAGGATTTCTTACTAGCATAGAGGGTACCCTATGGTCTAAGGCCATATGGTGACAACATATAGAATAAATGGTTTCTAACTAGCATACAAGGCACACCTTGTGCGCCTGGGGACATAGAGTGCCAACATAGATCATAGAAGGGTTTCTTATTGGCATAAACAACATCTTGTGTCCCTAACACAACCTACATCCTTAGGGACATAGGGTGCCACATAAATAAAGTCCCATATGGTTTTGAAGCACTGGATCTCTTTATACGTTGAGACCAGCTAACAATCCTAACCCTATGGCCTAGAGGTCATAAAGAGACATATTTTGGATTATCTTAAAGTCATAGATATATCTACAAAGAGCACTATATGGCCTTAAGGCCATAGGTGCAATAGATGGCATCTCATGGTCATATAGCCATAGGATACTCTATATTATTGTTTTGACTTTTTAAGTGTGAAATATTAGTTTGAATGTTTTTTAAATTATCGTGTATTTAAAACTTGATAGCATGCTACAAAACCGTGACCAAGTATTTTGTTATACATGGATTAAGGTCACCAAATTTATGACAAGAGTGTCTAATAGTATTTGTCTTTACATATTATCGTTTTTAATTGCTGTAATCAATCTATATGCTGCTTTAAAATCATGTCAATTGGTTTTTTTGACACCTCATTTTTTGAGAAGCTACTTTTAGAAGCATTTGTTGAATTTTGAAAAGCATTGATGTCATACAAATCCTCTTTCCAAGAACTATATTGGAGGTTTATTCTTAAATTTTATAGTAGAGAAGTTAAAATAGACTCGTACAATCATGATAATTTATCTAAATTAAAGGCAACTAGAGCTTAGAAATCATAAAATAACACAATCCTAGCATACACGTTTGGAATTTGGGAAACGGGATTTTCCCAAATTATCTAAAATGGTGTTAGATCATGAAAGGGCTTTGAAGTGATGAGAATTCAAGTAAAATCAATTTAATTAGGCCAATGGATCAGGGTTTAGGGTACTTATAAGTCATGAAAACTCATAGAAAAAAATGACCTTTGAGTTTGAAGAGAGCTTGTTTGACTCTGCGTTCACAGACGCTGCAGTCCAGTCTCACGTGAAGCTCCACCACCTACTCTCTTACATTCCAACAATAGAAATCATCATTACCCAGCTGAGTTGCCTATAACATTAATGTAACCTCCATAAATTAACTCATCCTGCTATCATCCTTGACTGGTAGGGTATCCAGCTCATTTACAAAATAGACTCAAATGAAACGTGTGGACGCGCGAGCTCTCTAGTCCATGCCTTGCAAGAAGGTGTGTGTGTGTGTGTGTGTGTGTGTGTGTGTGTGTGTGTGTGTGTGAGAGAGAGAGAGAGAGAGAGAGAGAGAGAGAGAGAGAGAGAGAGAGAGAGAGAGAGAGAGAGAGATGTAGATATGGTGGCAACGAACATGCAGGTAATGGCGGGATGGGATTACTTTTAGCATGAGCTAGGATGGGGAAGTTCTGAAAAGGATGGATGTGATAGCCATCGCACTCAATATTCCAGCTCCTCAGACATGAAAAGAGTGATAAAAGCTTACTCAAAGTCACTACGTGCACTTTTTGATCTCTCTCATTTCTTGAGATCCCCCAAATCTTGCATTGGTGCTTCATCATTTCCTGGATAAAGTTCTGAGCACAATGAATGCCCACTAACTTATCCACCAGCTGAAATAAAAATAAAATATTATTATTTAAAAAAAATTATTCTCTTTTCATTAGCAAAAAGGGAAACCATCGCTAAGGCCTCCCCCTTTGGGGCAGGCCAAAAAGGAGAAGGTTTGTTTGTATGTGAGTCCACTTCATTCTCTATCGCTTTGGCGACATGCATGCAAATGATGGGGTTGTTATACATGTCATTGACCATGACACACACACACACACACACACACACACACACACACACACACACACACACACACACACACATTTTACCATCGAGCTCATGGGGACTCCTACTCGCCAGGGGCACCCTTGCCAATTTCCAAAAAATTATTATTTTTCTTGGAATCATGGTGTATTTTTGAAAGAGTGGCCAACATTTTCTCCCATATAGAACAAGAAAATGCCTTCAAATGGGTAAAATGCACAAAAAAAACCAGCCTTGACATTGCCATCCCAAACGAGGAGAGATAATTCCCAGTTGACAGGCCTTTTACCTGCTCTAAGGTATTTTATTTTTAGGAGTTAAACTATGTGCCACCCTTAAAAATCCGTAAATTCTCTCAACAATTATGATGAACATAAATATATATGTATATCTATCTATACAATATATGAAGCACCTTAAACTTTTTGAGAAAGGAGAAGGCATCCATGTGTCACTCATTGCTTCAATTGAAAGAAAATCTTACAAAATGTCTCATTTTTATGAAGTGTTTGGTGAATACAGTGATCTGACACATAATAGGCGGATAATACACCAAACCCTATAACGCTCGCTCATTTTTTTGAACAAAGCTGTGTAATTTTGCTAATGAATAATTGTAGTTGTAATATATTTTGACATACCCTCTTAGCCTCTCTGAGTCTACACCCTTGTAAATGGCTGAATGGCCGTGGGAAAACTGCCTTAGACTTTAAGTAAAAAAAAACCCTTAGTTTTAGAGAAAGGGATATCATTAGCTAAGGAGAGTTTTGAATGGGCACTGCGAGAAGCTTCTTGTTGCTACAAGTTGTAATCCACTTTTCTCCTGGACTGGTAATCAGAATTCATTTCTGAATAGCACATTGTGTTCCTTGTCTCTTGCTCAACATTTTAAGTATAATCACTCTCAATTTTGCTCTGGTTTGTGATGCATTTCTTGTGAGCTAAATGCATTGATTTGAAGGTTAAAATGGTTGTTTTTTGATGTACTGATCATGGATAAGTGTTTCTATGCTTAAGAGGGACCTTCCCATATAGTTATGTTTCAGTTTTTTGCACATTTTTTGTGATGAATCGTGATTTATGTACCTTCTCAGATGGTTGAAGAACTTGATAGGATTGTATCCCTAGGTGTTGTAATACTTCTCCTTAAATTTCGTTGCATTTCGAATTCGTTCGGATGCCGAAAAGGTGTGATGACCTAGGGCGCTGAGATTGGACGCATTCTGATTCTCTCACTAGGAAGTGGTTGATTTGCTTTTGTCGTAGTATGAGTAGCTCTTTGAGTTCACTTTGGTGAGATTGACACTCTCATTAAGTCTCCATGCCCCATCCGGAGTCACTTCCTTGCATATTGACATTATGTTAGTACAAAAAAGTTATGCTGCAGATGTCCGTCGCGGCGCCCGCTAACATTGGCCCGTCGTTGTCGGGGAAACTGATCCTTAGGTGGTGAGTGACTCAGTGTATGAAAAAATCACTTCCAAAGCTTTTGACACCATTCTTCTTACACATAGACAGTAAAGCAGCTAGACATAGGTTTAGTGCTTAGTGGAGACTGGAGTCCGACTAACCAGTGCTACTCCTTATGAGCAAAGAAAGCTCTAAGGAGTGAAGTACAAGAGAGTATTTTGTTCTTTGATTTTCCATGCTTGAAAAGGACTGTTCCACCACACACTTCATTGTCGTTTTTGTACTGCTAAATTCATTTATGTTTGTGGATTTATTTCAGTTTATAGGAGTAGGTTAGGTAACAATTTACACCATCATTCGGGGCCAAAAGGATCGAGGAAAAAACTGTCAAAAACCTTATTTTGGTGTTGAAGACCATAACTCTAAAAAGTTGAAAGATTAATGGTAAGAGCTTCAAAACTGAACCAAACCAAGAAAAACCTTCAGAAAGGGGATAGACACACTTGCTAAAAACATACTGTGCAAAAAATTTCCAATTTGCCTGTCCAACATGGATCGCGATCTATGCACCTTTCTAGCAAAATGGGCTAAAATTGTTTCCCTTGCTTAGAGTAGGCTCTCAGGCACCAGAAGCTTGAGTTTGGTCAGAAATAGAGCGTTAAAAGATCATTTAAATCAAGAAATTTGGTTGAGAAGAGCAAAAGCTTGGAAATTGAGGAAAATAAGGAAAAACTGAACTTTTACCTGTCCAAATTCAAAAAGGGAAGAGAATTGGGATCAACTAAAAACAGGGAACCAGTAGAACCAGGAAACATGACCAGATGCTTTCCAACATGCATCGCAATCCATGTCCCAGGTAGACATCTGACAGTAAAATTTGACCAGTACACTCTTGATTACTAAGGGAACAACTTTTCCAAAAGAAGCCATAGACAAAAAGTGCAAAAACCTAATCAAAATACCAAAAAAGAAGTTGTTTGTAGAAAACCGCAAACAGACACAAAATCTTGCTTTTGACTTGGAAAAAGTTGATCAAATTCAAAAAGAATTGGGGAATTGCATCACCAGACCTTTTATCACAAACTTACAATGTATCAGTCCAAAATCTTGCCAAACATGGATTGCGATCCATGTACCTTCTTGGAATTTTGAGCTGCTATTGGGCAAGTAGAAAAGTGATAACATTTGAAGTACTTTCTCCCAAGGGACCCTTATCAAAAAATTTCAAAAAGAGGGCAAAAGGGGCAAAAATCAGATCAAGGGAGAAACCACTGAAACAAACCCTGAAATTGACTTTTGGTTGACCTAAAAAACTCCAAAACACTCAAAAACCATATAGCCACCATTAGTAGGCCAAGGACTAGCTATGAGTCAAGTTTCAGTACATTATGACACTAAGATACATGGATCACGATCCATGTTTCTCTGACACATTTTGATACAAAAGTTGCATCATAGCTAGAGGGCATCACTGAGAGTCTAGTGGTCCTTTCAAAAATGAATTTGGATACAAAAAACCATACCAAAAGCCCAAAAGTGGTAGGAACTCTGGCAAAGTGACAGAATTGACCTGGCTTTCAATCCAAAGATTCATTTGTAAAAAATTTGATACCATAAGACCTCCTAATCATGCTGAACCTGATGGTATCAAGAAAAGTCCATTTGGCTTCCCAACATGGCTTGCGATCCATGTTCCTCTGAGTCAGAATAGAAACAAAATTTCACTACACAAACAGGTAGTCCAGAGGACCCTGGTGGTTCTTTTAAAATTGAAATTGGACCTAAATTGTTGATGTTGTGGGTGAATTTTGTGTTATTGAAAAACCTCATTAAATTTTGTCGATTAAAAGCCAGAACTAATAGGAACGGTTGTAAGCTCACAGCTATCAAGCATTTTTTGATAGGTTGCAGGTACTAGAGGATACTTCCCAGCAAGTAAGATCAAACAGGGAATTCAAACCAGCTAATGAGGTAACCCGGTTTGGATTTTGCAATACCAATTCTTCATGAATTTGTGATTAGGAAGATTGTACCAGAATAGAAATCCCAGCATCTTTGACAAAGAGAGAAATCACTCAACAAAAGAAAGCGGGAATCAAAGACCACTGCCGCCTTTAGAACCCATTTTAAAGGAGAGCTTCTCTAACACTTTGTTAGAAAGATCATACAACCTCATGACTGAGGATTCTAACAAATCGAACCCTAAGGGAATAGCTTCCATGGGGGCAGGTCCTTCTCAACCTGCATCTGATGCAAAACTGTTGTATTTAAAGTTTCAATTTGAAAATGTGCTTAAGGCCAAAATCTATAAGGATGGAATGGACCACTACTATGTTAAGTTGGAAAATAAGTCGAGGGAGTTCAAAGACCTTGTAGATGTTGATTATGACGCGGATAGATATTTTGACATAGAGGGAATGATGTAACTAGTGGTTCATAACCCCTTTATTGTGGAAAAATGGGGGATGACTGGCACCAAGGACAAGGTAGATCAAGAGCTAACAGATGAGCCACCCAAGGTGGATAGGCAAAATACGGTGCTCAGACGCACCAATGAGACAGAATGTCTTAATACAGACAACACATATGTGGGACTATATAAGTTTAATAATGGAGAACAAACACTATATTATAGATGTGACGAATCTTGCATCAAGGAATTTACTGATCGTAAAAAACTATATGTTTTTATGTACACAAAAGGGAGAAGACTCCTGACATGACTTACACCACTAGAATCCCTCCGACTAGTACACGAGATCGACTTGATGAACGTATAGTGGATAGGATACCACTGGTAATGCCAAGAGGAGATTATGAACCTAGAGAAACCACACCAAGAAGACTAGGTGTTGTAAGAATGGTTGCAGAGTCCAGACGTATGCGACCATCTCAAGTGGCAAAATGTGTATCCAAAAAGTATAGTGGATCAAGAGATCCGTATGCCCATGTTTTGATCTTCAAACAAGTGTTGAGAGTGGAACAGGTAACTGATCTCCATACTCAATATGAAGGATTTGTGTTGACATTAGAATGGAATGCTTTGACCTAGTTCCAATCACTAAACAACTTGGAATTCTGTTAGCAGCAAGCTAACACGGACACCACGGATACCATTTTTTGGAGCTCTCATTGTAAAAACACTTATTATTTTGATAAATTGGGAATATTGTAGCTCCTATTTTTTGGATAAACCTTGTAATTGATGCGCCAAGGCTACAAGATTCCATATTGTATCAACCCGTTAGTGCCTATCTTTAGTTAGAGCTCCCAGATTATTAGTTTTGACCACCAAAAACCTTGGTTAAGGTATAAAAGCCAATTTTTGTAAGTTATTGAAAAGTTTTGGATAATGAAATACACAGCTTGAGCTATCAACGCTCACTTCTTTCTTTCTCGCTCTTCCTACTCCCTCCCCGGTTGTCACATTGCACTCGCCTTTGTTGCATTGCAATCGTAGGTAAGAGCTCTACGCATTGACGTAAACACATCACAATATTTCGTAGCATTTGGCGTCGCCGAGAGACCTAATGTCATCATAAGTAAGAATTTACATTTCAAAATAAAAAACTAAGCATAGGTGGGGTATTGGGGCAGCATTTCTAAGCATTTAGAGGCATTCTGGGTCGAAAACGACTAGGTCAAAAATCTAATGTTGTTAATAATCATGATTTTGGCACTTGACCTAAAGTGGGATATGAGATCATAAGCATGTGTGCTTAGGTCCTATCAACATGTCCTAGAAGTTTCGTTACATTTGGATATCATTTGATGCTGTAATGGACGTGATTTGTTTGCCAATAAGCGATTGGCTTTTGGTGATTTTAGTCACTTGAGTTAGATGCGAGTTGTTTGTTTTTTTTCAAGAGATTCACAACATCTTGTAGCATCTATGCACTAGTCGAGTCAGCTTCGTCCCATGGATTCACAATTTAATCGTGGTTCTGGCTAAAATTGCAATAAGATAGGATAGTGAGGTTAGACAGGCATCCCACATTTGGCGCCACTGCCGGGGATCAAAGAGACCTAAACTAGAGAAAAACACGAGCATCTTGTAAGGTTATCCTTTACCTTCCTCTAGGATCTCCTAGAGTAAAAACTTTCTTTTTAGAAACCGCATAGCTTAATATTGTCGTCTTTTGCTGTGTAGAGGCACTACAACACTCTACGTGCTTTTTGACGCGTAGTATTTTGACGTGGCGTACCTTTCGACACGCATGACAATGTCCATCAAAATTGCATAGCAGCCATGTATATTTCCACACGCATATCGATGCATATATCAATGCATATATCGACGCTCAAAAAATTGGGGGAAAAAAACCCACCCGCGCGCAGGCGGTCATTTTCGCCTACACGCATAGATCTAGCCCCTGCTTCTTGGAAACCTGTAGTGAAGGTATTGTTCTCCTCTCCCCCCCCCCCGCCCCCATCTCTCTCTCTCTCTCTCTCTCTCTCTCTCCCTCAAGCTGCATTGTTGTGTGTGTATGTGTAGGAGAGAGAGAGAGAGAGAGAGAGAGAGAGAGAGAGAGAGAGAGAGAGAGAGAGAGAGAGAGAGAGGGAAGTAGAGAGAGAGAGAAATAGAGAGATAGAGAGAGAGAGGGGGAAATAGAGAAATATATATATATATATATAGAGAGAGAGAGAGAGAGAGAGAGAGAGAGAGAGAATGAGAGATAGAGATAGAGAAAAAGATATATATATATATATATATATATATATATATATAGAGAGAGAGAGAGAGAGAGAGAGAGAGAGTGAGAGAATGACAGAGAGAAATAGGGAGAGAAAGAGATAGAGAAATAGAGAGAGAGAGAGAGAGAGAGAGAGAGAGAGAGAGAGAGAGAGAGATAGAGAGAGAGAGAGAGAGAGAGAGAGAGAGAGAGAGAGAGAGAGAGAGATAGAAAGAAAGAGAAAGAAAGATAGAGATAAGGAGATAGAGAGAGAGAGAGAGGTAAAGACAGAGAGAGAGAGAGAGCTAGAGAGAGAGAGAGAGAGAGAGAGAGAGAGAGAGATAGTAGTAGATAGAGAAAGTAGTGGTGAAAGAGTTAGCTTGGATGCTGACCAAATGTGTGAAAAGGACATAAACTATCTCTCTATATCTCTCTCTACATCTAGAAGAAACTATGGAACTAAAAGAGGCAAAGGGGTTTTGCCCGCTACATGCATTGTCATGTACACCTGGGTGTGCACGTATGTGTCACCCATATAGGATTTGAGCAATAAAGACGAGATTTTGACACGGTGGTCCTGATCTCCGTACATCTCTGGACCGAGGTGTGCAGAGATCGGGCAAGGCTAGAGAATGTGAGTAGTTTACGTTGTGAGGAGTATATATATTGGGACAACATTCATAATCATTGTAGATGGCAACGTCATCAACTAACATAGAGGAAAAGATTGCATGATCGTGCACGCTTTTCAAGTATGAAATCTAGCACATGCGTAGGATATGTAATGAGCATGTGCACAAGTACAGAGAGTTTGCTAGAGAACCCGTACAGAATCTACGACACGACTCCTACGGAACGGGCATATATTCTCGCGACATAACACCTACATCTGAGAGAGAGAGAGAGAGAGAGAAAAAGGATTATGCGTGAAGGTCCGACCAATCCAGAGCCAAGGATGGAAGCAGAGGAGAGCTTACAGACACAAGACGACGGCATGGAGGAGATGCTGGATGCCTTCTTCCAGCCAAGCGAGGAGAACGCTAACAAAGAAGCACCAGAAGACGTGCGCCTATCTCTTGAAGACATGTTGAGAAAGTTGTCACGTCAACCAATCTATGAAGGTGCCAAAATATCTGTGCTTCGTACTTGTCTGTCGTTTTTGAATCTGCAGTCAGTGTATGGGTGGTCAGATGCAAGCATCACTGTTTTGTTTAGGTATGTAACTTACAAAAGAGATTTTCCGATTGCAACAGTGACGTGCTTGGGGAGGTTTTAATTTAATGTGGCTTAAACAGGTTGTTGCGGGAGCAACTACTCCCGAATGGCAATGAAATGCCCCCCTCCAGGCCAGACAAAAAGCGACTATTGACCTCAGTTGGCTTGGACTACAATAAGATTCATGCATGTCCAAATGATTGCATTCTTTTTCGCAATGAATTCATAGATTGTCTTTCATGTCCTATGTGCAGAGCAATGCGCTACAAACAAGATGTGGTTGGCAAGTCAATGCCAGCTAAAGTGTTGCGGTATTTCCCTATTATTCCGAGGATAAAAAGCATGTTTCGTTGTGGTTCCATTGCAAAGTTGATGCGGTGGCATGCTACGAATAGATCCAGTGATGCAACATTTAGGGTGCCCGCTGATTCAAAGGCTTGGAGGCACATTGAAGATACCTGGCCTCATTTCAGAGTGAACCATGCAATTTGCGTTTGGGCATGGCAATGGATGGAGTCAATCCATTTGGCTTGAGAAGCTCATCATGGAGCACTTGGCATGTGTGCCTTGTCAATTACAACCTCCCGCCGTGGCTTGCCATCAAGAAGGGTCATTTGATATTAGGCTTGATTGTGCCTAGTAAGTTCAAGGCAAAAAACATGGATGCTTATCTCGCACCACTAGTGGACGAGCTCCAGGAGTTATGCATGGGATTGACATAGCAGATGTGGTTGAACTAGTAGGACAATAGCATGCAAGGATCCATGGACTTCTTATGTGGACTATGCATGATTGGCCAGATACGGTGAAGCTGCTGGTAATGGTGGATGATTTACAAAATTCTCGCTATTCGCAAGCACTTTGTGTAGTACTGAATCATGCTTTAATATATGCAGGGCTTACAACTTCGGGATACAATGTATGTCCAATTTGCGGGCTGTATGCGCTATTCTGCCTCGCTTCGAAAGATTATTTATCAAGGCCACCATCGTTATCTTCCAGATGGCCATCATTTGCGCGAAGGTCAGCTTGGTCGCGTCAAATGTCGTCCTATGCATGTACAAGAGTGGCGTCGCCGATGGGAGCAACATGAGGGGCAGCCTGTTCCAGGAATGAAGCATTTGTCCATTCTCCATACGTTGCCGTACTGGAGTGATCTACTAATTAACCATTTGCTGGATCCAATGCATATATTCAAGAATGTGGGAGAGCTCCTCTAGAAGACAATTACAGGAATGAAAGACAATCGAGGTTCACGAGATGATTTGCAGTCAGTTGGAAAGATGCCAGAGGAATTTAACAAACTTTATGGTTATGGTTATGGTTATGGTTATGGTTATGGTTATGGTTATGGTTATGGTTATGGTTAAACGGTATGGTTTTGATCATTATTATGGTTATGGTTTTGTTTATGGTTATGCACAAAGTTTGTTATGAAGTTCAATTTGTTTTTACTTTCATTTCTTCCATCAAGTCGTGCCTTGAATCTCATGTGAGATCCTACATGGATATCATGTAGGAGGCGTATATATGGTTTTTTTTTAAAAGTTTATGTTAAAACAAAGGTAACTCTGCCAAATTTTCTGTGAGAGCATGGTTGATTTTGGTGCTGCTCGCTTTCTTGGGTAGAGGACAGGCAGTCTGGCTATGGCTGTGTCCATATTTTCACTGGGCACAGCCACAGGCCAGGCTGCCTGTCCTCTTCCCAATATTTTTTTTTTGGTTATGGTCGTCGATATAGGCGTGGATATAGGCGTCGAAATATGCGTCAAAAACTGGATTTATCGATGTATATATCGACACATATATCAACTGTTTCATAGGGACGTGCATTTCGACGCAGTTTTCGATGGCTGGCGTCGAAATCTGCATCGAAGGTAACTTGGAAGTAATCGAACTTGTCGAGTGCCTTTAGGATTGTATGATTCTAGAACTAGATTAGGATTTTATGGATGATTGATAGACGAGACAAGTCTTAAGATCAATGCTCAGGAAACCATAAAAAACAAGAAAAGGAGTGTTTGTGGACACTTTCCATAACCCCATTGCATAAAAACCTAGGAATAGGGTAAGTAGGATCCGAGGTGGATATCCAAACATTGCTCTCTCCAAAAGAATCATTGTGAGTTGTATTTGAAGTTGCAGAATTTTAGGTCTACGGCTAGAAATAGCACAAAAAGACTCCAAACCAATCAATTCGACTGGAGAGTAAGCTTAAAAGTTGTTTGAACCAGTGGATAAGCTCAAGGCACTTTGAGGTAAAAATTTCAAGAGTTGGCCAAAACTCAGATTATTTACTTTTTCTTGACATTTTAGGCCAAATTAAGTTTTGACTTGATTCATAGGCTTAAAATAACTCATTAACACTAGGTTGGTAATGGGACACTTTTATGTCCTGTTAAGTGACCATTTCCTTAAATTATGTCAAGAGTTTCAAAATGGATTTTGAGGTGCTACCTATCTAGAAAGTTGTCTCGTGAGCTGAAAAAAACTCGACATTTTTTTGGAATATCAATTCCATCTTTAACCTTGTCCTTGCACAACATTTCACAACCTAAACTGTGTGAAAAAATGGGTCCTGTTTTTGACTTTTTGCAACTATACCACTCTAGAATTCATTTTTGTGAGGTCTATAATGCTAGAGAACTATCTTTAGTAGTCCTCAACATGTCCTAATGCTTATAGGGAGAAATAAATATTAAAGTTGTAAGTTATGACCAAATTACAAAAATTGTCAAATCCTGTTTTTTAGCCAGTTTTAGCTCTTTTATGATTTTTTTGGTGGATTTCATGATATCCAAATGCATTTTTGATTTTCTGTGCCGCATATTGTAACATAAAGCTAATATTACTAAAGTTTTGGGGCACCTAATACCCTATTCGGCATAGTACACAACAATGGTTGATTTTTTCAATTATAGAAGAAAACGAAACATTCTAGTATATCAAGTATAGCTTTTTCAATATTGTTAGTTTCTTGTGACAACTACATGCATTTTGTAGGTAGTAACCCTATCTAGTCATAAGGATCAAATTTGGCTACATATTAAATAGTTTCTATGGGATTCTACAACTCATAATGTTGAACCTAGTTTTTTCATGTTTGCTGTATTTAGCACTTCATCTTTGTCCCCAAGATTCCCCTTGGTAAGAGATGTATTATTCTTTTGACATGCTCCATGGCTCCTTATGAACATAAAGGACAATAGGGAACTAAGAAAACACGCATATATTATTTGTATTGAGCGTGGCTATAGAAACTTTGATGATAGGTTTGCAGAATGGTAAAAATTCAACTTTTATGTACCTATTTATTTTGGAAAAACAAAAAATAGTGAGTGATAAGTAATCATATGTTCTGATCACCAACCCATTGAAGTTAACTAGGGAATTTATCTCAAGTCCTACAAAAATCCCTAATCTTAGTTTTATGCAACAAAACATAAGAAATGACCGTTTTGATGAAAATGCACTGGTCCATCAACTTTGGAGGCTCGGTGTGACCAAAAGATGAGAAATTTTACAAGTTTCGTATTTTTCCCATGTGTAGTAGGCCTTAAACTATAACCTTATGAAAGTATTTTACAAAATGAGTGGATCTACTATGGTTTTGGAGGTTTTTTTCAAAACCCTGAAAGGACACTTTTATGTCCTGTTAGTGTTGGGATTAAAGCCCAAGTGGCCTCTTATGTGGATATGGCTGGCCGCCCGCCTAACTCACTTCCCTCTAACTCTTTGTATATACTAACTTATACTTTGTGAATACTAAGGTAATTGGGAGATAACCCTTCTAACAGTTCTCTGCGTACTAAATTGTGTAAGCTCACTGTGTGTGTGTGTGAGAGAGAGTCGACCCACGCTCCGCTCCGCGACTTCAATTGGTATCAGAGCCTTGGTTCAGTGCGGTTTTGCGCAATCGCGCGCGCGCGCACTTTTCCGGCAGATTCTGGATCCGGAGTTTGAAAATTCACACTCGACGTTCCGAGAGCGTTTCCACCAGGTGACCTACAGTTTTACCCCCCTTTCGAAGCCGTTTATGCCCTCAGAATTTCGTTCTGAGCACTACAGCAGAAGATAGATTTCAGCCGCAAAGAAATCCGTCTTGTGTAGATTGGCAAGCAGGAGGTGGTCGACATCAATATCGGCATCGACATACATCACTCATTAGTCTTCAGAGCATCATCTATAGACCAGGTACACATATATATCATCAGATATATATATTGCAGTCTGCATTGCTACTTCTTGTGCTTGCCAGGTTTCAGGGGAGGTGTGGCCATACGACGGCTTGACACCACTGGCATGTATTGCAGATTGATGTACTGTGATTGTGGGTCTGCTAGTTGTGAGTCACGCTAGCAGACAGACCGCTGCAGCGGTCATAGGACAGTGATTGGTCTATTATAGGATGTATGCTAGTTCTGGGCAGTTTGCTGAGCCATCTGAGAGGGTCGTGTGTAAGGTTTTTTGAAGCCAAGCACTGGGGGCTGGGTTACCCAGTGTGAGGTGGATTAGGTTGCTGGAGTTCCCCTCTACACGCATCCTCTTCGGCGACTTTTATCCCTTAGGACGTATGACTTTGTGTAGACACTGGATTGCATCTTATGCGTCAGGCCGTTGAGGCATTGTTCAGGGTTCAGTCTTGAGACAGATACAGGTTCTGTCATCGCCCAGAGAGGAGACAGTGTATGCTTACAGGACAGCATATTACAGGGATTTTTTAGATTTGTCATTGGTCAGCTATTTATGATTGTTTCTTGAGCTATCTTTTGGTTCCCAGAGCTCAGTTTACAGGGGAGACTCTGTCAAAATTTTCAAAAATACTGACAGTTCCTGAGGAGAGGTGTTCAGCTTGTTGATTACAGCTTGTTTACTGTGTACAGAGGCCAGTTTACAGGGGAATCTCTGCCGGATTTTTCTCAGGAGTAAACAGTTTGGCAGATATGGCATCTTCTCAAAGTGAGACTCTTTACAACATAAAGAAGCTGGATGGCACAAACTTTCCATTCTGGAAGAAGCAGATTTGGCAGGTTTTGGTGCAGAAAAAACAAGTGAAGCCACTGAAGCTCAAAGGGGAGAGACCAGAATTTATGGCTGAAGATGAGTGGGAAGAGCTTGACGAGTTAACTTGTTCCACAATCATGCTGACACTGGCAGAAAATGTTTACTTCAACGTAGCAGAAGAGACTACAGCATATGGCGTATGGCAAAAGCTATGTGGTATGTACGAGAAACAAAGTGCTGCTTCTCAGATTTACTGGCTCAAGAAATTGGTGGATTTGAAGATGAAGGAAGGGACAGCCATGTCAAATCATCTGAATGAATTTCACACAATTTTCAGCCAGTTAACAGCACAGGAGATAGTCTTTCCAGATTCAGTGAAGGCTATGTTTCTCTTAATCACTTTGCCAGACAGTTGGGATACTTTTCGTACAGCGTTAAGTAATTCTGTCGCGCCAAAAGGTCTTACAAGTGCCAATGTAGAAGGCAGCTTGCTCACAGAGGAAGTGAACAGGAAGAACATTGACAAAGGCAAAGGCAATAGTGCTTTGGTCGTTCGAGGGAGACAACAGTTTAAAGAGAAGAAGGGTAAGAAGGCACAAAACGGAAGTAAGTCTCGTGATTCAAAGTCAAAGGATGACATAGAATGCTACCATTGTGGCAAGAAGGGTCACATGAAGCGAGACTGTACGAAGTGGAAACAAGAAAAAGGAAAAACAAAGAGTTCTGAGCAAGATGAAAAGAAGAGTTCGGTGAAGATTGAAGAGGTGAATGTCACAGGATCTGGTTCAGACAGTGATTCTGGTATAGCAGCTGGTGACATCTTCCTTACAAGCAATCTTGATTCTGTTTTCTTGACTGCAGAGGATGGACATGCTATGAGTGATTGGATTATTGACTCAGGGGCATCTTTACATGTTTCTCCGCACAAAGAGTGGTTTACATCATATGTGGCTACTAAAGATTATGTCAGACTTGGCAATGAGCAGGTTTGTGACATACTTGGAGTGGGAGATGTGCAGTTGAAGTTTTAGAATGGCTCTTCTTTATGGCTCAAGAATGTCAGACATGTTCCAGCAATCCGAAAGAGCTTGATTAGTACAGGGAAGTTCGATGATGCGGGTTATGTGACAGTTTTTGGGAACAGCGCCTGGAAGATCTCCAAAGGTTCGATGACTGTAGCACATGGCAGCAAGTCAGGAACTCTGTACACTTTACATGTTTCAGAGGGTAAAAACCATGTAATTAATGTGATTGAGCAGCCAAGTGTGTCACTGTGGCATCGTAGGTTGGGACATATGTCAAAAAGAGGAATGGAAATACTTTCTCATTATGGTTATTTGCCTGGCTTTTCATTTCAAGATTTTGAGTTTTGTGAGCATTGTGTTTATGGTAAGCAAACACAGGAACCGCACAGATCAAAGAGGAATCGTAGGGACGAACGGTTAGCTCTTGTACACAGTGATCTATGCGGACCAATGCCTAGTTTGTCACTAGGGGGAGCAACGTACTTTTGTACATTCATAGATGACTATTCTCGTAAAGTATGGGTTTACTTCTTGAAGCACAAGGATGAGGTGCTCAAGGTCTTTAAGACATTCTTGCAGCTGGTGGAGAATCAGAGTGGTCAGAAGCTGAAGTGCTTGAGAACTGACAATGGTGGAGAGTACGTTTCCAAAGCTTTTCAAGACTTTTGTGAAGCAAAAGGGATTAAGCGGGAACTTACTGCACCATATAATCCTTCACAGAATGGGGTTGCAGAACGTATGAATAGGACCATACAAGAGAAGGTCAGAAGCATGTTGTCAAATGCTGAGTTGCCTGATGGATTTTGGGCGGAAGCAGTGGCTACAGCAGTCCATTTGATCAACAGGTCTCCTAGTAGGGTTCTGGATAAGAGTGCAGTGGCCGAGATGCTATGGATAGGCAAGGCACCTTCGTATAAGCATCTCAGAGTCTTTGGTTGTGAAGCTTATAGCCATATTCCTAAGGAGTTCAGAAATAAGTTAGAACCAAAGAGCAAGAAGTGTATATTTCTTGGCTACGGAGAATCGGGCGAGATGGGTTACCGGCTTTGGGATCCTGAGTCCAGAAAGCTTATTCGTAGCAATGATGTGCATTTCAATGAAGCCAAGTTTCACGCTAAGCCAGAGAAGACAGAGGAGATCAGAAGAGTTGTCTTCAGGGAAGATGGACCTAGTGCTAGCACATCAAGACAGCATGGTCAGGATCAGGAACAGCCTATAGTGGCTAGAGAGGCAGAATCAATTGTGGTGAGACGTTCTGAGCGTGTCTCCAAACCACCTGATCCTTATGTGCCATCTCTAAATTATGTCATGCTCACAGATTGCGGAGAACCATCTTGTTACAAGGAAGCATTACAAGTGGTTGACTCGAAAAAATGGCAGTTGGCCATGCAGTCAGAGATGACAGCTCTGCATAAAAACCAGACATGGAAGTTGGTTAAATTACCACAGGGCAAAAAGGCTCTACCTTGTAAATGGGTTTACAGGTATAAGATCACCGCTCATGATAGTCAGCCAAAGTACAAAGCAAGGCTTGTTGCCAAGGGCTTTAAGCAAGAACAAGGCATTGACTTTGATGAAGTCTTCTCTCCAGTGGTCAAGATGACTACATTGAGATGCTTTCTTGCATTGGTTGCTATATTGGATTTGGTGTTGCACCAAATGGATGTCAAGACAGCGTTCTTGCATGGTGATTTAGATGTGGAAATTTATATGCAGCATCCAGAAGGGTTTGTTGAGAAAGGCATGGAACATTTGGTATGCCAGTTGCTAAAGAGTCTTTATGGCTTAAAACAATCACCGAGGGCATGGTACCATAAGTTCCATCAGTTTATGCTTTCTCAAGGCTACAAACGTAGTGAGTTCGATCACTGTCTATATACAAAGAAGGCTAAGGATGGCAGTTGGCTGATCCTTATTTTGTATGTGGATGACATGTTGATTGCTGGCAAACACTTGGAAGAAATTTCAGCTTTGAAGTCAAAGATGGCAAAATCGTTTGACATGAAAGACATGGGTGAGGCAAGTCATATACTTGGTATGCGCATTGAGAGAGACAGATCAAAGAAGTTGATTTGGTTATCTCAAACAGAGTATATTGACAAGGTTTTGCAACGTTTCAATATGGAGAAGGGAAAGGCATTGAGTGTTCCATTGCCACCATATGTGAAACTTAGCAAACAAGATTGTCCTGTGTCTGAGGAAGAAAAGGCTGAAATGGATAAGATTCCATATGCGTCTGCAGTGGGTAGTTTGATGTATGCAATGATTGCTACACGTCCGGATATTGCATTTGCAGTGGGAGTGGTTAGCAGATATATGTCAAATCCCGGCAAGAAACATTGGGAGGCAGTGAAAGGTATCATGAGATACTTAAAACATACAAAGAGTATGCGCATATGCTATGGTAGTCAGGATTTGAGGGTCAGAGGATACACTGACTCAGATTATGCAGGAGACTTGGATAAGAGGAGATCTACATCAGGCTATGTCTTTACATTGGCTGGAGGTGCCATATCATGGCGATCTCGATTACAAGATTGTGTTACGCAATCTACTACAGAAGCTGAGTATGTTGCAGCAAATGAGGCATGCAAAGAAGCTATTTGGCTTGGTAGATTGGTTGCAGACTTGGGAATCAAAGTAGATATGCCAGAGTTATATTGTGATAGTCAAAGTGCTATACAATTGGCAAAGAATCCAGTGTTCCATTCGAAGACTAAGCATATTGATGTCAAATATCACTTCATTAGGGAAGTACTTGAAGACAAGCAGATACAACTGCTGAAGATCCACACCAAGGACAATCCTGCTGATCTACTCACAAAGGGACTTCCAGGAGAGGGCTTTGTGCATTGTCGTGAGTTATTGGGCATTGGATAGATGGCAGCCATGTAAATCTCTGTACATTTATGTTCATAGATTTACAGTTACTTAAAGTGCCACATTGGACTTTAAGTGGGAGGTTGTTGGGATTAAAGCCCAAGTGGCCTCTTATGTGGATATGGCTGGCCGCCCGCCTAACTCACTTCCCTCTAACTCTTTGTATATACTAACTTATACTTTGTGAATACTAAGGTAATTGGGAGATAACCCTTCTAACAGTTCTCTGCGTACTGTACTGTGTAAGCTCACTGTGTGTGTGTGTGAGAGAGAGTCGACCCACGCTCCGCTCCACGACTTCAGTTAGGTTACCAACCTAGTGTTAAAGGACTTCCCTTGAAAAAAGTGCAAAAATTGGTTCATTTCAAGCCTGAAGCTAATAATCGCGATTATTAACTTTCAGCTCAGATTTGACCAAGGTTCATACCATTGACTCATTGCATGTGTACAAACAACTTTTGTAAAGGCACAAAAGATTTGGATCACCAAATTGACAAAAAAACTGGGTAAAAACTAAAGTTTGTACTGACTTTCTGAAACTTGAGGGAAAATTGGGAAAAAATTTGTCCAGATTTGATGAAATTTGATTCATAGGCTTATATTGATGTGATAAACATGTGTACATAGTCAGTTGACCAAAAAGATGCAAAAAGTTGCCAATTGTAAATAATCGCGATTATTTACATCTGTCTCATTTTTCAACTTTTTTGACCAAGTTGGCATACCACTAGCTTTACCATGTTGTAATAAGCCCACAAACCAAATTTGGTAACATTTGGATCTTTGGATTGGAAATTGTGATCAAATTTGCAAAGTCAGTCTACGGACATAAAATTGATGACCATTTGACCAAAACTTGTCCAAACTTGATGAAACTTGGCTAGAGACCTTAAGTCGAAGTGCTTAACAGATCTGTGCAAAGGTTGGGACAAAAACTTGCAAAATATAGCTAGAGTAAATAATTACGATTATTTACATATGCTCCAAAAATTGACAATTTTGCAAATTTGAGTATATCACAAGGTCAAGCGTATCAAATAGACCACACAAATCAATTTTGGTGAAATTTGGATCACAAAAGTAAGACTTAGGCCAGATTCTTGAAATCAGAGTCTGCGGACATAAAACGGTTGATAAACTTGAACAGATTCTGTCCAAACTTATTGAAGCTTGTCCAAGGACCTTAACAGGTTGTATACTTGGCAAACCAAGCCAAAAAGTGTAAAAAAATGACAAAAGTAAATAATCGTAATTATTTACTACAATACATAGAGCCACCAATTTTGACTTTTGAACTTGTACAGTGTTGGATCAACATAATACAAAGCCATCGGGCAATTTTGGGTTCAATCAAATCCAAATTGATACATGTTTACTCAGTTTCCAGGTTGCCAAAGTCGAGTTTGAAAATTGCAACGGTTGACTCAATTAGCTCGATTTGCAGTGATACACATAGACCAATCACAACAGCTAACAAAAACTATACTATCTTTATAGAAGAATAGCTAACTTGATTAAATTTGTATAGGAATCAGGTTGCAGACAAGGAATTGGTAGCTTGATAGAAAGTGCAATCCAATCAAGTGGAAATTGATGACAAGTCAATCCAAAGGTAAGTACTCAATACAGGGCTTCGTAAGTCTTTATGAACCTGAGATCTGGTCGTGTACTAGTAAATCGGGGCATATTTGGAGAAACCTCCAGTACAGTATCCACTAAAGAAAGCGTGAATCAAGGTAATTCCTTGCACACTATCCCTGAAGAAGTCTTAGACAGTTTTTCTGATTTGACATCTGAAATGTCTTCCTATTCGACTCACTCAGAAATCGAAACGACAATGCTCTACAAGCATATACTCTCTTTTTATAAGACTTATTTCCATGGAGCTTAGGTTTACTTGGATCCTAGCGAAGAGTATGTCATTCGCATTGATGACCATTGTATTGAGTTCAAAGAAGAGATTAGGGCAAACAAACAAAGAAAACGGTACATGGACAGAAACAGAACTCAGTATTTACAAGTTGAAAACCCTGATGTGATAGAAAAATGGGGGTTAGAAGTAAATACCATAATCCCAAATATGTCAGCAAAAGAAGAAACACCAACCTTAGAATTTGAGGGATACGAACAAGTAGATTTGAAGCCTTTGAAACGGCTTTGTATGGATAATCCTAGGATGATCGGAGTCTATTGCTGGAGGATAGAAATGTAAAAGATCTTCTGTGTACTTCGCATGCCAAATGAGGACAACTGACGGCCATGAAGATCATCTATATCTTCAAGACCAAGGATAAGGGATCAGTAGACCTACCAACCTACCTGTTTAGGGATTGTTACAACAACAACTTTTCTATGATGACTCCTGAGGAGATTGAACAAACCAAATATCAAGGGTATTCCATAAGGGATTGGATATTGGGCCAAGGACCAGAAACAATCCCAAGAGATGAATACCATGAGAGATCATGTGAGAGTAATGTTAAGAAACCAGAAACCACCTCATCACTCAAAAAAATTGGGTGACACTAAGGCCAGTCCAGGGCTACATGAGTCACTATTTTCAACAGACTGGTTTGCAGGACTCAGAACAGGACCACACTATTAAAAGACCGGGAGTTGAACCAAATAGACGCGTTAGACCAGCTGAGTTTTAGAAATGGGTCACAAAATACAGTGGATTAGGGGATCCATACGATCACTTAGCAAGCTTTAAGCAAGTGCTAAGAGCAGAACGTATATTCGATTTTCATACTCAATTTGAGGGGTTTTGAATGACATTAGAAGGGAAAGCATTAGCATGGTTTCAAAACATTCCATCGAGGTCAGTCATGGACTTAAACACATTAGCTCAAGGATTTGGAGCTGCTTGTTGCAAAAACGGGGATCAAACACAATACGGTAGCTCAAATCTACAGTTTTAAACAGAAACAAGATGAGTTTGTTAGGGATTGTGCAAATTGAATGAAACAATACATTGCCCAGAGGTAGAGATACCTGCAGAAGAACGACTCGTATCATTGTTTCTAGAGGGACTGCTAAACAAGGATCTTCATGCTATACTGTATAGCAAGAAGCATACAACCCTAGAAGCATGTGTGTCAGATGCTATTGACTTAGGAGACAATTGTGATATTTTCAATGGAGAAGATGTCCCTAAGGATAATCAAAGTGAGAAAACAGCATCCACTAAACCAGCACAAGTGGGAACGGTTGCTGCAGCATCACTTTCATCCATATAAGACATGCTTAAAAGGATGAATGACATGATAAACAACATGCAAAAAGCACCTATGAGGGGACCAGGACAAGGGATACCTCAACAGAGCCAACCAATTAGACCGCAAAAATGGTGTGCAATAGAGGGTAAATGGACCAAAAGTGATACCAACCATGCTACTTCTGACCAAAGTATGATAAGAATGTTTAGTACGTGCCCATGAGGCCACAGGGACAACCCATGTACAGATACCAGCCTAACATGGCACGAGCTCAAAGACCACCGATGGGTATGGAAAGACCTCAACCTGTGTTGGGTCAACAACCTCCATATCCAGGACATAATGTAGTGCCTCTAAAGTACATGCATCCCAAGGGAGTCATAGATGAACAAGTACTTGTGCCTATTACACCTTATGCTGAGCCTAGTCCATCTACAGTAATGGTAGAAGGAGATTGGTATAATTCACATCCACCACCAATGGAAGAACCTGTGACTTATGCTCCACCAGAGATCGCACCAACGTATTATGTAGCTAATCAAGGTGTTAGACCTCCTATGGTAAGACCCATGATTAAGCCAAGAACAGGAAACTGTCACAACTGTGGTGCAGATGATCACTGGAAAAATGAATGCCCAGAGCTTCAAGAAACTCAAGCCAATTGAAGCTTATTGCATACAATGTTGGAAAAAGGGTGGACACTTTCCGAAAGATTGTCCTAAAAATCCTTAAAACAAGGGTAAAAAAGTATTAAATGTAGTCCAAGTGATACCTAGTAACTCATCTGAGAGTGAACCGATTGTTCCAGTCAAGGTAATCACTAGAGCTCAGGCTAAGAAAAAGAAACATAACTCCTCTGATGATTCAGAGAACACAAAAGCTGCCTCTCAAAAGACCAAAAGAAGCAAAAGCAAAAGTATGAATTGAGAAAATAGAAACAACGAGCTAAAATCGAGGAGAGAGCAAAAAAGCTATTCCAAAAAAAAGGTGAAAGAAATTGAAAGCGAAATCAAAGAAACAACCTTGAAATCTGGAGGATCAATTTTGGCTGATAAAAATTTTGAGCCTATTAATGCAGCCTTGGAAGCCTACCCAGCAGGACTTAAAGCAGGCCAAAACATGGAAAACAAATGGAGAATTTATCCCTCTCCAAACATGGAAGAAGCTAAGCTTGAAGCTTATCAAAATTTGGTAAGAACCATGCAAGAGATGCTGAAAAAAGAAGATGCTTTAGACGAAAAATTATTCATGGAGGAAGACTGGCCAGGATACTTATGGAAAAAAGTTCAAGAGATCAATGATGGGAGCCTAACTCTAACATCGGCTCCTATAGAGGAAGTTTGGTTGGACAACCTACCTCCTGATATGGACATGGATGTATAATCCTTGTATGGGGATTGCGGATCTGAATCTTCAGGAATGTCTAAACCATTGACCTTGAAAACATTACCCTCTTACTTGGGAGATAACAAAGATGAATCCATAGTGTGTAAGACCACTCAAGTAAAAAGAGCAGAACAGACCCTAGAAGTAGACAATATTCATTCAGTCATGTCTACACCCATCCAATGCACTCTTACTTTGGGAGAACTGCTAAAAAGCAAACCATATTTATGGAATGACCTAAAAAAAACCCTAGAGAAGGTGGGGATAACGGGGCTCATCATAAAAAAATTAGAAAGATTGAAACACAAAATGAATAACAAAGAGATTTGATATGTCCAATGAACAAAGTTAGAGAATATTACGAAGGGGAAGAAGGAAACACCACCCTTCCAGTAAAATATAATGACATAGAACCCATGGCAATACTGGATAGTGGAGCAGCCATAGCCATAGCCACGAAAGCAGTATAGGAATCCTGGGAACAACCAGCCATTAGACAAACTTGAATGAAATTGCAATTGGCTGATGAACATATTGAAAGACCCTTAGGACTGCTAGAAAAGGTGATAGTTAATTCATGTGGGATTGAATATCAACACACTTTTGCCATAGTAGACTTTGTGAAGAAACTCAATTATGAAATCATATTGGGAAGACCTTTCATGCACAGGTACAGCTCATCCATGATTGGAGAAACAACTATCTGTAGTTGAAGCAAGTGGGATCCATAACAAGGGTTAATTTAAAGATCACACTTATAGAGATGTCTTGAAAATGCCCATACAAGAGTTCGACTCAGCCTCTTCGGATGAAACTAAGCTTCCTTCTTGGTTAAATTTGGATGTGTGGAGCTTCAGAAAATGGGAGCTTAAAAAGAGATGAATGTATCTTAAAAAGGGATTGCACAGAGGAAGCCTATGTACCTGAACCCTATCTAGAGCATTTTTTTGAGCCATTTGAGTGTACTCAAATTTTATCGACAATGAATGTATGTGTGAATACATCGATGCCTACTCAATTTTGCAATGAGAATGGCTACGACCAAATGATTTCAACCCTTCACATTGAAGATGAAACTAAGAAACCCAAGGACTTGATGAAATCTCAACAAGTCTTTTCAGACCTCTACTATGATGCAACAAATGAGTTAGATGAACACTCAACTACCTCAGAAGATTTGGGGTCAGAAAAATAACATGTAAGAGCTAAGCTACTCCTGAAAGGAGGGGAGGAAAAGATTTTTGACTTTCCTAACCAGAAATTGAGAAGACAAAAATGGCATAGACAAAAAAGAGACACCAGAAATGTGAAAACAAGACGTATGCCATTAGTCTCCAGTAGAACACAGTTCTTGATGCAAAAAGATGCACATGATTGTGTCAAGGACAAGATCACTGGCAGATATCTTTCAAACAAAAATCCAAAAATGTCAAAAACATTGAGAAAAACAAGGAAGGATACGCAAGCAAAGCCAAACAAACATGACACGAATTGAGCGGAAAAAGAAATATCAAAAGTTGAAAAAATATCTTAAGGAGAGATATACACGACTAAAATAGAAACCACTGAAGAGGATGGTAAAGTTGTAATGAATGTTCCATCCCATTACAAAATATATACTCTCCAAGATAGAAAAATCATAGTCAAACAACCTGTTAGGGAGTTACAAAAACAAGGCGAGTCCTACAAAGGGCCTGAAAACGTAAAGTAGATAGACTTGGATTAACCAGGAGAAGATCCTAGGCCTGCCTACATTGCAAATGACCTAATAGAAGAAGAAGAAGAGCTTTTATTAAGCTTACTCAAAGAATATTATGATATTTTTGCTTGGTCTTATAAGGAACTCAAGGGTGTTTATCCAGAAATCTGTCAACATACCACAGATTGGGAAGGATTAGGAATGATCTATGCCATTAAAAAGTATAGACATTACCTATTACCCAGCAAGTTTGTGTTCTTTATGGACCACCAAGATTTGTTGTACTTGGTCAACAAGCCATGCAGCACAAGAAGAATAGTGAGATGGTTCATCATTCTTCTGGAATTTGATTTCACTATGATTGTAAAAAAGGGCACTACACATCAAAGAGCAAATCATTTTTCAAGGATTGTTTCAGGAGAATCACCTAAACAGGTAGACGATGATCTACCAGATGCCTATTTGTTCTCCGTGGAAATGATACCTTGATGGTCGGAAAACATGCTATCATTGATGACAATAGCTCAAGTGGATTCACAAATACCACTTCCTATTACAATCGGATTAATTGAGCAATCACCTATGTATCAATTACTAGTTGGTAGGCTATACAAAAGAAATCGAGATGGAATATTTCTCTTATGCATTAATCCTGAAGAGAAAAACCAGTACCTAAGTCAAGCACATATTACCATTTAGGACTTCACTTTTTGGAAAACCAAACTATGTGATGAATTTTGAGACTTGCAGTATTTTGGCCGGCTATGAGGAGTGATGTTCGCTCTTTGGTAAAGGACTGTCCTCAATGTCAAAAACAGACACCCATATCTCACGTAACCTTGTTCCAAATGTCACATGTCCCTAAGTGGAGTAACTATTTAGTTACTTACTCATTAAGCCGAGCATTTCTAGAGGATATGAGTAAACGTCGTCAAAGAGAAAACTGAAGGAAAAGACTATGCTCTTATTGGAAACCAATTGTATCGGAAAGGTAAGGATCAACATTTGCATCTTTGTGCAAATGAAGATGAGTATATTCCAATTATAGAACAAGCACATGCTGGATTAGCTGGAGCTCACTTTTCTAGTGAGACCACCGCAACAGCAATCTTAATGGCAGACATATGGTGGCCAACACTTTTTGCAGATGCCAAAGAATATGTTCGAAGGTGTGATGCTTGTCAACGAGCAAAAATACCAACTCGTGTAAATAGCATGCCCTTAAGACCAATGATGCGGGCTAGAGCTTTCGCAAAATGGGGTATAGATTTTGTTGGGCCAATACAGCCACCTTCTTATAGAACCCAAGATCAGTATATCATTGTAGCTACGGACTATTTGACCAAGTGGGCCAAGGATAAAGCAACTCAAAGGAATGATGCCAGAACCACTGCCGCATTCTTATATGAGTATGTATTTACGAGATATAAACTGCTAATAGAAATTGTCAGTGATCGGGAAACTCATTTCCTTGATGAGGTAATCGAGTATTTGCTTAATGAATTTATGGTCATCCATAACAAATTAGCTCCCTATCACGACAAGCAAACAGACAAGTTGAGCATAGAACAAAATTCTTAGCTCGGTATTGACTAAAGTGGTTAGTTCAAGAAGGACAGACTGGGAAATGAATCTCCATGCTGCTCTATGGGCTTATCGAGCTTCATTCAAAACAACTTTAAATGCTACACCCTTTAACCTTGTTTATGGTCTTAATGCCATATTGCCAATAGAATTTCAATTGCTGACACTAAGGGTAGCTAAGGATCTTGAATGGACTAGACATGAATTATTAGAAAGACTAGAAGATTTAGAAAAGCTAGATGAGCAAAGGCTAACTGCCGTAGCTCACATCTATGCACAAAAGCGGAAACGAAAACATTTTTTTGATTCCCATCTAATCACAAAAAAACTTCAAGAAAGGGTACTTAGTTTTAGTCTATTCCCTTAAGCAACACATTTCCAAGTTTAAGAAAAAGGGAAACGAACTGTTTATCATTGAAGATGTGTATCCAAGTGGAGTAGTTAAGCTATCCACCCTAGATGGTGAACCAATGGCTAATTAGATTAGTGGATGTCTTTTAAAGAAATATAATTTATCGGTAACCAATAAATTGCTAGAAAAAATGCATATAGCCAAGCAAAGGAGGATTAAACGATAGCAAGTTATTGATGAAATCCAAGAGGAATCTCGGCTTCAGGTACTCAAACGGAAAGCTGCTCTCAAGAATCGATAGATACTGATTCCCATCAACACTCTGGAAATAGAGGATGGACAATGGCAATTGCCAAAAGATGCTGTATCAACAGATGATAAATGGTTAGATGGTATGGAACTTTGCATCAAAGTGCAGCTCAACAATTATAGCACAAATGCATTGGTCGATCTCGGAGATTGAGTAAATACAGTAAGCTATTCCACGTACAAGAAAGCAAAAAGTCAGTCTTTGACAGCAGGAATAGCAACAATAAAAGGATGCAACAAGAACCCAACACCAACATTGGGACTAGTCAACTTGAATGTGATAGTACATGGATGTTCATGTCCTCATTAGTTTGTATGCTTACCAGATAAACACATGAATGAGACGATGATTCTTGGAATTCCTTGGATGCAGACATACAAGGCAGTACCAGATTGGGATACGAATGAGCTCAGGCTATCACCTAAGGCGGACAACTCATTGTTCCAATTGCACCAAGCAAGGAGGAATGAAAAGGTAATTATCACCAAATACAACCACAAAGCAATCAATCTTCTCTATCCTCTTGACAAGAAAATGCTACAAGTAGCATGCAGGGAGTTAGGCAAATTTGGGTACCAAAAGACTGCCTAAGGATAAGCCGATTCAAATTGGGGTGCCCAAAATATCATCGACGACACCAAAGGTGGTTCCAAAGCTCAAACACAGAGACGAGCTTCTCCGAGCAAGGAACCTAACATGAAATGGGTATGGAAGAAAAAAGAGCACTTATCTTCTCCACAAATCGTAAAACTAATCAAGCAATGAAGAGTTAAGTCTCAGAAGACTCCAACACACCATACTGACCAAGACAAACCAAGCTATCAATGGCGAGTAAAAGCTCGACAACAGTCATTATTGCTGCCAAGAGCTCAGGAAATCAGCATGCTAAAGCATCCTGATGGTACAATCAAGCAAAGAGCACACAAGATACAAAATTTGCTGTTTGGCAGACAGCATCGACAAGCCTCGATATCAGAAACCCTTGAGTTAATTACTCAGGACCCAACTCTTGCACAACATATTGGTTTGAACTGTATTGATCTTCAAAGCACGGTAGAGCGAACCAAGGCTATGTATAAGAAACTATTGTTCAACCCATGCACACAGTCGTCCCAGAGTACGCCATCTAGGAGGGGTGGAAGGACACTAAGTAATTAAGGGCAATGTTTGAAGAGGGAGGAAAAAAGTTTCATGTTAACGTGTGACTTTTTGCAAAATTACCTAATAATGCCCTTATAATTCATCAACAGGGAAAATTCATTGATAAAATCTTCCTGATGAGTGTAAATAGTGTATATACTATCACAAAATCATCAAGAAATAGTCCTTTTTGGTTATTTTTCATCACTTTTCTTGATCTTGAGACTTAAAAATAGAGAAATCCAATAACAAATAATGAAGCTGTGTTTTTCAATGGATTTGATTAATTATTGGATTCTCACTTTGCTTTTTTAGCGCATTTTGTTATTTCCTTTGATTTTTCTCAATAAACAGGTCAAAAATTAATAATAAATAGCAAGGGAGCTCAAATGGAAAATTTGAAGATATGGTGGTGATCAGAACGACAAGGCAGACAAGCACAAAAATTTTCAATGAAATCGAAAGATGAAAGCGGGAAGCCTAAATTAGGCGGCCAGACCTACTTTTGTAGAATTCTTGCAGAATGAGCTACAAGTATTTGATCAGGAAATTTTTGAGTCTAACATAGATTTCATGGCCTGGTAGGACTAATAGGGGAATCTGGGAAAAATGGGTTCAAGAAGTCCGAGTATAGATACCCAAGGTAGTCTAAAATCACCTCATTTCCACTTGTTGCCCTTGGAGAGAGCATTTCGACTTCTTCGTGCCCATTTTCTGGAACCTACAGTCAACTGTTTTCAACGACCTCTCACACAAGACATGATCGGTAAGTTCTTTACTCATGAATGATCCATTTTGTACGGCCGGTAGCTAGTCTAAACCCGTAGAAAAAACCCTAATATCCGAGCAGTGCACGAAGACGTACGAAAAAAAACTGACCATAGCGGCCTATCAACTCAACCAAATCAGATGGGATTTGAAAGGTAGCATGCCCTAACATAATAGAACACTTCTATATCACCAATTGACCATTCGGCAAGGGTCGAGGGGGTCTAAAGTAGAAAAGCTAGGTTTTTGGCAGATGCCAAAATTTGGTTATGAATCCATAGACAGCTTTCATACAAGGTCTACATACAATGTATATGATTGGTTTTGTGAAATCAATCAAGCAAAGCCCTTGAAAAGCAGAAAATAGCTCGAAGGCTACAAAGCGTCAAATTCGACATACGAGGTCAAACTGACTCCAAACGGGCCAAAATTGAATGAGTTGCTTCACAACTATGTTGCGGACAAGTCCATAGCCTTAGAGGTGACTAACCAACTCAACAGGCAGTGTAGTCACAGAGATTGGTGATTTCAGAGTCGATAAAGCACAAAGTGATGTCGGCAAGACCAAACTTTACCATATTCAATTTAGGACTTGTTTTAGGTGTATAGAATGTGTTTAGGTCAAAAATTTTAAGTTTTGCAAGAAAAATATGAATGCTTTAAATAATTGCGATTATTTACTTTTGCACTAATTTGGCTTGAAAGTTGCATCATCACCTCACATATCATTTGTACACACCTAATACATACCAAATTCAAGTATGAGCCAAAATGATCACATATAACTTGGAAAATTGCCAAAAAATGCAAAGAAGTCTTTACAAGCCAATTTCTAAGTTATTGACCACAATTCTTGATCCAAATCACCTCATATCCCATACACAAGGTCTATACAATGCTTAGAACCAAGTTGTGCAAAAAAAAATTGATTTTGGTAAAAACGTTAATAATCGCGATTATTTACTTTCATGTCAAAATGGGGCAATTTTGCTATTTTGCCATCATACATCCAAAGTACATGATGTGCTAAGCCCACTAGCCAAGTTTGAACAAGTTTGGAGCTCAAAATCTCAGAATTCCTTTATATCTACTGTTTCAGAGACCTAAAGCCAAATTCTGGTACCATTTTCATCTTATGCATCCAAATGAGCCCATATTTCACTCAGAGTATCTATCTGGTATATACTTCAAACCTGTAATGCCAAATTTGTAAAAAGTTGAAAAAATTACTCAACTATAAATAATCATGATTATTTACTTTTGTTGCAATTTTTTGTTTGGACTTTATAATTTTGTTCCTTACATGTTTTTATGCATCTATGCATGTTCAAAAATTGAGTTGAAGCAAATTGGACCAAAATTGTCAGCATTTCAGAGAAAAATATGTCAAATCTGCTAACTTTGACACTCTATTCACTGAACAGGAGCCATGCAAGTAGTAGAGAGGACCAAGAAGAAGCTCAACCAAAAAGAAAATTTGCAAGAGCTACCAACATATCAACTAGACCCCGATTCAGTCAAGAATGCAAAAACGACCTATCTCTCAAAGGAACAGCTTGAACAGCACAACACCACAATGTTCACCTATAGATTCAAGAGCAAGGAAGGACACCAAGTAGAGCTGCAACTTCTACCCAAAGAAGTATATGATGTCGCCGCAAAGCCTGAGACAAAAGAAGCCAACCGAAGGCTAGTACTCAGAGATTTTTATGAACAAGAGCTTTGTGGAGTGGACTTCCAAAAAGATTATGAGCTTTTGTCCATAATGAAAGAAGATGGAGCTGCTCAGATCTTTGACCCTCAAGGGAATAAAGTTGAAGTGGTGATCACGAAGGAGATAGTGGCAGAAGCACTCAGACTGCCAATAGAAGGAACGACAATGAGGGCAAGAGATAGGAAGACGGCCAAAAATTTCACCAAAGAAACTATCGTGGCTACATTTGCAGACCTCATTCACAAATAGGTGGAAGATCCCGCAAGTTTGTACCACCAGCACTTCCACTTCCATGCTAAGAGGCCACGAAGGTATACAACGCCCAATCATGTTTTTGCCACAACCTTTACGCAAGTCCTCAAATCAATGACCAGGCAACCAATTGACCACGCACAATATGTTTTGTCCACATTGAAAGGGACAAAGAAAGAAGGAAAAATCACATATCTGGGTGCACCAGAGGTTTTAACCAGGATTGCTTACCATGCCATCGGCATGGCCGACAACTTTCCACCTACCCCATATAAGAACACTTGGATAGTGTCAGCACAACTTTCTCCTTGAGCTACAAGTTCTGCCAAGAGATCATACAAGTCAAATGAATAGTCGGCTGAGAGCTCTCCAAAACGGCACAACAATGAAAGCTTGGATAACGAGGAAAGGAGAGCACGGATAGAAGAGATGAAAAGAAAAGTTGTGGCAGCACACCAGGAGGAATTCGTACAAAAGCAAGCCAGGTTTGAATGAAAAAAACAATCTTACCAACGTAGCCGCCAAGCACAAGGAAAGGACCCAGAAAAGTGGATGCCTATTGGGCTTAAAGGACCAAGAACCAAGCATCACACCAGGAAGCAGGTTGAAGACCCATGGAATCCCTGGAACAAATGTATCAAGAAGACGAAGCACAAGAATTGGCATGGAAAGCTAAAGAGGCGATAGAGCAGCAAAAGCAAGTAGAGGAAGCCACTGCACAAGCAGAAGCACAACATGCTCAAGGTGATGTATCTCCCTGCATCTCTTCTCCTGTTTCTGAACACCATGATCACCCCATGCCGAGCCCACCACCATCACCAGTAATTAGAACCACAACAACTGAGCCAACAAAAGAAGCAGAGCCTGAAGAGCAAGAAGCAGCAGAATCAGCACACCATGCAGCTGAATCTACTCAAGAGCAGCAAAAATAGCATCAAATAGAGCATGACAAAGAGCCAGAAAGGGCAGCTAGTCCTGCACCAGAAGAGGACACCACAAAATTTGAGCACACAAGAGAACAGCAGGCGGAGGAAACACCTTGTACCTCAACACAGTAGAGAAGGCCGAGGCATCCACAAAGCCTCGGGATGAAAAAACAGAAAAGGATCAGCCACAGCCACAAGGGAAATAGCAAATAGCCGCCATGACACCGCCCAAGGACACCACACAAGGATACACAAGAAGAGGTAGAAACATCAAGTCAGCTGGCATGAAACAAAGACTGGAAATCAAACAACGAGGTTATCCTGCAAGTGAATGAATATGCTAAGCAAATGCAAGACATGACTGAACGACTTTGCTTTGTAGCACTAAGTCATAGCACAAGGGCCAAGGAATTAGAGATGGTGATTGACACACTCCAAGTGATTGACACACTCCGAGGGGAGTTAGACGACCGACTCAACGTCGTCATCGATCTACAAAGTCAAGTGCAGGAGTTGAAAGCGGAAGCTGAACAACATCAGTTCGCAAGGGATAAGCAGTAGAAAGAAATGGAGGAGCTTGGTGAGCTGCTTACAAAATTGTCAGATGCATGCAAGGCAAAAGATGAGCAACTAACAGAAGTTACAAATGAACTTCTAACTACAACCCTCTGAGTTCAAAAAGTTCAAGTACAGTTACATGTGGCAAATGCTTCCATACAGTACTCAAAACAAAGATAAATGATCAGGAAATATTCTTGCAGCAAATACGAGAGAATCCAGCTATGGCCTTGATCAAAGGGACAGACAAGGTCTACAAGGCATTAGAGAAGAAAAACAAAGACCTCAAGTTGGAGCTAAAATTGGATCAGTCTCAGCGTAGAGACCTGGCTTTGATGGAGGTCAGAATAAAGAAGAGCTCCTGAAAGAAATAGCAGAACTTAGAAGATCCAACCAGCTATTGAGAGAGGGATGGTCAGAAACACAAGAAGAGGTAGGCACTTCGAGAAACCTCAGATAGAAATCCCCTCAGTTTCATTTCCTCTGATGGAGACACAGTCAACTAAAGAGCTAAGTGGCGAGGATGAGTTTCAAGTACACATTACAGAAGCAGACACAATGCCAATGGTCCAGCTCTCAAAGGCTAAGGAAGATGTACTAAAGGAAAAAATCACACAAGAGGTAGATGAGCAGTGGAAGGCAGCAATGGATTGGGAGCTGAGAGTACTTCATTCCGTCAATGTCACACAACTCACTCCCAATCAAATCAATGCGCAATGGCACCAACAATCCCTGCCCTATCCTTTGACTAAAGTGGAGTTTCTACAAGTAAAAGAAAGGATTTACACCGACATGAAAGTCGAGGGTGCAGATCAAGACCACCCAAAGTAGAGGTTAAGCTGGTTGAACAAGAATCCAAGGTACTTAATTTTGTTCACAAGAGCACCTATGGCCCTGCAAAAGGATCCAAATTTTTGTCATGTACCACGAGTAAGGACTTGGCAAGCACACCAGGCACTAGTAAAGAAGAGGCCACCTTGGTTGAATTACCCAAGATTGCCTGCTCCAGAAAAGGGACCACCGACGAAAGAGTACATGGTGAAAACCCTAAAGGGAGCCATGTCATCCTTTAAAAGGCTACCAAATTTTTCATGTGCAGTGTTATACAAAATCTACCAAATGCTGCTCACCTTCATCAAAGTGTTCTATGAGCTAGAGCAAGCAGGCACCCCGTGGATGTCATTCCTCGAGGGCAACAAACGGTTGTGTTATAATCTCAGTGTGAAAACTTCCGAAGAAGTTCTCTGTGGATTCTACGCCAGATGCATGTTTTTACCATCTCACAATATGCTGGCATTTGACGAAGCGTTCTACTCATGATTCTTCACTTGGTGAGCAAAAATATTTGGGCCAGTGATCAGCAACCTGACATCAAGGTTTGTAGGCTACTCAGTAGTGGAGCTGAAAAACGAAGTCACCATGCAGTTCTTACAGGTTCCAGATAAAGAAAGGAAAATCAGATACCAGAAGGCACTCTATGCACTTAAAGTCCACCTTGCTAGCCATCAACCCGAAGACTACTTCAACCCATAAAGTTGTGTCAAGGGACGACACAGGCGAGGAGGGAGGGAATGTTATTAGCAAGCTTACACGGACACCACGCATACCATTTTTTGGAGCTCTCGTTGTAAAAACACTTATTATTTTGATAAATCGAGAATATTGTAACTCTTATTTTTTGAAAAAACTCTGTAATTGATGAGGCGGTGCTACAAGCTTCCAAATTATATCAACTTGTCGTTGCCTATCTTTAGTTAGAGGAATCCCAAACTCCGAGAAAGTCTTTCTGAGCTAATGCAAAATCGAGCGACATCCACCAAAGCACCTTGAATATATCCATGTTTTAAAATTGATGGAGCTCATGATCAAGCAAGAAAACATATTCAAAAGTAAAATTTTATGGCCTTTAATATCACATGTGCGTTCTCTATTATATATGTTTAAGACCTCCAAAAATCACTTCCAAAATGTCAATGGATGCAAAGATACATGGTCTCTCATAGGCTCAAAATTCTCTCAAAGAATAACCTTGATCTAAAATATTCTACATTTCAACATCAGCATAACCTTATGGCCAAGAAGAGGACCAAATATTGGGATATGCCTATTCTTTTGCAAAAGTTGGAAAGGGATGGGAGGTACTAGCGATTGTTACATTGAAGCTAAAGAAGCAAGCTTGTCAACACTAAAAGTGAAAATTTTCTAAAGAAGGAATTAAATGACTCTCAAGGGGCAATTCCAAAGGTCATAGATGGCACATCCTGATGCATAGTGGAGCATCCTTCCATATGACCCCTAGAAAACTTGTGCACACAACCTTCATTTTACTTTGGGTTAATGGTAGTCATTTATGGTGGTGGTTGTTTAGGTGATGGCCAAGTGAGTCCTAGTTACTCGTAAATGATAGCTAAGGTAACAATGTCTAGCATTATTTACAAAGGGTAGTAGTGCTCAATACCATGGCCATGCACTGTGACTAGCATTGCATATTTCTGCATCCCACCAGATAGAGGTCAACTATGTGCACAATATAGGTGACAGTGTCTAGCTGCCATTACCTTCTTATCTTTGATAGGTCCATATGTACTAAAATTTGTTCACAACAATCCTCATCAAAGTGAGGATGGGGCTACAGCCTACTAGTTAAAGTATGATGATTTTGGCATAGTTGCCAAAGCCCCTAGTTCTACTATGCTCATAGCTACAAAGCACGGGATCATAATTGATGCATAGTTATTTGAAAAGTAACTAAAAACTATGCATCATGTGACCATGCTCTTATGGTGGTCTACTGTAATAGCATACCCTCATGATCAAGGGACATGCTTCAATTAATTGAAGGAATTATTTTTCCCCAAATTGAAGCTACTCTAAAGCTAAACACTGACACTAGAGGGAAAATTTAAAGACTAATAAAGGGTTCATACAAGAGCAACATCAAGTCATTGCTAGACTTAACTAGTGTAGGCTCCTTTCCGCCACTCAAAAAATCTAAACTCTAACATGTCCTCTCTCTCTCTCTCTCTCTCTCTCTCTCTCTCTCTCTCTCTCTCTCTCTCTCTCTCTCTCTCTCTCTCTCTCTCTCTCACACACACACACACACACACACACACACACACACACACACACACACACACACACACACACACACACACACACACACACACACACACACACACACACACACACACACACACACACACACACATACATGTAGTGAAAGACTCAAATGCGATTTGCATTGACGACAGAAAGAAACATGAGAGTATGAATGTAGAAGCCCTCTTAAATTTGTTTCCTAAAAGATATAGCTTCCTTCTTGGATTTTGTTATGGTCTTGCCACATACACACCTACAACAAGAGCAGCTTCAACACTAAGTCGATGCACCAATAGGTTTTCCCTTCTTGCACACTTCCTCTAACAATAGATTTTCCTTGGGCTCTCTAACGAGCTTCCAAATCACAACACCATCTTTGTCGAGCTTCCTAATATTCTGCCACGTGAAAGTGACTTGGCCATGGAGATCTTGTTGACCTCATTCCGATTGAGCCATGCTTTACGTTTCACGCATTTGAGAATGCTGGCCATGAGACACTTTTGTAGCATGAGAGAATCCATGGTCTTCAACCAGGCAGACACCCATGAGTCGTCGACAATGAGAGACTCCCTCTCTCTCTCTCTCTCCCTCAAAATCTTTCTCCTCCTTGATTCTGCATAGGAAGCTAGAGGCCTTGTCCACATTCTGGTTGTTTCTATTTAAGCCAACGCTTTATAAAGTGAGGGTGATGGTGCCCGAAATCCAGATCCAGGTTAGCTGCAAGCTTCGGTGTTTCAAGAGAGGGGACTCGAAAAACTATACAAAGAACACCTAAGCCACGCTGAGTATGCACTCAATTCCACTATAAATCCCATCGCCCTTTTGCTCCCAATAACGCATGCAGCTGTCGATGATATTTGGCGAGCCACTCAGTTTTGCCGACCATTGGTGAGCTGCTTGAGCTCTAAGGTCGAATGAGGATCAGCATCAAGCGGGGATGATGGAGCCCTGATTTCCTTGGTCACAAGGTGTAGGATGGGATTGCGCAAGAAATTGGAGAGACCTGACATTAGCTATAGCCATCCACACCGGCGTGGATTGCTACAGGAAGTTCAAAGGTTGAACGCTCATGCTCTCATTTGCATGATATCCTTAAAAGTAGAAACACAAAATTCGATGGTGTCCACTCATCCAATTGAAAAAATCTCTCTCTCTCTCTCTCTCTCTCTCTCTCTCTCTCTCTCTCTCTCTCTCTCTCTCTCTCTCTCTCTCTCTCTCTCTCTCTCTCTCTCTCTCTCTCTCTCTCTCTCTCTCTTGTTGATTGTTCGCTTGATTTCCTCCTTGCTTGAAAATATTCTCGGCATCGAGGTGTGTGAAAACTCTTTCAAAATTTTCAAGAGACTCTCTGTGCATATGTATGTGTGTGTGTGTGCATGTGTATGTACGTGTGTGCGTGCGCACACACGTACGTGTGTGTGTGTGTGTGTGTGTGTGTGTGTGTGTGTGTGTGTGTGAGAGAGAGAGAGAGAGAGAGAGAGAGAGAGAGAGAGAGAGAGAGAGAGAGAGAGAGAGAGAGCGAGAGTTATCAATCCATGTAGAGAAAGTAGGAAGTATAGGTGTGCATAGTTTTGAATCTGAATTGAAGGACCCAAATGCCTAAATATTTGCATCGTATTGATTCCTCAAGCCTCCTAGTAGCCACAACAACAAGAATAATTCTACATGGGGATTCTTGCCTTGGCAAGGATGCCTCCTCAAGCACTTGCAATGCTGCTTCCTTCTCTTTCTTGCTCTGTTTCTTTGTGGCTCATTTGAATTTGCTTGCATATTGATGGAAGGCAATGTCAAGTTATCAATTAAGAGAAGCCCAGAAGGAGGAGGCTTTTGGGTTATTACCACATGGAAACACGCCCACTTAGGATCGAGCCCGTCAAGTCTAGAAGCTTCACAATCTCACCTTCATATGATACTCATACAAAGGATATGTTTGCAAATGCTGCATCAACGCATTTTAAGGCTGCTCTCCATGGTCTTGGTGATGTCTACATAAAAGGCACGAAGCCCATGCATAAATTGATCATTGCAAACCTTGAAGAGTCCCACGACATGCTTGATTTAAGGCTTTTCTTGAGAACTCGATATCGGAGCCATACCATGTTGTAGTTGCAAGGGTTTGCTTTGTGGGTCATTTTCTATTTGATGCATTTTTTGTGGTGTGAATGGTTTGGAGGGTCCATATGGTTTGGAAGTAGCAGCGGGACCACTCGCAGCAGTAGCAACCCGGAGCTCCATTGCTCCATTGAGGGACCATTTTGTAGAGCAATGCATTGAGGAATCATTTTGCCAGGCATGTCAGGGATATCTTGAGAGATGCATTGCTGCTCCACTGCCTTATAATAGGCCCACATGAGAATCACAACGATGAATAGCTACCTCCCATTGAAGTTATGATGAATAGGAATTTGTTATGGTCACCTATGGATGGTCATATGCTCAAGGCAAAATGAGCCCATTTTGTGTTGTCTACAAGGCATCATTTTCCTTGACCTTCCATCACGGAGTTCCCACCTCTCCATTGCTAGTCGACCAAGATGGGTTGTTTTGACAAAGGATCGCGTTCTTGGTAGAATTGATGAACCTTTGACTCTTAACACTTAAACCTTTTCTAGTGCCTTTCTTGCATTATAATGAATCTTGCACTCATGTGCTAAATACAAACTACCAAATTTGGTTATGTTACTGTTCGAATTAAAAATTTATTTCATTCGAGTGGAAAACTAAATCATGTTGTCTTTGTCAAAATGTCTTTCATTTCAATTGTAAGCTACTTTATTATTTTCATGTTCGCTCGATTTCTGATCTCGCTCGATATTTCTTGCTCGGCTCACAGTAAGACTCCTTTAGTTAGAGCTCCCAGATTATTAGTTTTGACCACCAAAAACCTTGGCTAAGGTATTAAAGACAATTTTTGTAAGTTATTGAAAAGTTTTGGATAATGAAATACACAGCGTGAGCTAATGGAACTCACTTCTCTCCTTCTCGCACTTCCTACTCCCTCCCCGATTGTCACATTGCAGTTGTGTTTGTTGCATTGCAATTGTAGGTAAGAGCTCTACGCATTGACGTAAACACATCACAATATTTCGTAGCTTTTGGTGTCGCCGACCCGCAGCCTAATTTCATCATAAGAAGGAATTTACACTTCAAAGTAAAAAAACTGAGCATAGACGGGGTATAGGGGCAGCATTGCTAAGCATTTAGAGGCATTCTGGGTCGAACACGACTAGGTGAAAAATCCACTGCTGTTAATAATCGTGATTTTGGCACTTGACCTAAAGTGGGGTATGAGATCATAAACATGTGTGCTTAGGTCTTATAAACATGTCCTAGAAGTTTCATTACATTTGGATATCATTTGATGCTATAATGGATGTGATTTGTTTGCCGATGAGCGATTGGCTTTTGGTGAGTGTAGCTTGAGTTAGATGCGAGTTGTTTGTTGTTTTTCGAGAGATTGACAACCTCTTGTAGCCTCTATGCACTAGTCGAGTCAGATTCGTCCCATGGATTGTCAATTTAATCATGGTTCTCGCTAAAACAATAAGATAGGATAGTGAGGTTAGACACGCGTCTCACAAATTCCCAAGTATTGAGCAACTTCTTCGAGAGTTTACTGAGGAATTCTCCAAAAGAGGAATCAAGCATAACACTGTCTCCTAGATCTATGCATTTAGACAAAATGAGAAAGAAAAGGTGAAGGAAGCATCGCTTTGTTTCAAGCAATACATAAAAAGATGCCCTGCTCGAGAACTACCTAAGGATGAAAGACTGTCAGTCCTTTTCATAGAAGGATTGCGAAATGAAACGCTCAAAAAGGACTTGCACTTAAAGGCATGTGTATCTTTTGAGCAAGTCACGAAAGAGGTGTTGTATCTGGTAGATAATTGCAAGGAATATGGAGAGGTGACCGAAGACACAGATCAGGGAACGAGTAGTACCTCTTCAACCACTAGTAAGTCCACAATGAAATTGGACAAGCAAAACCCAACTGTGTCGGATGTTGATCAAATGATCGAGGAAGTGGTCAGAAGGATAAACCAAGGAAACAAGAGGAACCCAAACACACGACAACTGCCCACCCAAAAATGTGAAACTTGTGGAGGAGATCATCCAATCCAATGGTTCAACATTCAACAAAGGCTAGGAGTAAACATACCGCGAGTACTAAATTGGTGTGCTACCAAACAAAAATGGACAAACCATGAAACCCAAAAATGTTTCTATAATCGGAATTATGTTAGAGAGAGACAATACAGATCACATGGAGGGTAAAAATTTCCACCCTCCCCAAGATATCAAGTAGGGCCAAATAACGCAATCCAAGGGCAGGAAAAAACTCAACCTGTGCTGGGGAATCAACCTCCTTTACCCCAAGAAAATAGGGCCATGGTAAGGATTTCTCAACCCATAGAAACACCTTCTGATCAGAGTATGGTCCATGTAGTTCATATCGAGAGAAATACATATGCTCCGGAGGTAAAAATTCCATGGATAATTCCTGAAGAGACGCCCGACCCCTCATACATAGAACGACCAATGAAAAACCGATGGGGGCTCCAGAAGCTTCTCCACCACCTGTAGGACCATGCTATGAATGCGGTGGTGATCATTGGGCAAGGATTTGTCCAAACAAAGGAGAACGGGGTAAACTGTTTGGGTTCTGTGAAGGATGTACAATTGACCATCTCATTCCACATTGTCCAAAAAACCCTGACAACAAAGGGAAACCAACCATGAGCAAGATTGGGATTGTACCAAGCTCAAGTGGATCAGAAACAGAACCAACCATTCTATAAACGCGGTAACGAGATCCCAAGCACATGAGTCTGCAAGGAATAGCCCAGCCAGTCAAATAAGGATAGAAAATTTGTCTGTCCGAACCCCTAGGAAATCTTGGAAGGCAAAACGAGACAAGATAAAATCCAAAAGAGAGAAAGAAAAACAGCTTTGGAGACCAAATTACTACAAACAGAGGAACAATTGCAAAGGGAAAGAGACCTTAAGGAAATGAGTGAGGTAGAAAATCCATCGGCTATACCATCAAGAGAATCTATCTTGGTGGACAAGGTTTTTGAACCCTTGGACACCATTTTAAAAGCTTATGATGTGAGTCTAAAGCCTAACCAAACCCAAGAGGATAGGTGGCTAATGTACCCTCATTTGGGCTATGAAAAAGAGAGGTTAAAGATGTGCAAAGAGCTCATCCAAGCCGCTCAAGTGCTTATGGAACCACCGGTTCCATCTGCTCCAAAAACTAAGGTATTAATCCGTGCAAAATTCAAGAGTTAAAGGATCGGGGAATTGGAAAGGAGTACCAACAAGATTCTGTAGATGGAACACCATTGGATACGAAGGTGGCAGCCAATACGACAGATGGAATGTATTTGCAAGCACCACTGCCAATTCCGAAAGTGGAAGAACAATAGCCTCAGGAGCTATGGGAACAGATCAGGAATAGAAAAGATAGAAGTGCTACACTTCTGTCAACCCCTATCACAGAGATCCACTTGGAACATGAGCTCTACCCAAATGACATCCGATTACTGTATGGTGATACAGGTACAACGATATCAAAAGACAACAAACTATAGTCATTGAAGACTTCACCTTCGTTTATTGGTAACCATGAAACCTGATCGAAGGTGAAGAAAGTACCATCTCACTAGAAGGCCAATCCTAAGATGATGGATTCCAAAACTCTTCATGAGCTGATGTCATCCCCTATCCGTTGTACGCTAACTTTGTTGGAGTTATTGCAGATAAAATCGCATCTTTGGGAGGAGGCCAAGAAAAATTTGGAAAAAATAGGGCTGGTAATTCCACCACCCAATGCTTCTCCAAAAACATTGAAGATACAACCCTCAAAACAAGCTAAACATGAGCCAGTACTAGTGAACAAGATAGGAGATTATTGTGAAGGTGAAGAAGGAAATACTACCCTGTCGGTGGAGTACAAAGAGGTTAAGTTGTTAGAAATATTGGATAGTGGGGCCGGAATAGCCTTAGCCACCAAAGCAATGTGGAAAAAATGGGGGAAACCTGCTCTCCGAAAGACTAGAATGAAACTTCAATTAGTAGATGGGCTGGAGAGACCAATTGGCATCCTGGAGCAGATTGTAGTAACCTCTTGAGGAATTGCATATGAACACATGTTTGCAATTATGAATTTCAATGAGAGCAGCAACTTCGATATCATATTGGGCAGACCATTCATGTGTCAGCTCAAAATGGTAAAAGATTGGGGATACGACTATATCTATCTAAGGAACAAGGATGTCACTACAAAAATTAGTGTCATAGATCATAGTTATAGAGATGTAGAATGAACCCGAGGAGAAGAACTAAACTCCACAATTGACCAAGACAGGGGAATACCGGCTTGGCTGCAGAACAAAGCTCACCATTGGACAGGAGAAGCTTCTGAAGATGATAGTTTAAAAAAGGAAGATTGCATTCTTGATAGGACTACACAAGACGAGGCATATGTACCAGAGCATTTTCCAGAGGAGATGTTCAAACCTTTTGGATGGCAACAGGCACTAGCCACTCTTGATGTTTTTGTAAAGGAGGTGACCCTCACCAAATTTTGTAAGGAGGAAGGATATGATATCATTCCATTCTAGATGTTGGGTGTCAGTGTTGATCTGAAATTAGAATGGGAAGAACCTGGCGAGGAGGGGGTTGCTGATTGCCGATGCATAGTGAATGAAATCTCAATAAGAGACCTTGACCAAACAGACGAAGAAGCTTTCCAAGACTCGACGGATAAGTTGTTAGAGGACAATGCAGATGACGACCTTTCTCGTTGTTGAAGTCAGAACATCAAACGGAAGGATCAACGGGTGATCTACTATGATTTTCCGAACCAAAATCCTCGAAGACAGTGTAGATATTGGGATAAATGCATAAACAAACGAAACAAGACAAGAGAAGACTTAGTACCTCTATTAACCAACAAAACATAGTACTTAAGCTTAGTAAAAGCAACTGATTGCTTCAAAGGCAGAATATCAGAGAGGTACATGAAACCTGACTCAACCAAAACAAAACGAAAAAGAAGAACACATAAAAACCAAAATAGGAGAGCAATTTTGAGAAATCGAGGAAGTTGTCTGAAATGGAGCACAAAAACAAATACAATGAACTGAAACGAGCTTTGAAGGAAGTTTGGACAACAAAAATGGAAATTGATGAGGAATCAAACAATGATAAATTTGATGCACCTTCCCACTAAAAGAAGTATACTATTCAAGATAGGAAAAACGTGGTGCAAAAACACAAACAAGATCCCAAAGAACCAGGAACTTCATATGATGGGCCTAAAAAATCCAAATGCATTAACTTAGCAGAACGAGGCGAGGAGCCTAAACCGGCATACATTGCCACGGACCTCACTGACAAAGAAGAGCAACTTCTATTCGATACATTCAAACAATACAAAGATGTCTTTGCATGGTCATACAAAGATCTAAAAAGGATAGATTCTGAGATCTGGCAGCACATGATATCCCTTAAAAGTGATGCCAGACCACAGAGACAACGTCCTTACCCATACAATGAGACTTTTGCCAAGAAAATTAAGGAAAAGATAGACAAACTGAAGGATGCAGAGTTTATCTATGAGATTAAACACACCGATTGGGTGTCCCCTATTGTAGTAGTACCCAAAAAGAATGGAAAATTACATGTCTGTGTAAACCTCAAACATGTAAATGCTACCACCATTAGAGACAAGTATCCACTACCAATAATGGATCATGTTATTGAAAGGGTAGCAAGGAAAGAGGCCTATAGTTTTCTGGATGGTTCTCAGGCTACAACCACTTGACAGTTAAAGAAAAATATTAGCATAAGACAGCTTTTGCAATAGAGTGGGGCATATTTGCATACGGGGTAATGCCTTTCGGCCTGACCAATCCCCCTGCTACTTTCCAAAGTCTAATGAGTCATGCATTCAAAGAATATCTCCAATAATTTCTAGAGATATACATGGATGATCTTTGTGTTCATGGAGAAGTGACCACATAACGCATCTAGGAAAAGTCTTTGAAAAGTGTAGAACGTATCGTATTTGCTTAAACCCCAAAAAATGCGTCTTCATGATAAGACAAGGTAAAATTTTGGGCCACATTGTGTCCAAAAATGGAATTTCCACTGATCAAGAAAAGGTACAAATAATTGCCACACTTCCGAGACAAACAAAAATGAAGAAATTACAGGCATTTATGGGGCATTGTGGGTACTACACGCATTTTATATATATGTATGTTGTAATAGCTAAGCTGTTGTATACCCTCATTGCTAAGTTTGAATGGACAAAAGAATGCAAGCAGGCTTTCCATAAATTGAAGCAGCAACTAGTTTCTGCTCCAAATTTGCAAGCCCCTGACTGGAGCAAAATATTTCATGTTCATGTTGATGCATCAGGCTATGCCATAGGATGCATACTAGCCCAATCCAGGAGAGAAGAAAATGGATTTTCCCATTTGCTACTCTAGCCAAAAACTAAACAACGCAGAGAAAAGTTATACCACTACGGAAAGAGAAGATCTGGGAATGATATATGCTGTCAAAAAATTTAGACACTACTTTCTTGCAAACAAGTTTGTTTTCTTCATGGATCACTAAGCACTGCTATATCTAGTAAACAAAAATTGCAATACTGGAACAATTGCTTGCTGGTTTATACTATTTCTTGAGTTTGACTTCACGGTAGTCGTAAAAAAGGGGACTACACACACATGAGAAGATCATCTTTCACGACTGTTTCATGGGGAAGCACCTAAGGGTATTGATGATGATCTTCCCGATTCATATGTGTTTAACATTGAAATGGTTCCAAGGTGGAGCGAAGAGGTCATTCCTCTACACACAATCCGGTCATTACAGGTAGAAAGACAACCATCAATTATACATCAAACACGAAATCTCCAGCTTTCAGCAAGACAATTGTACAAACACGGTAACGATAAAATATTGAGACTATGTGTACATCCTCAAGAATTTGACTACTACCTCAAACAGGCTCATATACAAAATATGGGGGTTTCACAATGGAGAAACACAAACACACCAATGGCTAAAGAGACTGGGAGTCTACTGGCAAAACATGGAACACAACGTCCATACATATGTAAAATCATCTAATATCTGTACAAAACAACCTCAATGGAACATGCCACCCTGTTTTTCGCATAGTACAAGCACCCAATTGGAGTACTCACATAAGTGAGTACTTAAAAAACAAGACCTTCCCTAAGGGATGGTGCAAGGCAAAAATGAAAAATGTAGAAGAAGAGTCCAAATACTATCTGCTCATTGCTAACCAACTGTATAGGCGGGGAAAAGACGAACAACTATGATTGTGTGCTACTGAAAGAGAATATTACATTATCCTCAAACAAGCACATTCAAGAAAGCCAGGGGGAAATTTCTCTACTGATAAAATGGCAAAGCTTGTGCTACACTCAGGCATATAGTGGCCAACCCTATTTATGGATGCAGAGACCTATGTCAAACAATGTGATGAATGTCAACACACAAAACCATTTTGCCAAATGGGGCATCGACTTTATTGGGCCCATCATACCCTCAAGATATAGGTCCCATCACAATACATCATAGTAGCAAGAAACTACATGACGAAATGGGCGGAAGCGAAGGCAACACAAAAAAAACAATGCACAAACTACAACTAAGATCCTTTTTGAACATATCTCTACAAGATATGGTCCACCCATTGAAATAGTGAGTGATAGGGAAACTCACTTTCTAAACAACATCATTGAAAGCCTCCTTGACAAATTCATGGTGGTCCATCGCAAATCAACACCTTATCACCCCCACAAGCTAACGAGCAAGTAGAGAGTACCAACAAAATCTTATGCACGGTACTCACAAAAATAGTCAGTGACTCACGAAATGATTGGGATGAAAAGCTACACATTGCACAATGGGCTTATAGAGTCGCTTTTAAAACTTTCATTGGGACGACTCCCTTTAATTGGTGTTCGGGATTAATGCGATTATATCCATGGAATTCTTAATCAAAACCCTACGAGTGGTACACACAATTAGGATGGACGGGCCACGAGCTATCAGAAAGACTAGACAACCTAGAACAATTAGATGAAACTAGAATTAGAGCAATAGCTAGGATATATGCTCAGAAAAAAAAATGAAGGGTTTCCATGATCAACATGTGATTAGCAAGGAGTTCCAAAAAGGGGATTACGTTTTAATGTATGGGCCCTCAAACAACACTCCAAAAAACTAAAAAAGCGAGGAATGGGTCCTTTTGTGATACATGATATATCACAAAGCAGCACCATCAAGATCGCAACATTAGGAGGTGAGGAGATGCCTAATTGGATGAGTGGCTGCAGATTAAAGAAATATCTTCTTCCACTCACACCAGAAGAAGTCAAAACAATACATGCAACAGATCACGGTCGCAGAAGTCAAGCACCTGACATTCAAGAACATGCACATCAAGAAGCCAAAATTAGAATATTAAAGCGCAAGGAGCAAGCAAAGTTTCAGAGAAAAGCACAACAGAATGATTGTCTTGATACTATTCCAATAGCATCCCTACAAATGGTGGCTACATGGTTAGGTGGAATAGATCTACGTATTAATTTACAGCTTATTGATGGTACAACCGAGCGAGCATTAGTAGAAACTGAGGCAAGAGGTAATGTTGTTAACTACTCCACTTTCAGAAAACTCACAAGGAAACATCTAATACCAAACACGATGGGGTTCAAAGTGGCAAATAAAGGCACAATAGACAGTCTAGGACACATAAATTTATCAATCACTATTGATGGAACAGTTTATCCGCATCAATTCCATGTGGTCAAGGATCAAGATCTTAACGACGCAGTTATTCTGGGAGTACCATGGATTCGCACTTATCAAGACACACCAAACTGGCAAGAAAATACCTTGCAGCTTAGACAAGAGGACCAATCTTTTGCCACACCCTTTGTACCAACATACCATGTATGGGAACCTCTACAAACACCACCTGCTCCAATTCAATGATATTCTCCAACCGTGGTAAGGAAAGAAAGGATTAAAAAATCCATCATGCAAACCAATCCGAAGAAATTGTGGATACCCAAACAACAAAGCAATACAAGTCAGTCTACATTGCCTCAATAGAAATCTGACCTCGCCAAACCGCGCACGGCTTTTGTTGAACAACCTAGGCCAATCCAACATCAACCTCGACAACCAAAAGATGTCAAGTGGGTATGGAAACCAAAACAAACTCGCTCACAAGATGCCTCTTCAAGGAAATACACACCCAAGCAATTTCAATGGCAACCAAAACAAAGCCCTCAATCAAAACAACAAGCAGCATCACAACTTTTGCAGGTCACTGTCAGACACAGGGTGACTCTTCTACAATTACTACTGTTCGGACCACGCAACTTCAATGTGACCTCGCCACCAGCATCCCACTGAGAATATTGTTTAGCACCCCTCTCTTGCACAACATTTTGTTTCCCCATGCATATCCTCCATCGGCATCATAGAGCCACACTATATGGCTATGCATAGACATATACTTTGTTCCCATTCACTCTAATACATGTTAGTCTGGGACGACACACTCTAGGAAGGGGGGAAAATGAAGCAAGATTATCATTTTGTATAGATTATTAATATTATTTCTTTTCTTTTCCTTTTCTTTTTCTTTTCTTTTTCTTTAATATAAGCTTTTTAGAGCCTTATAAACTCTTAGCCGGCATAATCATGAGCCATATCAACACCATCTAATATCGAGTTAAGAATACATATGTATGAGAGGTTACACTAACTTTGGCTAATTTTTGGCCAACTAATAATAATTGTAAATAATTTTCTTTTACTAAAAAGTAAAAAACGATAGATAATCAACAAAAATTGATAAGTCAAGCCAGGAAAGTCGAAATCGACTTTTGAAAGCAAATGTCAAAACTTCAAAGCAAGGACTTCGAACATGGCAAATATGAAAAGATTCGACAAACGATGGATTTTGAGCCAATTTCAAAGGGATCCAAACTGCAGATCGAACGCCATTTGTTGACCAAATATCATAATAAAGAACGGTTTGAATTGCAGGTGATATGAACAACAAGATATGATCAATGGTGATAAGTATGAATGTGGCATTCCGGGTAGACTAGGAACATATAGTCAACTGGGCAACATAAGCTTATTTGCATTCAGAGAGAGAGAGAGAGAGAGAGAGAGAGAGCCACAGAAACATAGGGTTTTTGGCTTTGTTTCTGCCCGCTGCGGCCACCTCGGTAGCTCTTACTACACCAGATTTGACAGGTATGATCATTAACCCTACAAGAGCATGTATGTATGCCCCATACTACATCATTGCCAAAACAACAAATCAGAGTAGTACAAAGTCACAAAATTTGCAAAATAACAAGGCCAATGGGGGACTTCAAAACTCATCAAAAACCAAAAACCTTCCATCAGTAGACCCCAAGTAGCTGGTAGAATCAGGCAAGGCAAAAAAAGCTGCAAAAGATGGTGGAACATGGATCACAATCCACATTCTTCAAACCCTAAAACCAGAAAAAATTGTACAGAAGCATCCACAGGTGGCCAGAAACAATCTTCCCTAGCTGTAATTGCAAAATTCTTCCCAACATGTATCGCGATCCATGTATCTTTTTGCCAAAATGAGGGCAGGACTGGTTCACTACCTGGGGAATGTAAAAATATGATTGGTGCTGCAAAAATAATCACAAAAATTGCTCTTAAACTCATCAAACCCTCCTGGCTTGCTACCTTCAGCCTGCACATGGTCTTTTGGTCATTTTCATAGGAAAAATGGTAGGATTCCAGCAAAAACTCAGGGAAAGGACAAATGGTAGGATGCCAGCAAAACTCATGGAGTAGGGCTAAAAGTAGATTTTTTGAGGAGTTTTCAATTGCTGCTTAAGCCAATTGGGAAGCTTCACACTCTCCTCAAAGACTATCAACACGGAAATGTAACTTAAGGATGTTTGCTAGATCAAAACCAAGGCAAAGATTACCTGCAAAGTGGTCAAATTTTTTGGAATTAATTTGTCTCCTCAAATGGATTTAGAGTCTGGTGGAATTTGACAGGCATCTGGGAAAATCTGTGAATTACAGGCACAAAACATTGGGAATTGAGGCAATGATAGATATCAGGCAAAGCATGTGTCCAAAAGTGGTTTCAAGAAACAAACATGGTCAAGACGGACAAAACATGGCCATAAACTAGAAAATGGGGCAAACTAAGAAAAAAACATGTCCAAATCTGAACAAATTTCACGAGTGTACTAGGAAGACCTATGGGAACATATGTGCAAAGAAACTGTATCAAAATTCCTCTAAACATGGATTGCGATCCATGTACCTTTTTGCCAAATCAAAGAAAAACCCATGCCATCTGGCCTAGTATGTTCAAAAAAGCTAAGCCATGAAGTTTCAAGCCATTTGAATTCCAAAATCCACTTCAAAATGCCAAAATTCTCTAAGTCTGCAAAAGATTTTTAAAAATTATCCTAAGTGTCAAAACAATGATCCAAATCCCAAAATTCTTGGACCAAGCCACTATCTAGATGAACCGTACTGGATGGTATCATCAGAATTTCAAAATGGTGTCCAACATGGATCGCGATCCATGTACCTCAAACCCTAAATCCAAGGAAATTTGCACAGTAGCATCTCCATATGCCTAGGAACAACCTCCCCTAGTTGGATTTTCAAAATTCCTCCCAACATGGATCGCGATCCATGTACCTTTTTACCATAACTCCTCTGTTACATTCTGCCCTTGTGCCAGTAGTAGTCCTAGATGCACTGGTGAAATTTGGTCAAATTTGGGGTAGTTTTGACAAAGTTATGCTCATTTTTCATTTTATGGTCAAAGTTTGCAACTTTTTGACAATTATGATCAATTGCTAAAACCTATTTTCAATGCTAAAATTGACCACAAGATGCCTCAAAGGAAAGCACAAAGGGAGTGGGAAGCTGCACCTTATGAGATAACAGATATCTCCTCAAATGAGAAGACTCGTACTCAAAGCAATACTAGCTAACATTTTCATCGGAAGATTTCAAGCCGCGGACGGAGAAATAGTGAAGACCACTATCTTCCCAAGGGAAATTGGACACTACACCAAAATCCAGAAGTACAAGCAGGGGGCAGATGCCTACAATTGGACAGCTTCCTCATAAGCTCTATTCAATACAATGGGGAAGCCACTCTGAGTGACAAAGATGGGACAACAGTAAAGGTTAATATCATAGCAAAAGTAATCAATGAAGCTCTCCATCTGCAGCAAGGGACGCACAAGACAAAAGCAATAGACAACGACAAAGCTTTCTTGAAGCAGACAGGCCACAAGTTGACATATCAGGATTTGATCTACTTAGAAACTGAATTGCTGTTGCGCCTCATATTGCAACACTTCAAAGTGAAGAAGCCACCAAGATATACAGAACCGCTGTTGCACATGGCAGTAGTAATGGCAATGGACTTGGCAGGGAGAAGAGTGGTCAGCTGCTGCGACTTTGGAAATTACCTTCTTGACAACATCGTGGAAGCAAACCCAAAGGGGAGACAAAAAAGTAAGACCTACATGAACGTAGAGCCAATGATGACATGGATTGCCTATCAAGCAGTAGGGATGATTGATGATCTACTACCTGTAGAAGCACAGATAGATCTAATTCACAAATCTAAAAGAGCATTAAGACCTGTGGTTGGACCATCCACAAGGCCGAAACCAGAAGCTTAACAAACAAGGCAAAATGCAACCATAAAGGACTCTGACAATAAAAAGACACTGTTGGATGCTTGAAGTAGCCAAGAAACTGGGTCCCAACAAAGAGATAACCCTTTGAAGTACCAGTCTTCAAAAGAGGAGCATGACAACCAGTTCTCCCTGGGATATACAAGATTAAGGAAGAAAACTACCCGCGTGGCAGAAGCCATCCCAATAACTCAAGTAAGGAGAACAATGGAAAAAGCGCAGGCGTTGAGGGAAAGGATCCGCGAAGAAGAAGAATAAGAAAAATAAGAAGAATAAGAAGAAAATATTTTTTTACTATGCGGGCGGACAACAACTTTGGAATGGATCAAGCAGCAGAAAAGACAAGAAGCCAAAGGGAATCAAGAGATTGCTAGCGCCATGTGGCAACGAATCCAAAACGAGCTCAAACGAAAGATGGAGCAAAGAGAGAAAGAAGAGGCAAAGAGACCACATATCAATAATCTCGAATCATCTGACAAATCCACTCAAACCAAAAACAAGGAAGATAACTCACAAAGAAAGGAAGAGCAAGACACGCTTGACAAGCAGGGTTAGGAATTTGATTCTCCCAAGGACACTGAGTATCTGCAGAGACTACAACAAAAGAGAAAGAAAAAGTTGAAGACCTCCCAAAGCAAGTAGCAGAGAAGATGAAGTTGAAATAAAAGACAGATCAAGAAATGGAGGCAACATAACCAAAGCCTACCACATTTTCAACAACTATAGAAGAACTGAAACTGAAGGAAAAAACGAATGATGAGGTTGGGACATCCGATCAAGGTCAAAAGAGCCAACAGAAATCAAGATCGCAAGCTATAATAGAGGAGGGAGAAAAAGTGATCAAGTCATTTGACATTGATGCTCGTGTAGAGCAGATTAAGCTCCAGTTTCAATGCCAAAGGGCTCTCTACAACGTGTGCGAGCAAGAACTAGAAGATACTAAAAGATACGCGTCTAAGGCAGCTGAAAATACCTTGCAAAGAATAGAGAAATTGGAGAAAGCATAGCTACAAGTCCAATCCGAGTTGCAAAGAGAACAGGAAAATGCAACCTACTATTACAAGGAGGTGAAATAGTTTAATGAGGCAAACTCCTCATTGCAAGTCGAGCAACAACGCCTCGAGGAGGAACTAACCAAAGAAAGGGAACAAAACAAAAAACTACAATAGTCATACACGGTGGTCAACATAACCTTGACCCAGCTTTTATCCATACAAGAGACTCCCACGTCCTCAACTGTGACTGCTAGATCAACCTCCCTAAAACAGGAGGTAAAGGATCTAAAAGAGGTCCTTGCTCAAGAAAAGTATGATAGAAAAATCATGACAGTAAGACATAGAGCCCTGCAAAAAGCCAAAGATAAGGAAATTGAAGAATTGAGGAAGCATTTTCCAAAGGCACGGGGGGACTTGGAGACTCTGAGGGAAAATTAAGCAAAGCCTCACCAAATAGCCCCAATAGACTTTGAGCAAGAAGGCGGGTTTGATCAATGCACATTCAACGCTCACCAAAGAGATGTGCCAACTACAAGCACGGGAAAAGCGACACAGGAATCTGTAGATCCAGCCATGACATCCATTTTGGATTCGGCCAAGGACGAAATTCAGCACTGGATCTTAGAAGTCAAAGAACCCTCGCACAAAGCATATCTGCAGTATGAATTGAAAGTGCTGGAATCGGCTACCCTCCTTTTGATAACTCCAAATGAGGTGGTAAAAAACCTCGGGAATGAGATGATCGCCCTGCCACTAATGTGACAGGAGGCTAGATTATGGCAGCAAATAATGCTACCTAACCTTGAACCAAACAGCCGAGGGGATTACCGTGATGTTTGAGCAAAGACCAACAGACAAAACCCACTACAGGAATGCTCCATAGTACCTCAGGATTGGCCCAACTTACTGTCCCATGAAGAGACGGCGATCTTGGGACAGCATTTACTCTTGGCAAAGCAAAAGGATGGCTTCATTTACTCTCATTATGTCTCCATGCCATATCCCGAGTCGCTTCCTTTCATATTGACATTATGTTAGTATAAAAAAGCTATGTTGCAGATGTCCATCGCGGTGACCCACTAACATGAAGCTTGGAATATGTGAATCTTTTCAACTTTCAACACTCAACCTATCAAGTTAAAAAAAAAAAAGTTTGACTCTACTTATCCCTTTGAAAGTCAATCGAAGGGTGGCTCAATTTCCTTTTGGAAAGCCAATGGCCATGAAAGTTCATAATTTAAGAAACCGTTCGTATGTACACTAGCAAAATCTTGCCGATTTATTTCAAGGCAAGATTAGAATCTAGCTAAGATTTTGCAATTAATATACTAAATCCCATTTTTAATCGAATACCGATCTTGAATAGCCTCAAAATGGAAGGGTGCACATGTGTGTGTGTGTGTGTGTGTGTGTGTGTGTGTGTGTGTGTGTGTGTGTGTGTGTGTGTGTGTGTGTGTGTGTGTGTGTGTGTGTGTGTGTGTGTGTGAGAGAGAGAGAGAGAGAGAGAGAGAGGTTATAAAAATTGTCAAAAAACATTTCCTTGATCGAAATAACTTTAGAGTAAATCTATCTATTCTATCTCTTTATGGAATTTTTGAGCTCTTAGCCATGCCACGCAATAAATAATAGAGCACCTCTCAAACGTGTGCACGCATGCATTCAATTTATGGTAGCAGGAGCTTAGAGAAGCTGATGCAATTCTGTGGCCTTCCGCGCGCGCGCGAGAGAGAGAGAGAGAGAGAGAGAGAGAGAGAGAGAGAGAGAGAGAGAGAGAGAGAGAGAGAGAGAGAGAGAGAGAGAGAGAGAGAGAGAGAGTTGCTCGACGTCAGTTGGCAAACATGGAAACACACACCAATCGAAGCATATGTGTGTGCTGGGGGAGGGGGAGAATACACACACACACACACACACACAGAGATGTGGCATCAAGTTGGATTGTAAAGAGCAATAGCTTGAGTAGGAACCATTTAGACACTCGGTGCTCTCCCTCGTGACCCTAGCCAATGCTCACGTTAGCGATCCATCTTGCATGAGTCGAGCAAGCAATCCTAGGGGTGGGCAATGGCCAACGGGCGTTCACTGGTGTCTTTTGTTTCACCAAAGGCTTTGGGAGGCGTATGTGGAACCAATGTATTAAGGGTTAGAAACACATTGAAGTCATGGGTGTAAGGTTTAATCCAACCAACCAAGAGACCTCTTGTCAAGGTTTGGAAGAGATAGGTACTCAAGAGAACCAAAATGTGGAAGATGAAGGAATTTTAGAAGGTATGTTGTCTACAACACTTACAAAGGACGAAAGAGAGGAGTTCAAATGTGTGTTAAGGAAATTTCCTAGGCTTTTTGCTAAAGACTACACCGATATGCGTGGAGTAGATGCTGTTCAACACAAAAATTGAGTTGAAGCCAGAGGCCACACCTAAGGCTCAAAAGCTATGAAGGTTAGGAGTCATCAAGGAGTAGGCTTTACTAAAGGAGGTAAGAAAGCTTCTAGCAGCAGGTTTCATTTATCCAGTGGAGAATTCAGAGTGGGTATCTCCAGTTATTGTCACTCCCAAGAAAAACGGCAAGTGGAGGGTTTGTGTGGATTACCGTCCACTGAATGAGGCAACAAAAAGAGATCACTTTCCCCTCCCATTTCAGGATGAGATACTAAATGAGGTAGCTGGTCATGAGTGGTACACTGTGTGTGATGGCTTCTCGGGTTACTTTCAAATAGGTATCGCATTGGAGGATTGATTGAGAAGAACCTTCATCACTCCTTGGGGTTGTTATGCTTTTAGAGTCATGCCATTTGGCCTGACAAATGATCCTGCAACTTTCCAATGCTTGATGAACATGGTGTTTCAAGCATATTTTCGAAAATCCATTAGGGTTTTTATTGATGATTTTTGCATTTATAGCTTAAAATCATTGTATCTACAAAAGATAGAAGAAGGTTTAAAAAAACTTTACGACATGGGAGGACAACTCAATCCCGACAAATGTCACATAGGTGAGAATGAAGTGATCTTGCTCGGTCACAAGGTTTCCTATAAAGGCATTGAGGTGGATCCTTCAAAGGCAAAGGCTCTTATTGAGCTCCCATCACCCAAGAATCTCAAAGAGGTTATCTCATTCATTCAAAAGGTGAAGTACATGTCACGCTTCATTCACTTAGCTTTGGAGTTGCTTCATCCTTTGCAAAAGTTTTCACAACAAGTAGATTTTGCATGGTCTGATGACCTTGAAGAATATTTTTGTAACATCAAGGTCATTCTATCAGAGCTACCAACACTCATGCCTCCTTGTTGGGAGTACACATTCTTTGTTAGCTGTAGTGTTGGGAAAGAAACAATTGGTGATGTTTTGCTACAACAAGATCCCCATAGTACTAGGATGCGACCCATTTACTTTTCTATTAGGTTCATGAATGCTTTGGAGAGAGGTTACACGAAGGCAAAAATAATGATGCTTTCTCTCATGTTTGCGGTGAGAATGTTTAGATCCTACTTGCTACCAAAACCTTTTGTAATCCTTACTGAAGAAAATTTGTTCCCTTGGGTGTCATCTCAAATGAATCTTAGTACTAGGATCTCAAAGTGGATTATGGAGTTGCAAGAGTTTCAATACTCTTTCAAGGTAGAAGATAGTGTGCGTGCACAATTGGCAGGGATTCTCACTTATAGGGTACATGAGAAGGAAATGAAGGTGCCTAAAATCCCTACCATTGCCACCACCTAAAAGTATTCCTAATGCTTTTACCTCGTTCTTTGATGGAGCTTTTCGATGAGCCACAAGAAAAGCAAGGGGAGGGCTAGTGTTTTTCAACCCAAGTGGAGAGGTGGTCATGAAAGAGAAGGTCAATCTACCAGGTACAACTAGCAACAATGAAGGAAAATATGACACATTACTTCATGGTTTGAAGATGTGCATTGACCAAGGTATACATCATCTCATGGTAAAGGGGGATGCACTTCTCATTGTGAAACAGCTTTTAGGCATTTGGGCATGCAAGAATGAAAGCTTAAGGACAAAAGTTCATGCCATTCATAGGTTTTTTAATCAGTTTAAAGAAGTGCATCTATATCATATTCCTAGGAAACAAAATTAAGATGCCAATTTACTTGCACAACAAGCAGTTACATCCGTTGAGAAAGTAGTGCAGGTCATCATGGTGGCAGCAGCTGTCAAGCAACCAAGATACCATGGATTGGAGTCATTGGCTCCCATTATTGGCTACATTTTGGAGGGTGAGTTTCCACAAGACTTCACAAAACATCAAAAGAGGAGACTCATGAAGAAGGCAAGTTTCTATCTCTTCCTAGAAGGCTCCCTCTATCAAAGAGGGAAGGATCAAGTGTACAGAAGAGTACCAACTATTGAGGAAATTCCAGTCATTCTCAAAGGTTTGCATGAAGAAGCATGTGGCGGTCATTTTTCCCAAGAATTAACCGTGAAGAATATTTTGCTTGCGGGATATGTTTGGCCAAGCTTGCATGTGGATGTCCAACATTGGTGTAAAAGTTGTCACAACTATCAGGTAAATGGAAATAAAAGGCTGGTGCATGGTCCGATGCAAATAGTGCTTGCAAATGGACCCTTTGAAAAGTGGAGCATTGATGCTATGGGTCCTCTGCCTAGAACAAAGAATGGTAAACTCTACATTCTAGTGGCTGTAGACTACATGACTAGGTGGGTAGAGGCTCAAAGTGTGGCAAGGGTAAATGGGAAAACAGTGAGCAGGTTTATCTACACTAATATTTGTTGTAGATTTGGCACACCTCTAGAGATTGTTTCGGATAATGGTCTAGGGTTCAAGAAGGGTTTGTTTGTGAAGAGCTTCACATTCTACATTGTCATAGCACACCCTACTACCCACAGTCAAATGGTTTGGCGGAGAAGGCTAATGGTGTCATCGCAGGCATCATTAGAAAGATGGTGCAAAACAATAAAAAGTTATGGGATGACTTCTTGGGTAGTGCCTTGTGGTCATATCAAACCACATACAGGGAAGCCACGGAGTTCTCACCATTTCACTTGGTCTATGGTCAAGAGGCTTTGTAGCCTATCGAGCTCAACATTTCAACAATGCGGCTTCATGGCAGAGGTGCACAAGATGATCAAGAGGTATGGATGGATTGACTTCCTAAAATAGTGGAGCTTGAGTGAAAAAGAGAAGCAGCTTACGAGTGCTACAAGAGGAAAGCCGCACAAGCGAAAGAGAAGCTTGACAAGAAACTCAAGGACAAAGGCATCAAGGAAGGAGAGCTTGTGCTAAGGTATGACAATCGCCTTGACAATCGTTTTGATGCCAAGTTTGAAACTAGATGGCAAGGTCCATACATAGTCAAGAAGGCTTTCAATTCAAGTTACTATCAGCTTATGGACTTGAATGGTAAAGAGTACTCCAAGAAGGTAAATGGGTATCGCCTAAAGCCCTATTTCAGTCGCCTTCTACCAAAGGATCTACTGAAGAACTATCAAACAGCGACTATCTCATGTAAGTTTTGTTGCATGAAGCATGAGTGCGACAAGAAGCCACACAATGAAAATCCTCTCAAGGGACCAGATACCATAGAGGACTCCAAAGCACTCTCTTTGCACAAGATGCTTTATGATGGTACATGCATATACCATCATCCTGAGGGAAGGCTAATGATAGTCATTTTTCGTCTCTCGTGATTGCCATAGTGAGTGACCTCACCCTGCCAAAATCACCTAAACACTGTGGCTTTTCTTACCTTTTCATTGTACATAGGCGTGTGTGAGTTAGGAGACTTTTCCCATATCTTCTTAAAACCCTCAGCTAGCTAGTCATTGGGCTAGTTGAGCCAAAAAAAAAAAAATAATAATAATAATCTTATGGTTCATTTGTGTGTAAATATTTCATTGTATATAGGACCTAAATATAAGAAATTTTCATAATTATTTTGGTATTTATTTAAATAATTCTACCCAGGTGTGCGTTATTTTCCTATGTATGCTATGTACATTGACTCACCATTACCATAATCTTTCTTACCTATGTATTCCATATAGAAATGTTTTCATGAAAGCTTCTCTTATTTTTGGGTGAGAATCCATTCCAAGGAAAAACCTCAAAAAATACCTTTCACCATCAGTCATTGCCTTTCACTAAATTCTTATTTTCTAGAGGTATTTTTTTTAATCTTTTGTAAATACATATACTTCACTAAAAACAAATGAGGGTCCCCTCATTTGATTCCCTATATTTTCATATATCTTTTTTTTCCATTTTATATTTATATATAGCTGACACTATTCTAGATTCCATGAATAGTTTATATATACTAACCTATTTTTTCCTATCATATCATCTATTATATTTATATAGAATCCACAACCATGCATATTTTCAAGCCCCTAAGAATCAATTAGGTCATGCTCTCATGCAAGGAGTGGCTCATCTTTGGAGCCATATGCAAATTCAACAAAAGGGGGGCCACTGAAGACTTTTTTGTGAAGAAAAATAGATATTTTGGTGGGATTTTTTATATCCATCTTGACTCCTAATTTGAAGTAGTGGTTAAAAGAGAAAATTTGGACCAAGAGCTAAATAATCACCTCAAACATTGTGGTGATTTTTGAAGCAACCACGAGTGAGCTAGAATTTTTTGAGTGGACACCAGTCTGTCCACTTTTCTCACATGTAGTCCATAGTCTTCTCTCATCTCTTTCCACACTTCTACACACACACACACACTCATTCCTCTCAATCCCTCACTCAAACCTACACCTTTCATGGTTTCTCTCACCTTCTTCACCATTAACCTCCCCTCTTACTCCCATAGCTCTCATATGAGCTCTCCATGTACATGCATTGTCTCTATGCCTCTCTCTATTACTTCCAAAGTACAATTCCATCTTATACCTTCTCTATATACATAAAATTCAGCATGTAAACCATGCTTAATCTCTGCAAATTAAAAGATCTCATCAACCGAATTTCCATTTTCACTGCGATAATCAACCTTAGAGGCGGTGGTGTAAAGAAGAGAAGACGAAGGAGAAGATCGATGGTCATTTTGAGGACCTACACAAGTAAGTCAAAAATTTCTTCAAGCTTCACCATCACAAGAATTTCCTCACTTCATTCAACGATCCACCCCATTCTACCCATTGCAAATATATCATTAACTTTTTAGTGATTATTAACACTAACCACTAACATACTAACACAAAAATAGCCATTGACCTAACCATAAAAGACACCTCACCTCAAGACATGTGCATAGTAACTCTCTCTCTCTCTCTCTCTCTCTCTCTCTCTCTCTCTCTCTCTCTCTCCTTCCTTAAAACTCTACTTTCACCTTATCTACCATCAATAATGCTCTCTGTTGAGCCCACATCCATGACTCAAGCAGACAAAGAAGGCCCGCAATGTTTTGATATTCAAAAAAATGATAATCCTGATTTGTTAGCTTGTAAGTAGGATTTCCAAATAATCTTAATGAGGGTCTCCAACCTATATATAGGCTCCTCTCCTTCTTGTAAAACAATCCCCAATATCTCACGTAGCACCTCAACACTCTATACGTGAGGAGAGACTTAGGTGGAGCAACCACTTTGTGAGCTTCACTTTTGGTGTGAGAAAGCTTTCAAGCTACACATTACAAGTGAGAGAGCGTGAGTTCAAAATCTCAAAACCACTATTGTATATGTTCCTCCATCATCAATAAATTGAGGTTTTGTGTATCAAAGGCGTGATTCAATGTTCAAATCTTCGTCCTTCCACTTGTGTAATACGGTTTGGTGAATTCAAGGTGACTTGTGTATTTTGAGTTCCTATCATTTGATCTTGTTTTAGAAAGTGTTTTAGTGTGTTTTCATTGCCAATTTTGTGTCCAATGTAAGAGGGTATTGTGGTGAGAGGTCTCCCACACCCTAAGACAGTGTGTGTGTCTATTGGAAATGTTTAGCATTCACTAAGCATTGAGTTAGCTTTGTACAAGCTCTACAATAGCATCATAATGAAACATCTCCATTTGCAAGTCACAGACAAGGTATTATGCAAGTTCTATTCCTCTCTCTCTCTTCCCTTTTCTCTAGCTCTCTCTGCTCCATTTGGTGTGTCTCTTGGTGTGAGATTGTTTCTATGTGTTTTGTGGTGCATCTTCTTGGTTGTGAAAAAATCTCTCTTGCGTCCTAGTTCACATACCATAACTAGGTGGTGCCCCTATCTTGTTTGGGTTTGGCTGTGGGTTTGTTGTTGTGTTGTACTTGTGGTTGCCCCAACCCCAATTGAGAAGCACGGGAGCCTTGAGGGGTTTTTAGAGGTCGCCTCTCTTGTTGCCCGCCCCAGACCACCTCACTAGGATCACGTACATCGCTTAGCCTTAGACAAAAGATCACTGATCTGGAGCTTTGCTGGATTGGGAGTGTTGCCGAGGTCTTCTTCTTTTTTTTAGGCTCATCTACATGGTTAGTGCGTCGGGGGTTAAATGATCTACGCAGCTAATCCGTCAAGGATTTTGCATTTGCTTTGCTTAAATACCCAGTAATGGGAATTGAAGAGACATGGAGTTTAAACTGGTATGGTTGGTGTTGATAATTTACCACCTAATGGTACTTGGGATCCTTTCAGAGCTCGGGTTCATGTAGGGAGGCGAAGCGGCATCAGCTTATGTTTGACTCAGGTAGGTTGGAGGTGTTCTAGATCGCTCTCGACGAAGTGAAATTTTCTTTGTTCATAGTAGAGCAGAAGTGGATGGGTGGACCGGTCGATCCCTACACAGGGTCTGGTCCTCTGCTAGTTATTTTGTTATAAACGTTTCTTTGATGTTATGGTATATCCAAATTTTGACATTGCATTAATGTAAGGTTTCCTGTTTCATTCAAATGGGGCATTTAAAAACTCTCTATTGTCATTCTCTCATGTCTCTGTGCACTCTATTTCATCCTCCACTACTCTCTCTCTCTCTCTCTCTCTCTCTCTCTCTCTCTCTCTCTCTCTCTCTCTCTCTCTCTCTCTCTCTCTCTCTCTTGCCGCAATGTGGTGTACACATATATTCACCCTCCAAAATGTTATATGATTCTTGACTACGCTTTCATTCATAGCATCCATTTAGTCACATCACTAGTCGCTAGGAACCTCTAGATACAGTCCAGATCATGGCCTAAACTCCATGCTTGGTCGAGCGCTGAGAGCTCCTACCCTATGAAAACGCTTCTGCAAATCTGATGTATATTGAAAATTGTATATTTTGTACATAGACCCCTGGGGAGCGGTATCTCTCACATGGTATCAGAGCCTATGCTTAACGTTATGGTGGGGATAGCCTAAAGTTTGATACTAGTCGGGTTAGTTATGCATCGTGCATGCATTCATGCATGCTATTTGGAAAAGGATATTGTATTCATGATGCATCTACAAGTGACATTGATTGGTGGTACCTGTTTGACTTATCTTCTTAAATGGATACAATTCAAGTTGGGAAAGGAGATTGTTGTTACTAACCAAGTATTGTATATAAATGCTTATGAACCTAAACATAAACCCTCGCCCATTGGGAGTATCGAATGGATACAATTCAAGTTGGGAAAGGAGATTGTTGTCACTAACCAAGTGTTGTATATAAATGCTTATGAAATTACCTTGAGACCGACAAAAGAAACATGGATAGCTAGAAACATACTCCCTTTAGTGATAGCTATGGGATGTTTCAACATTGTTATGTTCAATGTATGGGTCCATCAATGCCAAACCAATGATCAACATTCCTTTAGCCCGGTACCTTGGAAGTTGTTCTTTTGATTTATTTGGAAAGTCACTAATCCACAATCCTTGCCATGTAAAAGTTTTATACAATGCCTATAACATCCTAGTGCCTTGCAGATTGTGCAAATATACAGAGCTCAGATGGGTGGGACACACCAAATGTGTTTCAAAAAGTATCTGCTTACTTTGATGACTACTTTGGGTACAATAAGGTAATAGTTCACAACGAAATGGGAGTACCTGTAATAACTAATTGATCTCTTACCAACAATGGTATGATTCACACGCTAATGAGAAGATATTTCAACCGAAGATCAAAAAAGATTATTGGGATCACCCATCCAATATACTCAAAGAATGGGAAAACTATGTCCCATTGGTGGAAGGATGTCATAATGGCTACTACCGAGTGCATTATGTTAGAGCCATTATAATCTATTAAAAACTTTCAAGACACTTTGTAGATTTTTTAAATCCCAAAGTTTTGTGATATAGAAACTAGATTAATTTATTTTTTATCCTTTCTCCTATTCTCTCTCATTTTATTCTCAATCGTCTATTCTATTTGGCTTAAAGAACTTCTAGTGGATTAGAATATTGTACTAAGTGTGCCCTTGGTTGATATGGTGTAGTAAGTTACCATGCCTCCTAGAGAAAATGCGGCTGCCGCTAACGTAGATGCACCTATTGTTCCTCAACATACCATCATTGATAGAGACATTGATGCTATGCTTTGCAAATCTCAACCTGGAAATTTTAGCAAGGAAGACAAAGATATAGGCAAGGTTCCTGAAGGCTGGATTGAGTGCATGGATGACTACTTTGATTTGACTCATTTGTCTGCAGTAAACAAAGCTATCATCACTAAGTTCAAACTAGAGAAAACAGCCAAGCGTTGGTGGAGAGACAGTTGCACAAAAAATAATTTTTCTCCTAATGCAGCAACTTGGGATTATCTTAAAACCGAGCTCAAGAAGAACTATCAGAACAAATTTTATCATTTAGACCGTATGAATGAGTTTCTTGACTGTACTCAAGGAGCCAGTGATCTAGAATCATACTATCAACATTTCTCAACCCTTGTCAAGTATGCTCTAGCAAGGATGACTCAAGAGGTCAAGCTTAATTTGTGTCAAGGTTACATAATCCTATTAAGACTAAACTCCAGAGTCTTTGTCTTACCAATTTTGTAGATGTTCTTGATGCAGACAAAACCATTGAAAGAGTTATCCACTACCAAGAGGAAACCAGAACATGATCCTGTTTGGGAAATCAAAAGGCCTCGTCTCAAGGAGGAACAAAGGTCTGGAAATCCACAACAAAGAAGAGAGAATTTATTACGTATGAAGGCCAAACAGGATTATTTGTGCTATACTTGTCTTGATCGTCATCAGTCCAGAGATTTTCCATTTAATAATTCAAGCTTCATTGGATTGGTGGACAATTATGAACCTAAAAACTTCAATCCAAATTGGAATTTTGAAAATTTTAGACCTAGAACGTCTACAATTTAGAGGATTCAATTAGCCTCAAAATCAAGGAACTTTAGACCAAAAAATCTATCTTTTGTCTGGAATGGATTGCCTACCAACTATAACAACAATGGAAATGTTAACCGTCAACCTCCTCCAAGAGGAGGAGGATATCAAAGACCTCAAGTTAACAAAGCTCAAGGGGCTAGAGGTGAAGGAAATCAAGCAAACGTGTATGTTCATGTTGCAATTGAACATCATGGAGTGAATGAAAAATTTTCAATAATTCAAACCCCAGTGGAGTATCAAGGTAACCAGTTTACCTTATTGATTGATTCAGAGAGTACACATTCTTTCATATCTCCTAAGTGCATTAGAAATCTTGTCTTGCCTGAACATCCTGATATGAAACTTACATTGGAATTAGCTACGGGTAGGAAGATAAGATCTTCTACTTTAGTGGGTTATTTGAATTTTTTCTTGGATGGTCACAATACGTCTGCAAACTTCAGAGTCTTACCCATAAGGATCTATGATGGAATCCTATGAATGGATTGGCTTAAAGCCAATGATGCTCACATACATTGTAAAGATGCTTCACTGACTTCTGAAAATGACCAAAACTTTAGGATTACAGTTATTGGAAAATGGGAAAATCCTAAACTCAGACTAGTAAACTTTACCAAACTTATGAAGAGTCATAAGAAGAATGAAAGAATTTACACAGTAAAGCTTAACCCTAAGGAGAATAAGATAGATTCACCTGAACTCGAATGGATAACAAAATTTGATGATGTATTTCTCAAAGAAATTTCATAATTATCACCAAAGCATGATTTTGATACAATAGAGCTTACTCTAGGAGCTCAACAAGTTGCCCATAGACCATAGAAACTGTCGGTACCTGAATCTGTGGAGCTCAAGGAGCAACTAACTCAACTTCTTGAACAAGGCTTCATTCGACCCAACGTTTTTTCATGGAGTACTCATGTTCTCTTGAATTGGAAGAAGAATGATACTCTACGTCTTGGTATTGATTATCGTGGATTGAACGAAGTAACAATCAAGAATAAGTATGCAATACCAAGGATTGATGAATTGTTTAACCGATTACATGGAGCTTCTATCTTACAAATATTGATCTTAACTCAGGGTATTACCAAATCCAAATCAAGGAGGAGGATATACCAAAGACAAGATTTAATACTCATTTTGGTCATTATAAATTTATAGTTATGTCTTTTGGACTTACAAATGCTCCTGCAACTTTTAATCGTTTCATGATCGACATGTTTTGAGAGGATCTTGATGATTTTGTTCTTTTCCTCTTTGATGATATCCTGGTCTACTCAAGAAATAGAGAAGAACACGAAAAACATGTACAAGGAGTGCTTGAACTTCTTCATCAAAATCAACTTTACACTAAACATAGCAAATGCACCTCCTTCATTGACAAGGTGGAATATTTGGGATTTATTGTATCCAAGGATGGTGTTTCTACTGATCCAAGTAAGATCAAAGCTGTTACAGCTTGGCCTACACCAAAATCAGTAAGAGAAGTACGTGGCCTTTTTGGTTTAACAGGATGATATAGTACATTTATTCAAGACTACGCTAAGATTGCATCTCCATTAACTAATGCTTTTAAGAGGGCTAAAATGTTTACTTGGAATGAACATGCTCAAACTAGTTTTGAGAAACTCAAAGAAGCCTTGGTGAATGCTCCAATACGAAAACTTTTGGACTTCTTAAAAACATTCATTGTGCTCACTAATGCAACTGGACAAGCAATCAATGGAGTTCTATCTCAAGAAGGATGTAATGGAAATGGACTATGAACTATGAGAGTAGCGGAATTAGGACATTAGATAAATCATTTTTGTGAGATTACTTTGTGAGCATAGCGGGTGAACTTAATTAATTATAGCAATGTGAACATGATACTTAGTTAACTTGGCATGAATAATACTTTTACAAGAGAGATTCTAGAGAACATGACAACAGTTGAGAACCGGATTCATGCGGAGCCGGTCCCCCCTCCAATAGGCATTTGTCTTATAGTTTCTCCCATCAACAGAGACTTGGTACAATACAATCTTTGTGTTCATTGTGACCTAGGTGATGCAATGAAGATGGAAAGCTTCATGCATCACGAGCATAACATAAAATTTGTAGAAAGCATTAACTATCCCAAGCCTCGGTCCCAAGGCCTCAAACACCTTCGAAGGTGGAGAGAGCTAGCGGAGAATGAGGGTAGGGAAGAGGAAGAAGAAACATTCCATAGGAGAAAGAAATAGTTCCTCACTTATCATCACTCTTCTTGCTAGCATAGTAATGAAGGTGGAGAAGATGAAAATCTTAAACGTTGAAGCATGGCTCTTGGTTGGATTTGCATTCCATAGCCAAGAGTGTTGGTGTAGACACTCAACTTCTCAACAAGCTTGGAGAAGAAGGTGGAGTTCCTCTACTTTCACCAAGTAAGAATCCATGAAACAAATGAGTGTGTGAGAGGTGTATACTCCCCCAAGCATACCCATTGCTTGATTTGGGCGAGCCCTCTTTTTTGCTCATGCCTCAAGTTCATTGGATTCCTCTCCCCTTAGCCAATCATATGCACCATGCATTTCAAGTACATGGCTAGTCTTTAGACAAGTGTCCTCCTTACCCCTTAGAGAGAGAGAGGTTGAAACTATCTAGATATTTATTAAATTGAACTAGAAGCTCATTGGACCCCTCTTTAGCCCAACCAATAGGATTCAAGCATAGGGAGAGTCTGAAATGTGTCCATGTATCCCTTGAGAAAGGGGGTTCCCTTTGGGTGAGTGGGAGGTTAAGTCAAAGATTCCCCTAACTTTGGGCCTTTCCCCCTCCTTTGTAGGGTATCTTTTTGACTCAAGCACCTTACCCCCCATGCATGGGAAGCTTCTCAAACACCTTCCTCATCAAGCATGACAAGCACCTCAAGCACCTTAGTCATCAAGCACGACAAGCACCTTAGTCATCAAGCATGGCAAGCACCTCAAGCTTAGGTCACGTTCCCACCTCAAGCTCAGCCCTAGCTTGCCTAAGGTCAAAGTAATTTTAACACTAACCATTGGAGGTCTTTAATGAAGCTAACCCTAAGGTGCTTTAAGCTCCATTATCTAGCCTTTCTCTTTGACATACCATCTCTCATTTAGACCCCTTTACTGTTCGCCCCGTGTTGAGATAGATTGGTAAGAACATGTCTATATTATAACCCTTTTTATCGTTTATTATCCCACATAAAATGATCAGTTTAATATGAGAAAATCATTTGGGTTGGTTAGATATTAACTTTTATGCCATTACCTCTCTCTTGCAATCATAGTCATCCTCGACTATGAGGTAGAAGAGATAAAGCCTTCATCATTAGTCAATTTTTCTTAGCGGGTAGAGGATCCCTTTTTACCAATGACATCATTCCAAGATGGATGACTAATCCATTTGGTGCTTGGGAGACATAGCTACCGCAAGAATGTTTGCTCTTTAGCCATTTCATCCTCCCAAATAGCGTGAAAAATTGTACCTGGTGTTTTTGAGAGACGTCGTCATCACAAACATGATTCTTAGTATGCACACTACTTAAATTTTGTACACAATAAAACAAGAATTAGTCTTATAAGGAAAAAACATTGATCATTTAAAAGAAACATGTACATTTTCTTACTGTAATGTAGCATTGTAAGCATTGACAAGGTTCATAATATCCTTAAGGTGGATTCCTTGCATCCAGCTCGCATCTTGAAAAGGATAATTTTTGAATTTAATAAGATAGCTTTGGTAGTACCTTGTCTTCATGCCAAAGGATAGCTTTGGGTTGTAGCACCTCTTCTTGGTCTTCGATTTTGGGAGGGTCTTCAATAATTGGTTCACTTGGTGGCTCTCCTTGGTAGGGCTTAAGTAGGTTCACATGAAAAGCATTGTTTATGAGCAAATGGTTGGGCAACTTGAGAAGATAAGCCACCTCATTGATTGGATTCAAAAATTGAAAAGGACAATAATATCTTTTTGCTAGTTTAGCATAATATTTTTGATGGCCCGTAGGATTTTTGCCCGTCATTTGTCTCAATCGAGCCTTGGGAAACTTAAGTTGTACCCAGTCATTTTCTTTGAATGTTAAGGCCCTTCTGTGCTTATCAGTAGCAACTGTTTGCCTTTGTTGAGAGATGGATATATCCTCCTTAATCTTTTGAAAAGATTCTTGCAGGTCATGGCTATACTCTTGAGCGAAGATCTTCCTATGTACTTTAAGTAGCCAGGGACTTTTAGGTCTTCCCTCTATGATTTCAAAAGGTGCTTTTCTCATAGAATTATGGACAATATTATTGTACGTATACTCTACAAGAGGTAAGTACTTCTCCCATTGTGAGAGTTGATCTACTTCCATGACATAGATCTTTAGTAGAAATTAAATCTTGTACCTAGATTTTCAAAGAGACCTTTCAAGGAATTATTGGTCATTCTAGGATCTCTATCTGACACAATGGATTTTGGCAATCCATGGTGTTTGAAAATCTGGGATATGAAGAGAGTTTCCATTTGGTGTGCCTTAATAGTATTTTTGACAGGAATAAAGTGTGCTTGCTAAACCCGTCTACTATTGTCCATATTTTGTGTATTTCCATGGATAGACTTCGGTAATCCAAAGATAAAATCCATGGATATACTCTCCTATGCTGAATTAGGGATTGGCAATGGAAGGACTAATCCATGTTTCTTCCCTCTATCATACTTGGTCCTTTGGCATACCACACATTTTGAAACATACTCTTGTATGTCCACTTTCATGGTAGGCCAATAAAAGTACGTCTCTACTCTTTGAAGAGTAGGTTGAATGCCTCTATGCCCTGCATAGAGAGGATCATGGGATTCATACATGACTTTCTCATGAAGGGAGTAGATAACACATAGCCTATCTCCATGGAGAAGATAACCATCCTGCAAGGTGAATGGTTCCTCTTTCCTCCCAAAGCAAGGACTGACATGATGTCTTTAAAGTCAGGGTTAGGAGCATACTCATCTATCATAGAAGATAGATCATTGTGAGTTTCTATGGACACTGAATTAACTTTTGGTCTTCGTGAAAGTGCATCGGCCACTTGATTGTGCTTACCCGCAATGTGAGCAATATGAAAATTAAATTGCGAAAGAACATTTGTACGCCTCATTTGCTTGTCGAAAAGCTTGGTTTGCGTCATGAAGTACTTGAGACTTTGGTGGTCAGTTTGCAAAATAAATAGAGTCCCCAATAGATAGTGCTTCCATGTGTCTAGGACATGTAGAATATAGCTCTCTCTTATACATAGATGCCTAAGTATCACTCATCTGTATTGAGCCTTCGGCTCTCATATGCTATGGCATGACCTTCTTGAAGAAAGAACGCTCCAAGGCAATCACAACAAGCATCACATTGGACCTCAAATGGATTTGAGAGATCCGGAAGCATAAGGACTGGTTGGGAGGTAAGCTTCTCTTTGAGCTTGTCAAAAGCATTTTGCTCCATAGCATTCTATGAATACTTAACGTTCTTCTTTGTGAAGTCATGTAATGGTCCTGCTATTTGAGAGAATTTTGCTATGAAGTGTCTATAGTATGCACATATACCAATAAAGCTGCTTAGCTCATGTAGATTCCTTGTATTAGGCCATGATTTTATCACCTCCAACTTTGATGGATCCATACGGTTGAGAGATAATTTGACCTAAGTATTGAATATTTTGAAGGAAAAATTTGCTTTCCTTTTTATTGAGAAAAAGCTTGTTCTCCCTCAATGCTTCAAAAATCACTTGGAGATGCTGCTTGTGTTCCTCCAAGGACTTGGAGTAGATAATAATATCATCAAAGGACACTTCCGTGAATTTGCGATAGGGTCTAAAATTTTTCTCCATTAATCTATTGAACGTGGCGGGTGCATTAGTCAAGCCAAAAGGCATGACTATATATTCATAAAGGCCAAATGTTGTACAAAATGCGGTCTTTAGGATATCTTTATTTGCTATCCTTATTTAATGGTAGCCACTTTTAAGATCAATCCTACTGAAGTAGGTAGAGCCTTGAAGCTTATCAAACAGATCTTCTACATAAGGTAGGAGAAATCTATTTTTGATAGTGATATGGTTTAGTGCACAATAGTCCACGTACATGCGGTACGTACCATCTTTCTTTTGCACTAAAAGTACTGGAGAGCAAAAGGGAGAGGAGCTATGCCTCACCATCCCTTTGTCTACAAATTCCTGTACTTGCCTCATAATCTCCTCTTGTTGAGCTTGTGAAACTTTATAAGGAGGCTTGTTAGGTGGTGATCTTCCTGGTAGAATCTCTATTGCATGGTCATCATCCCTCGATTTGGAGGTAGCTCCCTAGGGATGTCATCAATGAAAACATGTTGGAATCCAATTAGGAAATTAGACAACTCCAATTCCTCTTCATTCCCTTTATTGCTACCTGTGAAACCATTGGAATCATTTATAGATTTTCCAACAAAAATCATATACGCAAAAATAGATCTTTACATTGACTTATCAAAAGCAAGCATATTTACTAGGAATATGGTGTTCCCTGACTCATTAGCATCTGTGTACATTCTCTTTTTCCTGTAGGTGAAGTAGATTCTCCTTTCATGGAACTTCATGTTGGAAGACCTGCGGTTAACCATGGTGCCCCAATGATACCATCTTCATGTTTGAGAGGGGAGATGAAAAAATCCTCTTTGTCCACATAGCTTTGGACATGATGTCTCAATTTCCCAATTAAGGGCGTAATCAAAATGTCTTGTCCCTAAATAGATCCATCGGCTTTCAATGTATATCCCATCTTGTGGGCTTGTATGCCTAGCTTGGTGGTGAACTCTGTGGATATGAAGTTGTGAGTTGAACAAGGGTCAAACAAGATGAAGGCACCACGCTTCCTTACCTTTCCCCAAGCATAGGAGAGAGGTGGACATTTGCAATGAGTATCCTCTTTTGGAGCTTCAATGGTGGAATCTCTAGGAGACTCATTGCAAGTATTTCTCTTTGGGAAAGAATGATAGCCTTAGAATGATAGCCTTGTCCTTGCTCCCCACACTAAAAACATTTGTGGTCCTTGCAAAAAGATTCAAGATCTTAGGTGAGAGTTTGTTTTTCCCTTTGTAAACTCCCTTCTCCTTGGACCGGATGTTGTTGGAATGGCCTTGGGAAGAATTTTGAGCATTGGTTTCCCCTTGGAATCACTTTTGTCTTTATTTTCCATGGACTTGACATTTCGTCTAGCCCCTTGTTAGAAATTGATGCATGAAGCAACCATGGTGTGGTGGATTACTTTGGTGACAGAACCAAGCCATTGGGAGTTGGCATACTCGGTCATTTCTTCTGGTAATCCCGCAAAAAACCGTAGCTTTTTCTCGGCAAAGTCTATCTTTTGGAAGACAGTAGCCTTGAGATGTAAGTCCCAAAACTTGTCTATGTATTTGTGGATAGACTCATGAGAGAGAAGCTTCAAACCGTGCCATTAGATGAGCACTTTGTCCTTTGCATCGCTTGCAAATAATTGCTTCATGATGGAAAATCGTAGAGTTTTTCATGTCTTTGGGGCTTCATCATTGCCACGAAGGTTAGCCCACCATTGACGAGCCAATTTTTGAAAGTGCATAGCTACATGGTATAGCTTGGAGGACTCTGTGAAGCCCTCATTTTCAAAGGCCACATCAAATTGTTGGATGAAGGCCACTCCTTTGTCGGTAGCACCAATGTGCCATTATAAGTGAGAAAAGAGATACTCTTTCCTTCCTCTTTGAACTGCTTGACCTTTTGGGACCTTCACCATGCAGGGTAACATTTTCGATGTCCTCCCCTCTTGTATTCTCTAGGAGAATATCCATTGGTTTCATTGGAAGAGGAGGAAGGTGAAGAAGAAGGAGAAGAGGGTGACCTCTTTATTGCCCTTTGTTTCCTCTCTTCCCTTTCAAAGTGACGAGGAGAAGGACTATGGGTTTACCGTCTCCTCTTGGGAGGAGTTCGCGATCGTTTAGTCCACCGTCTTTGTGGAGCCACATCTTCGGAGGAACTTAGGGATTCATTAATTTTGTGTTCTTTGGATTCCTCCTCTCGTATGGGAGAGAGTCTTCTTTTGGAGGTCTCATCAAGAGGCCTCCTAAGCTCTCTCTCCTCTTGGAGAGGAAAGGAAATCCTATAAGCACGAAGTGGTTGAGTAATCTTGGCTTGCAAAGCAGGGTCGCCCATGTAGCTTGTTGCAACCTAGTAACAAGATAATTAACAAACATGGGGACATCATCATTAGCACCTTCATGTGCAAAATCAAAGTTATCACATTCATTCTACTCTCTTGGTTATTTTCAGCCATGTTAATTAAATTTGTGTGTTTACTTAATGTATTCTTTGGCAATTAAAAACCTTAATTGCTATTTCTCTTAGCCTTTGAAAATCAGTACTTAAGCATCTACACCCACGGCTCCAATTGGTTAGAGTAGTGGGGTGGGTCTAACTAGTAGAGTTGCCGAGGGATAGCTCCTTTCAGACTTCTTATGGATCAATAATGATAAAGCCGTAGGCAAGTCTAAAAAGTCTCCATTATTAATACCGAAGCTCCCGAGGTGTGCACCATATCCCACATAGTGAGCTCAACAAAACCGATAATAGATCCTAGTCCAACTTACCCTAATATAGTCAGCAAAATCAACCAATAATAGACTACTTAAGGACCTCTCTTCTTAAGAAAGAAAAGAGAAATGCTATAATATCAATGTAATGGAAATGGCCTATGAACTTTGAGAGTAGCCAGTTCCCCCTCCAATAGGCATTTGTATTATATTTCTCCCATTGAGAGAGACTTGGTACAATACAATCTTTGTGTTCATTGTGACCTAGGTGATGCAATGAAGATGGGAAGATTCATGCATCTCACGATCATAACATAAACTTTGTAGAAAGCATTAACTATCCCAAGCCTCAGTCCCAAGGCCTCAGACACCTTCAAAGGTGGAGAGAGCTAGCAGAGAATGAGGGTAGGGAAGCGGAAGAAGAAACATTCCATAGGAGAAAGAAATAGTTCCTCACTTATCATTAGTCTTCTTGCTAGCATACATAATAGCATAGTAATGAAGGTGGAAAGATGGCAAGCTTAAGCATTGAAGCATGTCTCTTGGTTGGATTTGCATTCCATAGCCAAGAGTGTTGGTGTAGGCACTCAACTTCTCAACAAGCTTGGTCATGAAGGTCTACAAGATGAAAAACTTAAGCATTGAAGCATGGCTCTTGGTTGGATTTGCATTCCATAGCCAAGAGTGTTGGTGGAGGCACTCAACTTCTCAACAAGCTTGGTCATGAAGGTGGACAAGATGGAAAACTTAAGCATTGAAGCATGGCTCTTGGTTGGATTTTCATTCCATAGCCAAGAGTGTTGGTGTAGGCACTCAACTTCTCAACAAGAAGGAGGTGGAGTTCCTCTACTTTCACCAAGTGAGAATCCATGAAACAAATGAGTGTGTGAGAGGTGTATAATCCCCAAGCATTTCTTTGGGCAAGCCCTCCTTTTTGCTCATGCCTCAAGCTTATTGGACCCCTCTTCCCTTAGCCAATCATATATACCATGCATTCAAGTATATGGGTAGTCTTTGGACAAGTGTCCTTCCTACCCATTAGAGAGAGAGAGACGTTGAAAATGTGTAGATATTTGTTGAATTGAACTTGAAGCTCATTGGACCCCTCTTTAGCCCAGCCAATAGGACTCAAGCACATCATGTGGCTAAGCATAGGGAGAGTCTGACATGTGTCCATGTGGAATATGTCAATCAAACGAGCGAAAATGCACGAGCTATACGAGCAAGGAATGAGAAAAGAGAGAAAATAAAGATGTTTCTTTAAGAGTATTTCATAGAGAAATACATGAGGCTTGCATCTAGGGGACACCCACATCACATTCAATAATATCACGTTATCTTAGTGCACACACAATAAGATAAATCATAATGATGGAGTGTTGATTCAAAGAAAGAAAAAAGGACCATTAAGAAACTAATTGTACACCACAATGTCAAACCGAAAGGAATCCCATTGTATTGTGCAATTCACCTCAAGCATAAGTAATAGCATAAGTACAAGGCCAAGTAATGGAAATTGATGGTGGGCAACAGGGGATTGACCTTACGTTTCTCTTTCTCAGGGCAGATGCATGGAGGCGCTATGATCATGCAGATGCAGAGCACTTCAATCTTGGTGCAAACATAGGAGAGGAGCATAATTGTGTTCATGAGGGAGCAACCACACCATAGGGCAGCCCATGTTTCTTCTGCACACAGCTAACACGAGCTATTTATGCACCATGGCTATGGATTTTTTCCTTGCTCTTTCTTGTCCCTTTCCAAAATCTGTTGAGTGAAGCAAGGCCCTCCTAATACCCCTCTAATTTGTGGAAATTCTCAAAATACCCCTCAAATTTCAAAAATTCCCAAAACACCCCCAATATTTTGTCATAAATTTCCAAAATGCCCTTCAAATTTTTCAAAGTTCCCAAAATACCCATGGTTGTGAGACTAAATATTTTCAAAAATTAAAAATATTGTAGCTTTTCATAAGAAGACTAATTGTCTATCAATACAAGATGCTAAAAGTAGAATTTGAGCTGGTTATATAGGTTTTGGAGATGATTGCTTCATTATTTTTTTACACATAATTGTCTTTCTTTGCGAGGTAATTTGTGACAAATTACATTCTAAGCACTCAAAAAACTATCTCAATTGTCAAAAAGGAATAAAGATAAGAAATCTTGAACAATTCAACAAAAATAAATAAAGGGTATTTTGGGAATTTTTGAAATTTGAGGGGTATTTTGGGGATTTTCACAAATTAGAGGGTATTTTTGGAGAGGGTTTCGCCGGCAAAACCCATTAGGAGGGAATGCAACCTCCCTTCCAATCTCTCCGACTCCATCACGAGACTAGCAATGTGGAGCTCTTGAAAACGGTTTCGATGGCGAAACCCATTAGGAGAGGGTGAGAGAGCAAAAGGATTGGAAAGGGGAGGACAGAAACAATTGAGAGAGCGTGGAAGAAAGGGAGGAGTCGGAGAGGGAAGAGAGAGAAGCCGAGGAACCGTTTGCGTGAACGATTTCTGGCATGTTTTTGCAGGGCAGACAGAAAGGGATTTCATGAGAGGATCAAGGTCACCATGGCACCTGCGTGATGGGCCGCCTCAATAATTGTTTTTTCTCCCTCCCTCTCGGGCGACTCTGAGATCCTCTAGGCTACACCACATCTGCGTGTGAAATGCAAGGGATCCGCCAGCTTCTTTGTCTAAATCGAAAGGGAAAATGGATTGTTTATGGAGAAAGAGAGAGAGAGAGAGAGAGAGAGAGAGAGAGAGAGAGAGAGAGAGAGAGAGAGAGAGAGAGAGAGAGAGAGAGAGAGAGAGAGAGAGAGAGAGGGTTTTCTTGTATCTCTATATGCTTGCCGCAAATGATCAATCAACTCTGCTGCTGCTGATGATGATTCTGCTGCTGCAGTAGCAAGACGGGATGCAATATACAAAACGACCCACGTTGCCCACCAAAACAGCTCAATCCAAAGTGGGTATTTTTCCTTTGAGAGGGGGAACGCGATCTATCTGTGCGCTTGCGTGTTTGAGAGAGAGAGAGAGAGAGAGAGAGAGAGAGAGAGAGAGAGAGAGAGAGAGAGAGAGAGAGAGAGAGAGAGAGAGAGAGAGAGAGAGAGAGAGAGAGAGAGAGAGAGAGAGAGAGAGAGAGAGAGCTTTAGAGACCTCTTTGCTCTGCGTGTAATGGGAAGAGACTCGGGAGCTTACAAAAGAAGGCTCGTCTTGTTGGCGAGACAGACCAATTTGGCATTTTGTACACTGAAATTGCATGCATGCATACTCGTTTCGAATGCCCGGTTCTCGTTCACGTAGCGCAAGACGATGACAACTGCAAGACCCGAAGATTCGTACCTCATTCAAATCTGAAGGTTTTTCTTGAAGGGTTTTGCCAACGAAACCCACTTGAACAACTTTTTCTTATGGAGCCATGGCTCTTTTCCCTGACCTCAACACTTGGCGAAACCCACTAGGAGGGGCAAGTACAATTGTGTGTGTGTGTATGTGTTTTGAGAGAGAGAGAGAGAGAGAGAGAGAGAGAGAGAGAGAGAGAGAGAGAGAGAGAGAGAGAGAGAGAGAGAGAGAGAGAGATGTGTACCTTGCACTTGCCTCTCTTCATGTCCGGAATATTCATCATGCCTCTTCGCTTCAAGGAAGGGATAAATTCAAACTATTAGGAAAATTTGTCAATTGGTCTTGAACTCAAGACATGAGAGGGGGAGAAATCCCTTGAGTCTAAACCTTAAACACTTTTGTTCATTTGAATATACATATTAAGTGTTAGATCAATCCGAGGGACATACATATTATAATGTGTGCTCCAGGTCGTTTCAAATTATGTATGCATTAAACATCATGCTCTCAAATGATAAGCAGAGATTTAAAGATACAAAGTTTGCATAATCAGATAGAGCAACATATGCTCCAAGATGAATACTATTGTCATTAGAAGCGAGAAGAAAGCAAAGCAAGTAGAATTGGTCAAAGCATGCTCTTATTCAATCTTTAAACTTTTAAATATTGATCTCTTATTCATTTTTTCTCCATTGTATAGTTTCCAAGAGAAATATCTCTTGAATTTTTTTAAAACACTCCTCACATTGGGTTTACAAGAAGTATATCACTTTTGACTTGCTCGCACCACTCATAAGATTTCGCTCGTATAATGGTGATCCCCGTCCATGTGCCCCTTGAGAAAGGCGGTGCCCTTTGGGTGAGTGGGAGGTTAAGTGAAATATTCCTCTAACTTTGGGGCTTTTCCCCTCCTTTGTAGGGTCTCTTTTTTGACTCAAGCACCTTACTTCCCATGCATGGGAAGCTTCCCAAGCACCTTCCTCATCAAGCATGACAAGAACCTCAATCACCTTAGTCTTCAACCATGACAAGCACCTTAGTTATCAAGCACAACAAGCAACTCAAGCACCTTAGTTATCAAGCACGACAAGCAACTTATCCACCAAGCATGACAAGCACCTCAAGCTTAAGTTGGGTTCCCATCTCAATCTCATCCCTAGCTTGCCTAAGGTCAAAGGAATTTTAACACTAACCATTGGAGGTCTTTAATGAAGCTAAACCTAAGGTCTTTTAAGCTCCATTAGCTAGCCTTGCTCTTTGACTTTGAGATACATTCACAAGGGGGAGACCAAGGATCAATTAGTTCGGGGCACAGCCAACCAGACTTGTTGAGAACTTTACCCTCTTACCTGGGAGAGTACGAAGCCAAGTCGTAAGTGAGAGCAATCCCATCTCAAAGACTTTCGCAAGGATTGATTGAGTTGTTATCCACCCCGGTGGCATGCATAATCACGTTAGCAGAACTCCTAAGGTTAAGGCCAAACATGTGAACCACAGTAGGAAAATGCCTAGAAAAATTTGGAGTGAAAGACCCCACCTTGAAGCTACAAGAAGGGATCAGAGAGTTGGACATGCCTCAACTAAACACTAGGCCAGTACCATTGAATAAGGTTGGAGAATATTGCGAGGGAGAAGATGGAAACACCACGCTACCGGTAGAATTTCAAGGAGTAGTTTCCAAAGCTATTCTTGATAGTGGAGCGGGAGTTGCTATCGCCACCAAGGAAATCTGGAAAAAATGGGGAAAACCAGCTTTGAGGGCTACCAGAATGAAACTGCAATTGACAGACGGGTTCATGGAGAAGCCTATAGGACTCTTAGAAAAAGTGATTGTCACTTCGTGCGGAATCGAGTATAAGCATACATTTGCAATAGTCGATTTTGACAAAAAGAACAATTATGAGATCATCTTGGGACGACCATTCATGCGACAATTGAAGATGGTCCAAGATTGGGGTTATGACCACATATACCTCAGACATGGCGAGACAACAACTAAAATACACCTGAAAGACCATAGTTACAAAGATGTGAACCAAACACCTGTGGAAGAGTTTGATTCGGCTACAGCAGCAGGATCAAAACTACCAGCATGGTTAGGTTAATCAAAAGAGCTATGGATGTGCGGAGCTTCACATTGTGGAAGCTTAAGAAGAGAGGAATGCATCTTAGAAAGAGCAATTGAGGAAAAGGAGTATATTCCGGAACCTTTCCCTGAAGATGCCTTGGAACCTCTAGAATGGGAACACATACTAGCAACATTGGATGTTTGTACCATTACTGACAGTCCAACAACAAGATTTTCCGATAAGGATGGCTATGATGTGTTACCCTATTGCATGGTAAGCGTTATACTAGAAAAAGAGGCGGTAGAACCTCCAGAACAAGAAGAGTTTTACAACTCCTCTGAACATTTGGAAGTAAATGATGATGCAGATAATGAGTGTTCAGATACCTCAAGTGAGCGTGGAAATGAAACCGAGAATATCAAGTTTTATGATTTTTCTAATCAACACCCTTGACGCCAAGAATACTATAGGAGGAAACTAGCAGGAAACAAAGCGAGAGAGAACCTGATGCCGAGGATAAAAGGTAAAACTCACTATTTGATGCTTGTAAAAGCAGAGGATTGTGTATAAGATCAAATATCAGGAAGATTCTCAAAAAATCGAAAAGAAAGAACGCGAAAGGAAATAAAACAGGTACGAAAAGCTAAAACCGAAACAAAATCACAAAAATAAAAAAAAACAAAAAAAGAAACAACAAAAGACCAAGAGTGGACCAAACTGGAGCGTAAACAGAAATACCAAGAACTGAAACGGTCTTTGAGAGAGATATGGACCACTGAAGAAGATAGTGATGGTAAGGGGGAGTCAGAAAAAGGGAACATGAACGTACCATCACACTATCGGAAATTTACTATCCAGGAAAGAAAAATCATCATGACACCACCAGTCAGGGAAAGAACCAACCAAGAATCTTACGATGGGCCTGAAAATGCAAAAAAGATAGACCTCGCAGAACCAGGTGAAAAGCCTCAGCCGATCTATATAGCTAACAATTTAGAGCCTAAAGAGGAAGAACAGCTAACACAACTTCTCAAGAAGTATAAAGATGTGTTCGCTTAGTCCTATAAAGACCTCAAAGGAGTTGATCCATTGATATGCCAACATACAATTCCTTTGAAATCAGATGCAAAACCTAGCAAACAACGTCCTTATACATATAATGACACATTTGCTAAACGAATCAAAGAAGAGATTGATAAGCTGATAGAAGGTGAATTCATCTATGAGATTGAACATACAGATTGGGTGTCACCCATTGTGGTAGTTCCCAAAAAGAATGGAAAATTACGAGTGTGTGTAAACCTCAAGAAGGTGAATGCAGCAACCATAAAGGATAATTATCCCTTGCCAATCACAGAACATGTACTTGAGCAAGTGGCCGGAAAACGGGCTTATTCCTTTCTGGATGGGTTTTCGGGATACAACCAACTGGCAATAGTAAGGGAGGATCAACACAAAAAAGCATTTGCATAGAATGGGGGATTTATGCATATCGAGTTATGCCATTTGGCTTAACTAATGCACCAACCACTTTCCAAAGGTTAATGACTCACGCATTCAAGGAATACCTAAGAATATTCTTAGAAATTTACATGGATGACCTGTGTGTACACTCTCTTCTATGAGAGGAACATATTGACCATTTGCAAAAGGTCTTTGAAAAGTGCAGGACATATCGAATCTGTCTTAACCCGGAAAAGTGTGTATTCATGGTTAAGCAATAACGAATCTTAGGACACATTGTCTCAAGAAATGGCATAACCACAGACCTAGACAAAGTCAAAGTCATTGTAGACCTACCGAGGCCTACTAATGCGAAACAAGTGCAATCCTTCATGGGACACTGCGGATATTATCGAAGATTCATATACATATATGCAGTTATTGCACAACCTTTGTATCGTTTGCTAGTCAATTTCGAGTGGACCGAGGAGTGTGAAACTTCATTCCAAAAGCTAAATGAAAACCTTATATCATCACGTGTACTAAAGGCACCCGATTGGGAAAAGATATTCCATGTGCACATTGATGCTTCAGCATATGCCATTGGAAGTATTCTAGCTCAACCTAGAGACGGAACAATGGATTTTCCGGTTTGCTATGTGAGCCGACAGTTAAACAGTGTGGAAAAGAACTACAAAACCACCGAGCGGGAAGGGTTAGAAATGATTTATGTTGTAAAGAAATTTCGGCATTATTTGCTTGCAAACAAATTTGTGTTCTTCACAAATCATCAAGCTCTTTTGTACCTGGTAAATAAACCTTGCAATACAGGGAGAATCGTACGCTGGTTTATTATATTGTTAGAATTTCACTTCACAGTGGTGGTCAAAAAGGGTAAAACCCATCTACGAGCGGATCATCTTTCAAGGATACACAACGGGGAAGCTCCTGAAGGAGTAGATGATGACATACAAGATGCTTATCTTTTCAACATTGAAATGGTACCCAAATGGTCTCAGGAAATTGTTTGCATTCTTTCCTTTGGAAATGGGTTTGATAATAAGGAATGCAGATCCAAACATCAAACAATTCGACAAACAAAAAACTTCCAGTTGATAGCAGGACGGCTATATCATCTTGGATCGGACCTAATCCTACCATTATGTATAAATCCGGAAGAATTTGAGTGCTACCTTGAAGAGTCACATGTCCAGGGTTGTGCATTTCATTGTTCAACAATGAAGATACACCAGAGACTAAAACAGTTAGGGGTTTATTGCCCAACTATGTATGTGGACACACATTCTTATGTTACCAATTGTACTATATGTAGTGCCAATCGACCAGTGGATCACGCAACTTTGTTTCAGGTAACCATAGCACCTGCATAGAGTCAATATATCATTGACTTCTTGACCACCAAGACGTTCCCTGAGAACATCACAAGTGCACGGGAAAAAGCTATAGAGCTGGAAGCTCGTGACTTTTAGTTAATTGGGAACCAACTCTATAAGCGAGATAAGGACAATCAACTTAGAATCTGTGCAAGTGAAAGCGAATACCTGTTGATTCTAGAACATGCACATAGCGGAATAAGTGGAGGCCATTTTTCGGGCGATAAGACGGAAAAAATTGTCTTAACCGCATGAATTTGGTGGCCTACATTGCACATGGATGCTGAAGAGTTTGTAAAGCGTTGTGACGCATGTCAACGCACCAAGGTGCCAATAAAAAGAGATGAGATGCCATTACGGCCAATGATGGGAGCAAGAGCATTTGAAAAATGGGGCATTGATTTTGTGGGACCTATATCACCCCCTACATATCGCACCCATACCCAATATATCATTGTGGCTACGGACTATCTCACAAAATGGGTCGAAGCCAAAGCAACACAAAAAGCGGATGCACGCACCACAGCACAATTTTTGTATGAGAATATTTTTTTATGTTACGGGTTACCAATAGAAATTGTTAGTGAATGTGGAACACATTTTCTCAATGAAGTCATTGAATATCTGCTAGAGGAATTCATGGTCATACATAGGAAATCCGCACCATACCATCCACAGGCCAATGGGCAAGGTGAGGCCACTAATAAAACACTATGCAAGGTTCTCACTAAAATAGTGTCAGAATCAAGAATAGATTGGGATCAGCAGCTACACTCAACACTATGGGCATACAGGGTAGCTTACAAAACATCGATAGGAACAACACCATACAACATGGTGTTTGGCCTAAATGCTATACTACCCATAGAGTTTTTAATTCCAACCCTACGAGTAGCAAAAAGCTTAGAATGGACAGGGCATGAGCTCTCTTCAAGAATTGATGATCTTGAAAAGCTATATGAACTCCGCTTACGAGCTGTCGCTTCAATCTATGCTAAAAAGAGAAGACAAAAGGAATTTTTTGACAAACATGTGCGTACCAAAGAGTTCAAAACGGGTGATTATGTACTTGTTTATACCTTGAAGCAACATGCCAAGAAACTTAAAAAGAGAGGGATGAGACCATTTGTGATTAGTGATCTATCACAAAGTGGAGTTGTCAAGTTTGCTACATTAGCAGGTGAAGAAATGCCAAACTAGATTAGTGGATGTCGACTGCGGAGGTATAATCTACCACTCACACAGGAGATGCTCCAACAAATTCATCAAGGAAAACAAAGAATGACGGAAAAACAGAGAGTACGAGAAGAAGCTCAAGCCGAAGCACAAGAACGCATTGCAAAAAGAAGGCTTCTGCGACAACAACAAAGTGGACCACCATTGCGAATCAATGCCATTCGACTGACGAAGTTGGAGGAAGAAACTATAGAGCCAATAATTGCGGTAAAAGTGGGTAGCAATCAATTTGAATCAACAGCTTTGCTTGATTCGGATGCTCAAGTAAATTTGATCTCTTACGGATTATACCAACAGCTCAAAGTCACAGGTCAACTTCATCCTACTCCTCAAGTGCTGAAAAGTAGCACCTCACACCCGTTGAAAACATTAGGATGGACTATATTGCATGTACAGATACATCAATATAGTTACCCACACAAATTCTATGTGGTGACAGATGAAAGCACACAACACCCAATGATGCTGGGGCAACCTTGGCAAAAAGCGTACAATGTGCAGATAGATTGGAAAGCAAAGGCAGTCAAAATTCAGCATGAACATGAACAACAGGTGATATCTTTTGCTCAGCAATACCAACATGATCAATTGCAAGCCATGCAATCACTGGAAACAAAGCCAAAAGCACAAATGCCATTAAAGAACAACATGATACCCGAGACCAACAATCAGGTAAAATCCAACCATGCTACTTACAGACATATGAAGACACGGGCCACAATGCAAAGATCTAGGTTACCAACACAAGGAAAACAAGTATGGATGCGGAAGGATAGAAATGCCATGGCGGACAAACAACAATGCAACACCAAAATTCCACCGAAGCAAAAGGTTCAATCACAAACCAAGGGAATAAAACAGATATGGATCCCAAAGAAAATGCTTAGCCATAACCCAAATGTCACTTACATTTGGATACCAAAGCAAAAGAAAAAGGAACTCCCTTCAGTACAAGCAACAAAGGAAAGTAGACAGCTGCATTTCAAAAAGGAAAACCGACAGATGTGGATGCCAATAAAAGACAGACCAGTGGCAAACACGAAAGTGCCAAACCATCCACAAAAACCGACAACAAAATACCAATGGAAAGCAAAGGCAATATGGCCCATATCCATTACGGCCCAGCCAATTCTATCCTTAGAAATAGCTACGACTCCATCAACAGTGTCGGCAAAGCAACTGCCGTTTGCAAAAAAGACAATTAAACAGAGAGCAGTAGAGTTACAGCTGTTACTTGCAAAGAAAGCAGGAAACCTCAACGGTGAATGCCAATAAGAATCTTGCTTATTCCCTTCTCTTGCAGAGCATTAATTTTTTCTATGCATTGACCGAGTATGCATAAAGTAGGGCCACATTAATCGGCCAGGCATTAGCACAACTGTTTCAACTTATGCACGGCACATACTCCGAGGCGATACCTTGTTGTCCGAGAGGACTCCGGCTATGAGGGGGGGAGGCATTCTAGAGGCATTCTAGAGGCACTGCATTCTAGAGGCACTCTCAAATGCGGAACAATTAACAGAAACAACAAAAAAAGGGCATGATTTTCGACTATTTTAAGGGTTGTTGTTTGATTGCGAAATTTTCTGGAGCAACCCAAGTACATATGCCCTTATAGAGCATGAAGATACAGGTATATGGGGCCAAATGCCAAATCAAGCCCCTAGGTGTGTGTATATAAGTAGAAATAGCCATGTTTTAAGCAAAATATGGGTAAAACGGAGAAATCCGGCCATATATATTGCATGTGAGTGTATATAATGTGTTGCAGTGATGTTTGTGATTTATTATGATTTTTGGGGATTTTCTAGATTTGATTTGCTATTTTCCTTTTAATTTTGCTAATTTTCGGCCGAAAAACTTCAAAAATACAAAAAGCAAGTGAAAAACAGCCGTAATGAAAAAACAAAAAATATGGGGATGACCAGGGACTATAGGACAACCTATGGTACAGTGGGGGTGCAATTATGAGACTGGAGCGAAAAGCATGTTTTGGCCAGGTTTTCACCGAAACACCAAATTTCTGGTAAACAGAGCAAATGGAGTCCAAATCAAGAAATTTTTGAGCCCAAACCGCATCTTGCAAGAAGATAGGAGCACACGTCAAATTTCATGAAAAGTGGTTCGGGGACCTCCATTATAAGAAATTTTCACCCCATTTTTAGCTCATTCTCACTATTGACTTTGTGGAGAGAGCTTCTGCCACCTACAGTGGATCGACCTTCCAGTAGCTTCTACGACGTGCACGACTACCCGACGAGCTCCAGACATGAGAGGTAGGCTCACCACCTTGAGCTTTTTGCGCGTGTTTGTCATTATGTCGCGAAAACTAGCGTATGGGTCACACACAAAGCAGGCGGTAGAGACCTACAAGTAGAGACGGCGGCCTAATGGCTAACCCGAAAGCAACAAGACTTCATCGGTAGCTTACCCTATTCTAGGAGACCAGTCCTGGATAGCCAAAGGCAGTAGGAAACCATCGGGAAAAACCCTAATTCCCAGAAACCCGCAAGAGACCACCAAATGGGAAATCAGCGAAACGGCGACCAAATGCTACCAAAACTCATGGGTAGGAGCATCTCGACATGCTCGACAAGTCTATATGATCCGCACGACGAAAAAGTGACCCGAAGCGGCACTAAACTTTAGAAACGGCATCAGACACACAAAGCGTCAAATTGCACTTGCGGCCAAACCGCAAGCCCGTTTGCCACCAAACTTCACGATCTAGCGGCTTTCCTAGACCATCAACAACCAAGTCCTATGGTAGTAGACCACCACAAATCATCAAAGGTATGTAAACGCAACCACAGGTGCTTCTAGAGTGACAAATTGCCAAACGGAGCTCTGGTGAAGCCAAAGTCGACAAAAACCATACGGCAAGGATCCCCAAGGGATCGGGAAGCTATGGAGACCAACATCAAGAAATTTCATCGCCAAAAAGCATTCCAAAAGTTAGAAAATGGCTCAGAGGCTCTGAAGTCCACACAGGGATTTATTCTCTATCCATTTGACTTTTTTGTTGAAATTAGGCTCAAAAGGGACTTAGGGGAGCAAAGGGCAAGCACTGGGAGCACCAACAATGAAAAAATCATCAGGAGACATCCTATGCGTAGGATGTCTCAAGGGCACTTTTTGGCACAAACTCCAACATTTCTCATCCTGCACATGTTCTAAATGACATTTACAAGCTATCCACCAAGTTTCATCACATTTGGACCAAATTTGACCTCATATGCATGAAAAAACGCAAAGTTAGGGCATAGAGGCAATAATGGGCCATAGACCTACCAAATCTTGTCCAAATCCCATGAAAATTGCACAGCACATTCAGCAAACAATCTGTGTGGTCAGAGAGAAAAAATGATGAAATAGACATCCTACGCGTAGGATGTCTATTTGACCTTTTTGGCATGCAAGGGATGATTTATCATTCCAGATCCAATCACCTCATCATCAGGAGCCCATATATCAAGTTTGAAGCCATTCTAATCACTTTTGACCCCCAACACCCTCAAGATACACTTTTTGAGCCCAAAAACACCAGACAGAGCCTTACAAGCATCAAATCTTGTCCAAATTCAAATCCAAGAACATGGCCATGTTCCATAGGCCAAGGACAACCCACAGAACAAGTTTCATGTCATTTTGATGAAAAAGACATCCTACGCGTAGGATGTCTCAAGCATAAATTTAGCCTTCTGTGCAAAGATTGACATCATGGGAGCCAATACCATGGTGCAATGAGCCCATATACCAATTTTCAACCCATTTGGACATCAATTGCTACCTATGATGGACATTCTACCCAAATTGTGACCTAAAGCCTGAATCAGCCCAAAAATCCACTTTTTGATATCCAAATTCAAATCCAAGCATATAGCCATGTTCCATGAGCCTTACACTACCTGCATGTCAAGTATGAACCAATTCTAATGAGAAAGACATCCTACGCGTAGGATGTCTAGATGGAAATTTTTTGCCAGATTTGCACTGTGAGCACATGCACAGCTTCACAAGTTCCTTTTAAGCTTTATTTTCAATTTTCAAGTCATTTGGATAAGTAAAACTCAGTTTCGCAGCTAATATGGAAAAAATGCTAACTTCGGACTATTGAGTGCAACAGGATCTATGGCAGCCTCGAAGTCACCGGCAAAGAGGAAAAGAATGACCATCAAGGATTATCTGGACGAAGTGGAACCCTTTGTCATTCTAGAAGGAACACTAAAGCCCACCAGCACCTGGATACAAGAGGATCTGTTAGAGTCCAATGACCTAAAGATCTACCAAGGAGTGTTCAAAGACACTGAAGGCAATGTTATAGAGCTACCAATGTTGCCAAGAGAACTCAATGAGTTTGTACAAAGCAAGATGGCCGGCTACTTGGAGAAAATTGATCTCCACAACTACTTCGAAGCGATATCGGCGGGGGTGGACATCAAAAGAGTCTGGGAGTTTGGAACAAGCATCAAAGAGGATGGAGTGGCCAAGGTAACAGATTTACAAGGCAGACCAGAAACAGAGATAATAATCACTGAGCAGGTTGTAGCCCATGCACTAGACCTCTCCAATGAGGGGGACAGTGTAACAAAAAGAAGGGATGAAGTCAAGGTGTACAAAGAGAAAAAGGCAAATTACACCTTTGAAGACATTGCCAACCCAAAGGTGGCAATCATGAGCCAGCTATACAACCAGTACTTCCACATGTGCACGAAGAGGCCACAGAAGTACAGGATGCTGCCAGGTGCAATTGCCACAACGTTCACTTGGGCAATGACAAAAGGCACCCCAAAGTTAATCAACTATGCGGCATATATACATGACAGCCTAGTGAAGATGGGCAACAAAAAGCCAACCTATATAGTTCCAGGAGAACTGATCACCAAGGTGTTTATGGGGCATTGCACGCTAAAGGAAGGTGGCCTGACCCCCCATCTCAGAATGATTGGCTCAGAGTAAAAGAAGACAAGGAAGATGAGCCGCAAAGGGCACCAAGGGTGGCTACGAGATTGAAAAGATGGCTAGAGCCAGTTGAAGAGGAGCAACCCAAGCATAAGAAAGGAAAGAAGGAGTTTGCTCAAGTTCCGGCCAAAGAAACAAGGTCTCAGAAAGCGGAAAGACTAGAGAGGCTGATGGAGAGCTTTCGAGCGGAGAGAGCCCTCAAGGATGATTTAAGCGAACTCTGGAAGCCATCTCTAGAGTCTATGTCCGGATCGTCCAGAAGAGTGCAAAGGGACCAATTTGAAGATTATATCAAGAATTTCGAGATTCTTGATGCTGCAACAGAAAACATCCCTCATGTCCCTTTCACAGAGGAGGAAGTACAGTAGATAAGGCAGAAATTGTTGGATGAGCAAGAGAGCCAGGAAAGAGAAAGAAAAACAAAAGCAGATAGGGACTTAAAGGGCAAACTTGCATCTTTACCAGATAGCCCTAAACCCAGCCCACAGCCATCACCACCGCCCTCTCCACCTCCTAGCAGCCCTCCACAGGAAGATAAGGAGGCTGAGGACAAACAAGAAGAAAGGCAAGCAAAGGAGCAAGAGCAAAGACAGGAACCTGAACCAAAAGAAGAGGCCAAGCCTGAAACTGAGCAAAAAGGATTAGAAGATTCTTACTATGCATTTTTGGACCTGCTAGCTGCAGGCTATATGAAGGAAGAAGCCGACACAGTCCCATTCGACTTGTTGGCTAGGACAGGGCCTAAGGAACAGATGCAAGGCATCAGGCTAGTGGAGCTAAAAGAAATTGCTACAGACATGGTAGACCTGCACCCGCCCTCCAATGACTGGGACGTGGTGATGACAAAGCTAGCCGGATTGAGGGCACAATCCATGGCTTCAGAGAAAGAAGTGACAACTCTCAAAGCCACTGAAGAAAAGATAAAAAAGGAAGTAGATTCTCTGCAGGCACAAAGCCAAGGGCAAAAGGAGAGAGAAGCCGACCTACAGGCCAGCTTGGCAAGGGCTCTACAAAACTGCCAAGCAATGGAAGAAGCAAATTAGGAAGCAGCAAAAAGAATACAAGCAGCTGAAGAAGAGTGTCAGCAGCTCAGCAAGGCATTGCGAGATGCCGAGAAAGAAAGAGATAATCTGACACTACAGCTGGCAGAAGAAACGAAAGAAGTAGAGGCCATGAGGAATGCCAAGGAAAGAGTAGAGATAGAACAAGAAGCAAGCCTGGATGAAGTCCTTGAGCTCAAGGACCAACTAAAAGTCAAAGATCAAACCATCCAGAGGCTGCGAGCATCACCTGCTAGAGTCAGAGCTATGAGCTCTACTCAAATCATTTCTGAGAGTCAACTCTACGAAGAGCAAATGCAAGAACTTCAGAAAGAACTGACTCTCGAGAAAAAGCAGAGATTGATGATGGCTAAAGGTTCTGTAGTCACGAAAACTAGAATGGAATAGGGCCAAAAAGCCCTGCAAGAAGAAGTGGAAAGCATGAAGATAAAACTCGAGGAGGCGAAAAGAATAAACGTTGAACTTAATGACCTCCTCGTGAATATGGGCGGACAAGATGAAGCGGAAAAGCAAACACTCCTCAAGAAAATTGAGGAGTTGAAAGGCCAGTAAGGAGGAGAGGCAAAAAGCTGAGGGCCATCCGCCAATGAGGGCATCGACCTCAAAAATGTGGCAGATCTTGTGGACACACCTATGCAAGAGGAAATCATAGCAGGATCCTCTCAAGAGCCATAGGATCTAACACAAGAAGAGGAGGAAAAATTGTGTAAGGCAATAGAGGAAGAGCTCAGAGAAACCACGAAGGAAGCCTTGGAGTGGGAGCAGAGGGTCTTCAAATCTATGACCATTCAGAAGATCGACGCCAGCAATCTCACGCGCGAGTGGCTTCAACCCTCCCTCCCATATCCATTGCTGAAATATGAGGCAACTACAATAAACAAGTGGATCAGAGAAGAGACAGTTGTACCTCTCTACAATGCAGACATCTCAAAGCCAGAAGGAGTTAAGCTTATTGTGGATTCTCAGCCAAATTGGAGGAAGGCTTGGCTTACAAAGTACCCACAATACCTAATCCACTTGGTAGAGGCACCTAAAAATATCAGAGACAACCTCAGCTTCTATCCTCTACCGAGGGTTGGGACGTGGAAGGCACAGGAAATTTTGCAAAGAAGCCAACCCACTTGTCTGAACTACCCAAAGCTGGCGGGCTTGAAGGCAGGTGAGAGAATAAGTGTCCAATACATGGTGAAAACCCTAACGGGCGCCATAAAGTTGTTCACTGGCTCACCTAACCTTACATGCATTATGATGAGGAAAATCTGCAGAACCATCCTAGCAGTGTTCGAGACCTTCAAGCCAGGCCAGGTGACCGACAGCATATTCTTCTTCCAAGATACATACAGATGTGCTGATGATCTATCAGGCCAGCCTTCCAAGGAGGTGATACATGCGCTGTATCAAAGGATCATGTTTCTATCATCCTATCACCTCCAGGATTTTGAAGAAGCATTCTATATAGGGTTCTTCACCATAAATACGGACATTTTTGGCCCAACAATGCTGAACCTACATGCCAGGTACGAATCACTGCTAAAGATGCGAGAAATGATAAGATGAAGCAACAAATCAAGGCCATGTCGGGGACGACATGAGCAAGGAGGGGGGGAGTGTTAGAAGCTAGACACACCCCACGGCATCTAACTATTCAGAAGATTATTCTTTTTGTAATTATTCATTCATTGAGGAAAACCTGATTTTTCACCTTGTAATTATTGGGACTTACAGAAATTTCCAGATTGTATCCCAGTTTTGATAGTTAGATTGAGTAGATGGTTGATTTTGGAACTTTAGGGTTTGAGAAATTGTAAGGTATATATACCACATTTTTTACCTTAATGAAAAAACCTTTTGTCATTTTAAAATAAGTTTTGAAGTCTGTGAGTGAGCATACGTGTACGAGAGAGAGAGAGAGAGAGAGAGAGAGAGAGAGAGAGAGAGAGAGAGAGAGAGAGAGAGAGAGAGAGAGAGTGAGCTTCATCTTGACGCTACGTGTGCTCCGGTGGTCGGAATCGAGTGCGGAGAAGTGCAACGTGTTGCCCCTGACGAGAGCTACGCGCCGATACCTACATTGTGCGCGTACGGTCCGGTTTTGCGAGCTCCTTCTATGAGCTTCATCGGGTGTTTGGGTGAGTATACGTTGTCCGATTTTGCATTGCAGCATATCCACGCGTTCACATTGAGTAGAACTACACATTAGGCACTTTAGATTTTGGAAAAGAAGACCTGCAGATTTCGGCCAGACATCCTACGTGTTTCTGCACCGTGTGTTTTGGGTCGGGATTTTGGTTCATAGACCTTAGGAAGAGCGACCTATTGGTATTAGTAGGGTCTCCTTCAAGTTCTATGGTGTTTCGAGATTGTTTGATGGGTGTTCGGCTCTAGAAAGCGTTGTAGGAAGTTTCCTCTTATGCACTCTTGAAGGTTGTGACTTAGAAAATTGGTAGAGACCTCTGTAGGAATTAGTTAGGAGTCGGTCGAGTGTAGGTTGACACCTTATTCTTGCTTCCACATGCCTCCGAGTTGAGCTTCGTCCTTAGCTAACATTACATGTTAGGTGAGTTCTCGTTGTGCTGACGTCCGTTGCGGCGTATCCGTCCAACATCGAGCTTCAAAGGGGACTAGAGACTACCTTGTTCCAAACAGTTACGTAGCGTAGGAGTTATATGTTGAAGCCCAACCTGAACATCGAACACAAGTGCCTGATAGGTTTATGACCAATCCACAACTTTGGATCAAGGAAAAGATCCAAGAAGGCAACGCAAAAGTACATGGAGGCCCTCATGCTAAACCAAAGATATGGCTTTTGTGAAAAGGTCATAATTAGAGCATGGAAGAAGTCAAATGGCGGCAATTGATTCTATTATGTACCCAAGGATTGATTCAATAGAGTCTATGAGCCTATTCTCGAATAAAATCCTCATAATGTCACTATTATCTTTAATGACTACGAGAAGCCTAGGTGCATTAGAGACTTTACCTAAGCACATCCAATGACAGTAAACTGGAGTACATATTTCTACAGAGATATTGATGTAAATGAACGGCATGCTCATGTAAGCTGCTTTAATGGAATACCACCCACGGATGTATCACAAGGAGAGGAATAATACGAAAAGGAATTCATGAATTTTAGTGTATAAGTTGAATTTCTAAACTTTGATGTGAACAAATATAAGGTTAGAACCTCGGTTGTAGGAACCAAGAATTGGTTTATAGGGCCTTTTCGTATTCATGTGTCTCTAGGATCTTCGTGTGATCATTGAGCTGTCCATCCTTCTCCAATTTTTCAGTAGTGTCTTATATGAGTAGCCTTGAGATGCTCATAATCTCAGTCTCTCTCTCTATGTGTGTATGTGTGTGTGTGCACATCGCATAGACCTTGAAGTTCTATAGGGATTTTTTCCTATGAATTTAAAATTCTTCTTCTTATTCCTCTTACATCCACACATTTGTCTCACTTTGATTGATAAACCATAGGGACTTGAATGTAAATTTTAGTTCTACACTACAAAATTTTAGGAGATTTGAATGTATATTTTAGTTCACAACATGATCTACTCTTCAAAATCTTGCTCGTTGGTATCTCTTTCTTTCAAACATGAGAGATTTTAATCTCTTTCTCTCTTTTGTCACAAAAATAAAAACTTGGAATAAGTTCTTTTTATTTGTTGTTAGAAGCCATGATGAAAGTATCACATGTGTGCCAAAATCCGATTGCCTTTTAATTTTGTGTGTGTGTGTGTGTGTGTGTGTGTGTGTGTGTGTGTGTGTGTGTGTGTGTGTGTGTGTGTGTGTGAGTGAGAGAGAGAGAGAGAGAGAGGTTATCAATGATGTTGTCTAACTCTATCTTTCAACCAATTTCTTGGCTATACAATAACCTTCCCTATCGGGCTCTCCAGCGCATGATCAATATGATCGCGCTCATCTTCACCCACTCAAACCCCACTCCACACACCCATGCCTACAATGTCGAGACCTCTTGCTCTATGTTTGGCACTTCATCCCCTAGTTTGGGATATGTTCCTTGATTTCCATAACAGGCTCATCGCTGGCATATTTGATGGTGTAAACACATTTCTGACACATGCACACACACATACATGCATGCACACATGCTCAAGTCTACACTCGTAGGAGCAACCTATCAACCTTGAAGCTAATCAGAAAGAAAACACTCTATTCAACCATGAATTCATTCATAGGATGAATGTAATCATCAATGTACAAAAACCTTCAACCCCTCATGATTCATCGACTACGGGAAACATACGCCTCATCATGCAGGTAGGTGCATCGGCACCTAGTCAGTATATGTTGGGAAATGTAGTTTCTAATGTTTGTTTAAAATAAATTATAATAGATACTTATGTAATCATCAATGTACAAAAACATTCAACCCCTCATGAATTTACGACTACGGGAAATAGACGCCTCATCATGCAGGTAGGTGCATCAACACCTAGTCAGTATTTGTTGGAAAATGTAGTTTCTGGTGTTTGTTTAAAAAACATTATGATAGATACTCTTAATCTGGCTGCAATAGATTCTAAGCTAAGTTTCAGTATGACATTGAGAACTTGAAATACAATCTTGTGGATTTGAACCCTCTTGTGAACATGGTTCTATGGCCTTAAATCTCCTATGAGGATCTCTAGTAAGTTGGCGTACCTTGGAATACAAAAATATCATTATATAAATCCGGGGATTTAATGTCAAGTGTTTGCAGTGATAGGAATATCTTCACTGAATTTCTACCATAGAAGTGAAAATGTTGGAATTAGGGTTGCAGAGAAACACACACAGCTTGGAGAAGACAAAGGAAGCTCAAGGCACACAATAGAGAGTGTGTTACTTAGTGTGCAATGGAAAGATAGATAGCCCTAGAGTGATGGGCGTATATATAATGCTCGGGGGAAAAAACCTCCTAAAGAGGGAAAAAATGCCTCGACGGTCCTAGTGTGTCACACACGTCACTACCACATGTATATGGTAACAAATCCCCCCTGGAGTGATGCGGTGAACAAGAGCTGGTACATGAGTAAAGGGAAGTGCCATGCCCTGAGGACATGATTAGTCCACAAAGGGGAGTAAGCCCAAAGCTTTGCAAAAAGCTTCAAGCTTCTCACGAGCCAATGCCTTTGTGAAAAGATCTGCAAGGTTGTCCTGTGTTGGCACATAAGCCAAGTTGATCTCTCCTGTTGAGAGCCTCTCCCTGACATAGTGGTAATGCACCTCAATGTGCTTTGTGCGAGCATGAAAAATTGGATTCCTCGCAACTGCCAATGCGCTCTGACTGCCAGTGTAGATAGTGTTGGCAGTGTCATGTCCAACACCCAAATCAGCCATAAGGCGTCTAAGCCACACACACTCAACTGTAGCTGTGAAGACTGTCTTGTACTCAGCCTCACAAGTCGAAGTGGCCACAGTAGGTTGCTTCTTGCTCAACCATGATATACATGAACTGCCAAGCGTGAAACAAAAACCACTTGTGGACACTCGCATGTCAAAACAAACAGCCCAATCTAAGTCCAAAAAAGCATGTAAGTCTGGCAGCAATGATCCCCCCTTGGGATAAAACAAGCCAAGATGTAAAGTGCCACTAAGGTAGCAGAAAATCCTCTTGAGAGACTGCCAATGCTTAGACCTTGGGCTATGCATAAATCTGGTGACCTGTGAGACTACAAATTGAATATCTAGCCTCGTGTTGCATACATAAATGAGGCAGCCAACAGCAGTTTGGTAAAAAGTGACATCAGCAAGATCGCCAGCATCATGTAGACTCAACTTCAAACATGTTTCCATGGGAGTGGCAATAGGTTTGCAATCTTCAAGTCCAAACTTACATAGAAATGTCTGTATGTAACTTTTCTGACACAAGATAATACCACCATCACACTGCTTAAACTGTATACCCAAGTAATGATGCAACAACCCCAAATCTTTCATCTTGAAAGTAGCATTCAAATCAGCCTTAAATTCAGCAATATGTCTCTCATTTGGTCCAGTGATGAGCAAATCATTGACATAAAGAACCACAATAAGAAGTACATCACCCTCACGCTTTACATACAATGTGCTTTTTGTTGGACTGTTACAAAAGCCTCGTTTGACCAAATGAGTTTCAGCTTGTCACCATTCAAGAAAGCAGTAACAATGTCTGATCGATGTACATCCCAACCAAAATGAGCTGCCAATGCACATAGAAAATGCACAGTAGTCATAAAACAAGTGGAAAAAAAGTATCTTCATAATCTATGTCTTTTTATTGTGCATAACCGTTTGCAACAAGTCGAGCGTTATGGCGATCGATCTCACCATCCAGCTTGCGTTTCAACTTTTAAACCTACTTTGTACCAATGGCCTTTTTGCCAGGAGGCAAATCACATAAAGTCCATGTGTCATTTTCTATAAGTGCATCATATTCTGATTTCATGGCAACCATCCAATTTTCTGAATTTTGTGCTTCATCAAAAGACAGAGGATCCTCAACATCATGTAAGCTAGACACAGCCAAAGCATAACAATATGATGCATATATAAGATGCATGGTGAGAGCCTGAATGAGTACGACTAGACAAAGGTGCATCCAATTTACTTTCGCGCAAAGTGTGCCAGCCATTTTGGCATACCTCTAGCCTACTCATTTTCAGCCCTTTCCTCATCAAGTACATCATGTACATCTGGATCAGTAATAGGCTGATCTGTAACATTTTCAGAAACCCCCATAGGATGTACATTTGTCTCATTGGAACTTACATTCATATTTCCACCACTAAAAAGAGGCAACAAAGTGTCATAAATGTCTTGTGAGCTAACAATACTGTCTCTAGTACCTGATAGCAAGGGCTGAACAGAATCTTCCACAAACGCTACATCCCGGGAAACCAGAATACGTTTTGTTTGCAGATGATATAACTTGTAACCTTTGCTTTCAGCACTATAACCAACAAAAATACATTTGACAGCTTTATCATCCAATTTTCTGCGCTGTGTTTGTGGCACCAAAGCATATGCGAAACAGCCAAAAACACGCATGTGCTAAGTAAAAGGCTTTCTATCATGCCATGCTTCATATGGAGTAATAGATTGCAAAGCTTTTGTAGGACACCTGTTTAGTACATAAGTGGCACACATGATGGCCTCAAGCCAAAAAGAATGCGGCAAAGCTTGACTTTTGACCATACATCGTGCCATTTTCGTAAGTGACCTATTTTTCCTCTCAGCAACACCATTTTGTTGAGGTGTATAAGGCACTGTATATTGGTGTTTTATCCCACGACTAGCCAGAAATGCATTGAATTCATGAGACATATACCCCCCCCCCCCCCCCCCCCCCCCCCCCCCCTCAATTGGAACGGAGGGTGCCCATAGTACATTTCGAGACATTTTCAGCCATAGCCAGAAATTGTTTGAAGCACATTAAAACTTCGGCCTTCGCTTTAAGCAGAAATACCCATGCATGCCTGGAGCAATCATAAACAAAAGTCACGAAGTCAAGGTAATTGCCCAAGGACGGAGTTTGCATGGGCCCACAAACATCACAATGCACAAGCTGCAACCTGCATGTGGCCCCAACTGAACCATCCTTTGGAAACTTAGAACGCTGCATCTTACCCAAAATATAGCCTTTACAAACATGTTTGATAGGTGCTTCAAGAGGCGGCAAAGAAGCAACCATATCAGATTTCTGCAAATGTAGTAAACTGGCAAAATTCAGATGACCAAAACATGCATGCCAAACTTTTGCATCTAAAATAGCCCTTGAATCTGCAACAGCATTTGCAAAATTTTGTCCACATTTGTCATACAGATTGACCTTATATAGCCCACGCCACAAAAGCCGAGATGCAACAATTTCATCACCAAAACTGAGATCATGAACTATACATCTATCATCCGCAAATCTGACTACAAGTCCACGTGTAGCAAGTGCGGATACAGACAAGAGATTCTTCTTGATCCCAAGTACATAAAGTGCATCAACAAGTGTGAAGGAACTGCCATTTGCAGCACTAAGCACAATCTTTCCAACTCCCTGAACCGAATAAGAGGCATTGTTGGCACAAATGATTGAATTCCCATGAGGGACAGACTCGAGAGAGGTGAACAATTCACGATGTGAGGTAATGTGCTTTGTAGCACCACTGTTGAAATACCATACATGTGAATCTGCAGCAACTGACAACCATGCATCATGGACAACAGGATTGTAAGTGCACCCTGCGCTAAAAGCCCATTCTGCATCAACATCAACAACACGGTCTCCTTTTATAGAAGACTCAACAATGGCTGCATTTGTAGTGGAACCAACATTTGCAGTGGAACCACCCTCTTTCTTCTTAGCCTCTTTGGCCTTCAACTTAGGACATGACTTGATCATGTGATCATTAGGTTTACAATAATGGCAACGCACTTTCTTTTTGCCCTTAGCACCAAAATTTCCAAGAAAATTCCTGCCAGTAGAAGCATTAGGAACATAATTTTTTCCACTCGCACAGCAGAACCATAAGAAGTGGTTGTGCTGCTGTTACCACCCTTTCTTTGAGAAGCAATAAAAGCCTGTTTAGCTGCACGCTGCCTAGTCCTGTTTCTTCTAGAAAGTAACTCTTGCAATAGCAAGGTGCATAATGCATCAAACTTGACAATTTCAAGATTTCCTTGGGTCGTAAGTCTCCAAGTACTAGCAAAAGTCTAGTAAGAATCTGGTAAGGCATCAAGAATAGTTTACACAAGGGAACTGTCTAAAATGACTTCACCTGCAGAAATAAGTTGCTCATTGATATCCTTGACACTAGCAAGGAAAGTATCCATATCATCTTCCTCATGCATAATCTTCGACTCTAGCTCTTTACGCAGCAAAGCAATTTTAGCCTCATTGCTACTTGCATAAAGACCAGCCACAATATCCCAAGCCTGTTTTGCAGATTTTGTTGAACGGATGAGAGAAACAATGGTGCGCTTCACAGACAACACAATCAATGCATGAGCGTGCGCATCCTTTACATCCCAACGAGCTTGTTCTGTCGTAGGAAAAACAACTCTAATAGCAGCAATCCTTGCAGCAAGACCTGCAACATCCTCAACATCGCCTACATCCTTAGAACCAAGACGTACATCAATGCCCTACACAATATTCCAGACACCCTTTGACACAAGAATGTGTTGCATCATATAATCCATCATAGGGTAATTGTCCCCATCCAACCTGTCCTTAGCAGCAAACATCTTGAAGACATCTGTGTTGTTGTCAGCCATGGTAAATTTTGCACCTGATGGGAAAACTGCCCGAAAATAGGAGAAATGGAGCGGGAAGAACACGTGCTTTATAGCACAAACCGTAGAAGACTGTAAGGCACCTGTTATGCAAAAATTGGCAATGACAGAAATTTTGCACAAAATGACGAAATTGCATGTGCCGACCTGCTTGTAGTGGAAACGGAGGCCTAAATGAGCCTGAATCACAAATTCGAGGAGACCTAACCTTAGTGTAATCGAAGAAAGTGAGCAAGTGTGTGTTGGAGTAGCTGGTGACTAAGCCCAGGAGGACGTAACCTGCTCTGATACAAATTGTTGGAATTAGGGTTGCAGAGAAACGCACACAGCTTGGAGAAGAGGAAGGAAGCTCAAGGCACACAATAGAGAGTGTGTTACTTAGTCTGCAATGGAAAGATAGATAGCCCTAGAGTGATGGGTGTATATACAATGCTCAGGGGAAAAACCTCCTAAAAGAGGTAAAAAATTCCTCAACGGTCCTAGTGTGTTCACACACATCACCACCACATGTATATGGTAACAGAAAAGGCATTTGGACTTTGCATATTGTAATGTCCTTATGCAGGTTTTTGTACTTAGCTTGAGCATTTCAACTTCAAATTTGTCAGACAATAGTGCATTTGGATTGCATTGTAGAGCTCTTTCCATAGATATGTTGCATGATATAGTTTTGAGGTACGTAGACATGGGTTATCCATGCCTCCCCTTTTATGTTATGTTGTTGAAATCTGATTGGTTGCTCTTACAAGGCCCCCTTGGGGTTCATAATTTTCCTAATGTATGGATGGAGGTGAGGACTCTATCTTTACTTAGGATCTTTTTTGCTAAGCTGACGTCCATCATTGTCGAACTTGGCCTCTTTCACTTCAAAAATGGTTGTTCTTGATTATCTTATGTACAAAACACTAGAACAATACCTCATTCTCACTATGATGCACAAGAATGAATCGAAGACTGAGTTGTTTTTGTGTTAATCATTGCCCTTTGTCTAAAGGTAGATGTCTTTTGAACTGTTATATTTTTTTTGTGTATAAGTCTAAAGAAACAACACACACACACACACACACACACAACCTTGGGGGGGGAGTATCACTATGTGTGAAACCTATATATCATGTGCATTGAAGGACTATTTATAAAACCCCTTAGCTGTGAAATTTTCACCAATAAAACGGACCCTTTTCCTATTCAATTTGTATATTTTTTTTCATGATCATTTTTTAACACCCTATTATATGTGAAAAATGTGAGAAAATATAGAAAAAATTAATCCCTATTGTCAAACCCACGTGATATGAATTTCTTTATTGTTGTGATACCCTCGAACAAATAGCCCCTTCATCTCCTCTAGCACATGTTGGTGGTGCCGATTTAGCTTCATTGGGTTCAAAAGCTGGAGAGAGAAGGAGAGCCTCAAATTCTTTTGTAGAGCCACGTGGCATGTCTAAAGTGCGTTCTCCATAATAGAGTACTATTGATAGGTGAGTGCCAACTTAAAATAAATCAATCTCCCTTTATACTTGAAAGTTTCAAGTGTCAATTGATGGAAAAGAGAGATGAAGTGGAGACCTTCTCATAAAACTTGATGTTGTTGATAATGCACCTAGTAAAGAGAGTTATGAAGAAAAACTTGAAATCTCTACTAATGGTCGAGAACTTAAGTGTGACTTGGAAAAATCTTGTTCAAACTTAGTGAAACTTGATTTAGAGGCTTATATTCAAGTGTTAAACAAGTGTACATGCTCTGTTGACAAAAAAAGATGCAAAAAATTTACCAAAAAATAAATAATCGTGATTATTTACTTTTGTCCCACTCTAACTTTTTTGACCAACCTAGCATACCACTAGTTTTAGCATGTTATATTAAGGCCACAAGTCATATTTGGTAAGATTTGGATCATAGAAGTGAAAATTGTAGCCAAATTTGTAAAGTGAGTCTGCAGACACAAAAATGTTGACCAATTGAACAGGGATTATCCAAACTTGATAAAACTTGGCTAGGGGGCTTAAGTTGAGCTGCTTAACCATTTTGTGTCAACACCGTGGCAAAAAGTTGCACAATAATATCAGAAGTAAATAATTGCGATTATTTACATTTGCTACAAAATTGGACATTTTTGCACATTTGAGTATACCTCAAGGACAACCATTTCAAGTAGAGTCCACAAATAAAATTTGGTGAAGTTTGGATCACAAAAGTGAGACTTAAGCCAGATTCTCAATAACTGAGTCTGCGGACACTAAACAGTTGATAACTTGGACAAATCTTGTTCAAACTCAACCAAATTTGTCCAGAGACCACAACAAGGTTATTACCTGGAAAAAAAAGCTTGAAAAGTATAAAACTGACTAAAATAAATAGCCGCAATTATTTACTACTAAGACCCAGAGACAAAATTTTTTACTTTTGAGCTTGTACAGTGTTAGAAAAACATAATACAAGGCCACTGGTCAATCTTGGGTTCCATTGGATCTAAATTGATACCTGTTAACTCAGTTTTCAGGTTGTAGATTAGTTCTTTAGCTCTTTGCAAGGATAAAATCTGAAAGTCTCAATTGGTGGCTCACTTAGCTCAAATTGAAGTGATATACATAGATCAGTCACAATAGTTAGCAAAAATTGTACAATCCTTGTGAAACAATAGCTAATTGGATTAAAACTCATACAGGAATCAGGTTGCAGACAAGGAATTGAAAGCTTGATAGGAGTTGCATTCAAGTCAAGTGGAGAAAATGGATAACCAGTCAATCCGAAGTTTAGTACTCTATCTGGGGCTTAACCAGTCTATATGAACCTTAGATTTGGTCATATACTAACAAATCAAGGCATATTTGGAGAGACCACTAGTAGAGTATCCACCAAAGAGAGTGTGAATCAAGGCGATCATTAGACACTATCTTTGAAGAAGTCTCAGACACTTTTTCAGAATCCACATCTGAAATGTCTTCGTATTCGACTCATTCAGGAATCGAAATGACAATGCAATATAAGCACATATTCACCTTTAAAAAAACTAAAGGCCATGGAGCTTAGGTTTATCTGGATCGTAATGAAGAGTATGCCATTCGCATTGATGACCATGACATAGAGTTTGAAGAATTAAATCAGGGCAAACAAACAAGGAAAAATGTATATGAATAAGAACAAGACTCATTATTTAAAAGTTGAAAACCCTGATGTGATAGACAAATGGGGTTTAGAAGTACCATAATTCCAGATATGGCAACAAAAGAAGGACCACCGACTTTAGAATTTGAGGGATACAATCAAGTTGATTTGAAGCCTTTGAAATGTATTAGCACCAATAATCTTAGGATTGGAGTCTATTGTTAGGAGGATAGAAAAGCCAAAGATCTTTTATGGACTTCTCATGCCAAATCAGGATAGTTAATACCCATGAAGATCATCTATATCTTCAAAATCAAAGACAAGAGTTCATCAGATCTATCAACCTACCTATTTAGGGATTGTTATAACAATAACTTTGTTATGATGAGTCTTGAGAAGGTAGAACAGACCAAATACCAAGGGTACTCTATAAGAGATTGGATATAGGGCCAAGGACTAGAAACTATTCCAAGAGAGAAACTCCGCGAGAGATCTTTTGGGAGTAGTGTTAGAAAACTCGAACCTACATCATCACAAAGAAAATCGGGTCACACTAAAGCCAATCCAGGGCTACGTGAGTCACTATTTCCACAGATTGGTTTGAAGGACTCAAGACAGCAATGACTACCAAAAGAGTTGGAGCCGAACCAAATAGACGTGTCAAACCAGTTGATTTCAGAAATGGGTCTGAAAATACAGTGGATCTGGGGATCCATATGACCGCTTAGCAAGCTTTAAGCAAGTGCTAAGAGCAGAACGCATATTTGATTTCCATACTCAATTTAAGGGATTTGGATTGACATTAGAAGCAATTGACATGGTTCTAAAACATTCCACCAAGGTCAATCATGGATTTAAATACATTAGCTCAAGAATTTGTTGCTGCATGTTCCAAAATGGGGATCAAACATAATACGGTAGCTCAAATCTATAGCTTCAAACAGAAACAAGGTGAGTCTGTTAGGGATTGTGCAGCTAGAATGAAGCAATACATTGCAAGATGCCCAGAACTAGAAATACCTGTAGAAGAAAGATTAGTATCATTGTTTTTAGAGGGACTGCTAAACAAAGAACTTCATGTATATTATATAGCAAGAAATATATGACCCCAGAAGAGTGTGTATCGAATGCCATTGACTTGGGATACAATTGTGATATTTTCAATGAAGTAGATGTCCCTAAGGATAATCAAAGTGAGAAAACGGCATGAACCAAATCAAGTGGGAGCGGCTGCTGTAGCACCACTTTCAGGCATGGAAGACATGCTCAAAAGGATGAATGACATGATGAATAACATGCAAAAAACACCTATGAGGGGACCAGGACAAGGGATACCTCAACAGGGACAACCAATTAGACCGTAGAAATGGTGTGTAATTGAGGATAAATGGATCAACCATGAGACCAATGAGTGCTATTACCGACCAAAGTATGATGGGAATGTTCAGTACGTGCCTATGAGGCCACAAGGACCTAAATACTAGGACAAGGATACAACCAGGACACAAGCTGAACGAAAAAAGAAGTATCAAGAGTTGAAGAAAGCTCTAAAGAAGATGTACACCACTGAAATGGAAACAACCGAGGAAGAGGGTAAATATGTAATGAGTGTTCTATCCCATTATAAGAAATATACTATCCAAGACCAAAAGATTATAGTCAAGCAACCTGCTAGGGAACTAAGAAAACGGGGTAAGTCCTACGAAGGACCAAAAAATGCAAAAAAGATAGATTTGGCCGAACCAAGAGAAGAGCCTAGACTTGCTTACGTTGCAAACGACCTGACTGAAGAAGAAGAAGAGCTTTTGTTAAGCTTATTGAAAGAATACCATGATATCTTTGCTTGGTCTTATAAGGATCTCAAGGGTGTTGATCCTGAAATCTATCAACATACCATACCTATGAGAGATGATGCAAAACCAAGCAGACAAAGGCCATATACTTATAATGGAACATTTGCTAGAAAGATCAAAGAAGAGATAGAAAATCTAAAGGAAGCCGAATTCATTTATGAAGTTGAACACACAGATTGGGTGTCTCCAATTGTGGTAGTACCCAAGAAAAATGGAAAATTAAGAGTGTGTGTCAATCTCAAGAAAGTGAATGCAGCTACCATTAGAGACAACTTTCCTCTTCCAATCACTGAGCATGTTTTAGAACAAGTTGTAGGAAAAGAAGCTTACAACTTTTTAGATGTCTTTTTGGGACACAATCAACTTTTGGTTGACCCCAAAGATCAACATAAAATTGCCTTTGCAACTAAATGGGTTTTTTTGCCTATCAGGTTATGCCTTTTGGGTTAACTAATGCTCCTGCCACCTTTTAAAGATTGATAAGCCATGCTTTCAAAGAATTTCTTCTGAATTTTTTGGAAGTATATATGGATGATCTATGTTTACATTCATCAATCCATGTTGATCATTTTGGACACCTCAAAAAGGTATTCAAAAAATGTAGACTCTATAGGATTTGCTTAAATTCTGAAAAGTGCACATTTATAGGCAGACAAGGAAACATTCTTGGACATATAGTGTCTAAAAATGACATAGCAACATATATGGATAAAATTCATGTTTTTGTTGAATTGCCTAGATCGACAACAGTAAAAGGGTTCAAGCTTTCATGGGACATTGTGGAATTACAGGCGATTCATTTACATGCACGCTATAATCGTAAAACCCATGTATAGCCTGATTACACTCTTTCAATGGTTTGATGAGTGTGAAGAGTCCTTCATGAAGCTTAAGCAAGCTCTCACTTCAGCCCCAATCTTGAAAGCAACAGATTGAAATAAGATGTTCCACATACATGTTGATGCTTCCAATTTTGCCATTGGATGTATATTAGCTCAACCAGGAGACAAAAACATTGATTTTTCTATTTCTTATGCTAGTAGACAATTGAATGTGGTAGAGAAAAACTATACAACCCTAAAAGGGAAGGATTAGGGATGATCTATGCCGTAAAAAAGTATAGACATTACCTATTAGCCAGCATATTTTTGTTACTTTGTGGACCACCAAGGTTTATTGTACTTGGTCAACAAGCCATGCAACACAGGAAGAATAGTGAGATGGTTCATTATTCTTTTGGAAATTGATTTCACTGTGGTTGTAAAAAAGGGCACCACACAACAAAGGGCGGATCATTTGTCAAGGATTATTTCAAGAGAACCACCAAAAGGGGTCGACGATGATCTACCATATGCATATCTATTCTCCATAGAGATGATACCCCGTTGGTCAAAAGATATGGTTTCATTGATGACCATAGCTCAAGTGGATTCTCAAATCCCACTTCCTATTACACACGGATTAATTGAGCAATCGGCTATGTATCAATTACTAGTTGAAAGGCTATACAAAACAAATTGAGATGGAATCTTGCTTTTGTGTATTAATTCTAAGGAGAAAACCCAATACCTAAGTCAAGCACATATTACCATAGTAGGACTTTACTTTGTTGAAGACCAAACTATGCAACAGATCTTGAGACTTACATGATGCTGGCGATCCTGCTGATGTCACTCTTTATCAAACTGTTGTTGGCTTCCTCATTTATGTATGCAACACGAGGCCGGATATTCAGTTTGCAATCTCACAGGTCGCCAGATTTATGCATAGCCCAGGGTCTAAGCATTGGCAGGCTGTCAAGAGGATTTTTCGCTACCTTAGTGGCACTTTACATCTTGGCTTGTTTTATCCCAAGGGGGGATCATTGTTGTCAGACTTACATGCTTTTTCGACTCAGATTGGGCTGGTTATTTTGACACAAGAGTGTCCACAAGTGGTTTCTGTTTCATGCTTGGCAGTTCATGTATATCATGGTTGAGTAAGAAGCAACCTACTATGGCCACTTCAAGTTGTGAGGCTGAGTACAGGGTAGTCTTCACAGCTACAGTTGAGTGTGTATGGCTCAGACGCCTTATGGATGATTTGGGTGTTGGACAAGACACTGCCAACACTATCTACACTAATAGTCAGAGTGCATTGGCAGTTGCAAGGAACCCAGTTTTTCATGCTTACACAAAGCACATTGAGGTGCATTACCACTATGTCAGGGAGAGGCTCTCAGTAGGAGAGATCAGCTTGGCCCATGTGCCAACACAGGACAACCTTGCAGATCTTTTCACAAAGGTATTGTCTTGTGAGAAGCTTGAAGCTTTCCGCAAAGCTTTGGTCTTACTCCCTTTTGTGGACTGATCATGTCCTTAGGGCATGGCACTTCCCTTTACTCATGTGCCATCTCTCGTTCACCGCATCACTCCAGGGGGGATTTGTTACCATATACATGTGGTAGTGATGTGTGCAAACACACTAGGACCGCCGGGATTTTTTCCCTCTTTAGGAGGTTCTTTCCCCCGAGCATTGTATATACGCCCATCACTCTAGGGCTATCTATCTTTCCATTGCACACTAAGTAATAAACTCTCTATTGTGTGCCTTGAGCTTCCTTCGTCTTCTCCAAGCTGTGTGCATTTCTCTGCAACCCTAATTCCAACAAGAAGCGGCTGAGTAGCAAAGACAAATGGAAGCTGCACAACATAGTGAGTCACGTCCTTATCAAGGAGAGATGTCTCCAAGACCCTCTTCACCAACTACTGAACAACAAGATCAGCCCATGACGAGTCCAAGGCCTTCACCAATAGATAAATCTAATGAAGGTGATGCAGCAAAGGAAAAATAACCTGAGCAACAGGAAGAAGCTAGTTTTGAACAACCCACGGAAGCAGAAAGAGCTAAAGCAGGACCTTCCTCTACAACAGCTCAAGAAAAAATAGATGAGGCATCCACAAATCCTCAAGAAGAAGAAGCGGTCACACCTGCAAAGCCTCAAGAAGAAGCAATAGATCCACCTCCACGACCACAAGCAGATACCACTGCACCAACAAACAAGCCACAAATCAAAACGGTAGAAACTTCTAAACAACCCCAGGTAGAACGTGAAGACTAGGAAACCAATGATGAAGTCATCATGCAGGTAAATCAGTATGCAAAGCAGATGCAGCTGATGACAGACAAGATGAGAATAGCAGCACTTAGCCATAGTGCCTAGGCTAAAGAGCTGGAACAAGTCATTGATGCTCTACAAGGAGAGCTGGATGACAAAATGAACATCATTGAAGATCTTCAAAGGCAGATTAAAGAGCTGAAAAATGAAGCAAAAAAAACACTAGATTGCCAGGGAGAAACAACAGAAAGAAATGGAAGAGCCCCTGACAAAGTTATATGATGCATGCAAAATCAAAGATCAACAACTGACATAAGTAACCAATGAACTTTTAACTACTAATTTGTCAGTACAAAAGATCCAAGTGCAGCTAGATGTAGCTATTGCCTCCTTGTAATACTCTAAGAAACAAATCAAGGATCAAGTGGCATTTCTAAGACAGATGAGAGAAAACCCCGATGTAGCCTCAATGAAGGGAACAGAATGAAGTCTATTAGACTTTAGAAAAGAGAAACAAAGACCTTGAACTTGAGCTAAAGCTGGAACAAACACAAAGACGAGACCTTGCATTGATGCGGGTACAAAGAGAAGAGCAATTAATCAAGTAAATAGAAGAACTGAAGAGAGCCAATGAGCTACTAAGAGAGGGACATACAGAAACTCGGAAGGAGGCAGGAACCTCTAAAGAGCCATCCATAGACATATCATTAGTCTCTTTTTCTGATATGGAAACATAGCCGTCAGAAGGGCTAGCAAGAGAATCAGAGTTTCAAATATCAATCATTGAAGCCAAGTAAATGCCAATGGTTCAACTTTCTAAAGATGAGGAAGATGCACTGAAAGAGCAGATTGTCTAAGAAGCAGACGTTGAATGGAAAGAATCAATGGATTGGGAGTTGAGAGTTATCCACTCAGTAAATGTAGCTCAACTCACTCCCAACCAAATCAATTCTCAATAGCATTAGCAATCACTGCCCCACCCATTGATAAAGGTGAAGCTATTACAGGTTAAGGAAAGACTTTACAAGGATATGCAGGCAAAAGGCTTAGATGATATCCACCCCAAATGGAGAAAGAGCTGGTTGAACAAGAACTCTAGATACCTAATTATGTTCACAAGAGCACTTGCAGCCATACAGAAGAACCCTACATTATGTCTTGTACCAAGGGTAATAACATGGCAGGCACACGATGCATTGAAGAAGAAGAGGACAACATGGCTAAATTACCCAAGACTACCAGGTCCAGAGCAGGGACCAGCAACGAAAGAATACATGGTGAAAACCCTAACGGGCACCATGAACTTCTTCAAGGGACTCCCTGACCTCTCATGTGCAATGCTTTGTAAAATCTTCAGAATGCTACTAACATGCATTCAAACATTTCATGAGCCTGAACAAGCCGGTGCACCATGGATGTCTTTTCTAGAAGGCAACAAAGGTCTATGCTACAATTTTAGTGGACAACCTTCAGAAGAAGTCCTTACGGCTTCTATGCTAGATGTATGTTTTTGCCATCAAGCAATATGTTGGCATTTGAAGAGGCATTCTATATAAAATTCTTCACATGGAAGACGAAGATATTTTGGCCAGTGATCAGCAACCTCACATCAAGGTTTATTGGTTATTCAACCATTGAACTTAAAAACAGAGTCACCATGCAGTTTTTGCAAGTCCCTGACAAAGAAAGAAAAATCAGACATGAAAAATCCCTACATGCACTTAAAGACTGCCTCACCAGCCCTCAACCCAAAGATTACTTCAGTCCAGGAAGCTGTGTCAAGGAACGACACAGTCGAGGAGGGGAGGAATGTTAGCAGCAAGCTAGATTGCATAACATTTTTTGTAGCTTTTATTGTAAAAACACTTATTATTTTGATAATCCGAGAATGTTGTAACTCCTACTTTCCAGATAAACAGTGTAATTGATGAGCTGGGGCTACAAGCTTCTAGATTGTATCAACCTAACTTTAGTTAGAGCTCTCAGATTATTCGTTTTGGCCAAAGAAACCTTGGCTAAGGTATAAAAGCCAATTTTTGTAAGTATTTTGTAAGTTTTTGGATAATAGAACACAGCATGAGCTAATGGCGCTCACTTCTCTCCTTCTTGTGCTTCCTACTCCCTCCCCGGTTGTCACATTGCAATGCCATCTGTTGCGTTGCAACAACCACAGGTAAGAGCTCTACGCATTGACGTAAATATTTCATGGTAATCCGTAGCCTTTGGTGTCGTCGACCCGTGCCCTAATTTCATCATAAGTAGAAATTTAAGCTAAAAAACCAATAAGCATAGGTGGAGTACTCGGGCATCATTGCTAAGCATTTAGATGCATTCTGGGTCACAAACGATTAGGTCAAAAACGATTAGGTCAAAAACTCAGTATTGTTAATAATCGCGATTTTTTCACTTGACCTAAAGTGAGATTTGAGACCATAAGCATGTGTACTTAGGTATTATAAAAATGTCCTAGAAATTTCATAATGTTTAGATGTCGTTTGATGTTGTAATAGTTATGATTTGTTTGTCGATTAGCTACTAGCTTTTAGTGATTTCAATCATTTGAGTGTAGCTTGAGTTAGATACAAGTTGTATGTTATTTTCCAAGAGATTGACAACCTCTTGGAGCCTCTATACACTAGTCAAGTCATCTTCATCCCATGAATTGACAATTATGTTCGTGGTTCTCGCTATGTCTTTAGTAAGATAAGAGTGAAGTTAGAAACCCGTCCCACAGTATATCAAGCAACCCCATCCAATGGTGAGATGCTAGCAAAATTTGCACGGGGTTTTGTGTATGAGAGGTGTCTAGCAGCACCAGCGAGTGATCCGACTGGACATCTGATTGCATGGTCAAGGTTTGGTGGGAGTGTCCTTGAAATCTGCAAGATACAAAAAGGGGGTTTGGAGCGTAAGATCAACAAGTTCCGCAATGACTATGGCTTGATAGGTGTCATTCAAATAGAAGCATCTATCTGTGAGACGATTCCTTGTCATCAATACCGACAATGTTGGCAAGCAAGTTGCAACCATTTTCAAATAATAGAGACACCAATGTATATTCAGCTGGTGCTTAGCATGGCGGAGGAATTAGTGGCCAAGAGAATGAGCAAAAAAGGCTATTGGGCAAGGTGGAAGTGCACTTGCAGGAAAAGAGGGACCTGTGGCTTAGAAATGAAGGGCATTTTTTTCTTACAGTGACTTTTACTGGGAATTGGACCAACTAAACAAGGAGCTCGAGGTGCTCAAGACCTCACCCGATTCAGATCCACAACAGGTAGACCACAAAGAGGTAGAGGTCACAACTATCACCAAGATGATGTCCAAGGCAGGTGCCACTATTGATTCCGGGTGGCTTAAAGAAGAGTTGAACTCCTTGCAAGTAACCTTGTTGCTAAAAGTGCCTAGAAGTTCTTTGTGATAAATCAAATTGCTCAATAGATAAGTAGAATGTGTTGACCAAGTGGTTAGACTTCAGACTAGAAGTGCTTCATGTTATGAAGTGCTCTGTGGTAGGTCTAAACTGCTTACTTGGAGTAGGAAGTGTTGACCAAGTGGTTAGAAAAAGCTTCATAGTGCTCATTGGTGCCTAGAAAGTGTCTACAAATTCCTTAAAAGCACCTAAAAGTGATTTGAAGTGCTCAATGGTGCCTACAATATGCTTGAAAATGCTTGATAGGTGGTAAGAAAGTGTTTCAAAGTGTTGAAAGGGTCCTTCAAAGTACTTTGAAGTGCTTTGATATAGCTCTATACTGCTTACTAGGTGGTTATGAAGTTTTGACAAAGTGGTAAGGATTAAGTGAAGAGACTGCTTTGAAGTGCTCCACAATGCTGAATGGTTCTTAGAAAGTACTTCAAAGTTCTTTCCAGTAAGCAATCATCACTTTGAAGCACTTAAACTCCTCACAAGGAGCACATAGTGGTGACTAGGTGGTAAGAAAGTGCTTTGAAGTGCTCAATGTTGCTTAATAGGTGGTTAGAAACTGATTTGAAATGCTTTACGGTGCAAAGAAAGTGGTATCCAAGTTGTTAGAAAGTGCTTTAAAATACTCAATGGTGCCTACAATATGCTTGAAAGTGCTTAACATGTGGTTAGAAAGTGGTGATAAAGTGTTGAAAGGGTCCTTGAATGTACTTTGAAGTGCTTTGACATAGCTCTATACTATTTACTAGGTGTTTATAAAGTTTTGACCAAGTGAAAAGGATGAGCAAAGAGACTGCTTTGAAGTGCTCCACAATACTGAATGATTCTTACAAAGTACTTCAAAGTTCCTTCAAGGGACCAATCTGCAATCTAAAGCACTTTAAGTGCTCACAAGGAGTAAAAGTGGTGACTAGGTGGTAAGAAAGTTCTTTGAAGTGCTCACTGTTGCTCAATAGGTGGTCAAAAAAGTGATTTGAAATGCTTTATGATGCCAAGAAAGTGGTAACCAGGTGCTTTGAAAGTGCTCTGAAGTGCTCAATGGTGCCTACAATATGCTTGAAAGCGCTTAATAGGTGGTCAAAAAGTGGTGAGAAAGTGTTGAAAGGGTCCTTGAAAGTACTTTGAAGTACTTTGACATAGCTCTTAACTGCTTACAAGGTGGTTATGAAGTTTAGACCACATGGTAAGGATTGAGTGAAGAGACTGCTTTGAAGTGCTCCACAATGTTGAACGGTGCTTAGAAAGTACTTCAAAGTGCTTTCAAGGAACCAATCAAAACAAATAGGCATTTGGTAGATCATCGTCTAACCCTTTAGGTGATTCCTCTGAAACAATCCTTGACAAATGATCTAGAAAGAATTTTGATAATATTTGTCAAGCATTTTTTTATTTGCTTTGAATTCTTTAGAAGAAGTTGAATAGAAGCATTCAAGCTTGTGCACTTAAGTCCATCCAAGCATAAAATGATCTTACTCTCCGCTCTTGTTTATGCTATGGTTGGCAGCAAAGGAATCTGGCTTTGGAATTTGAATTAGAAGCCTTGTTGTCTCGAAGAGAATTTATGGATACAACCATCCAATATATCCAGGAAAAGGGTAGGGGCATCATTGTCCCTTCACCACCGACTAAAGCCTTTGTTTTGAAACCGTTTGTGTGTATTGGGGATGATTGTATTGCATGTGGGAAACCCCTCTCAGCTAACCACATGGAAGGGGTCTTCTCGCTGGAATGTCAACACAAATATCACCCATTTTGCTTTGCAGTGCGGTAGTATGGCAGAGTGCACTCACCCATTGTGCACAGTAAAGATTCCAAAAATTGCTAAGTGTTGGGCACTCGGAATTGAGTACACTAAGCCGGAGGGTGGGTTCACTATACACAGCTTAAATCCACTTGTCATGAGAGAATTCCCTTAACATGATTTTCTTCTTCACAGAAACCAATGCTGATAAAAGTTCTTGTCTGCTTAAACTTGACAAGAACAATACAAAACTGTTTGAACTTGACGAGAACAACATAGAGCTATTTGAGGGTTTTCAGCATGGCAGGGCTGTTGTAAAAAGTGGGGATAGAGTGGAGGACCTCGAGGCTGAACCCTTCGTGTTTGAGAACCATGGCAAGGAAACCATTGGACATGACTCCAACAAGATCTCAACCAACAACCAAGAAGGTAATGAAGTGCATATATGTAGTGTTTCATTTTTGTTCGAGCAGATTTTGATTTTTTAACCCTAAACCTTATTGTGATCCCATAATTGAAAACCACGGATAAAGTGGAGGATGCAAAGAATGTGGAGACATTACTAGTAATTGCAAATACCCTAAGGAAGAAATGCAAGCTATAGTAGGATGAAGGACTGCATCATCCAGATCCAGAGAAAAGTACTAATCAAGACCCCCCAAAACCCGCGCACATTGGAAACTTTAAGTTCCATGTGCTTTTTGTGCTATTTACTTATTTTGTATATAAGATATATTTTTTGTCTCATGGTGTCAATCTTCACTACAATTTACTGGGTGTGGTTTTTTGGGCACTGTAGTAAATATACAAGTGATTGGTAATGCTAGCACTGGCATTGTGCTCAAGAAGACCTAGGGCACTTTGATCGGGAGACACCCTTAGTACCTCAATTTTGTGTCCCTCACCTTTCGGAGGATAATAGGACTTTCTTGATCATTAATATTAATGATCTGCTTATTGTCACTCACGCCAAGAGAGAGGGTCCAAGCCCGCCTAACATGGACATGCTACACTTTTGGAAGGTGAAGCAGGACAATTATCTGAAGCACTATGTGCACCATTTTGCAGAGTGGTTCTTGGGGCTAGCCCGATTGTTGAATTGTACGTTTGGAACACAAGCCCCTACTGAGACCTAAAAAAGAGGTTAGAATTGTGCTTGCCTCATGCCTGCAGGTGCTTGAATGGGTGGATTGCAAAGGAGGCATGCAATAGAAGCTACAAGAAAGGGTAACATATACTCTTTCTAGTCTTGGGAACTTTTTGGAAAGAGTTTGCACAATTCAACAAAGATAACACCCTCCTGCTAGATGACAAATATCCCAGGTGCTGCTTGAACGACAAAGACTCCTCTGGTTTTTTGCCTTCTCTAGAGGACGAGATGGAAGACCAATGGGAGACTTTTATGCATCATGAAGTTCTGCCATTTGTTTATGTTACCATATATATGTGGTAGTGATGTATGTGAACACACTAGGACCGCCGGGGCATTTTTTCCCTCTTTAGGAGGTTTTTTCCCTCGTGCATTATATATACGCCCATCACTCTTTGGCTATCTATCTTTTCATTCCACATTAAGTAATACACTCTCTATTGTGTGCCTTGAGCTTCCTTCGTCTTCTCCAAGCTGTGTGTGTTTTCCTGCAACCCTAATTCCAACAATTGGTATCAAAGAAGGTTGCATCCTCCTGGGCTTAGTCACCAGTAGCTCCAGCAAATGCCTGCTCATTTTCTCCGATTTTAGTGAGCTTTTGGCAAGAGTTTGTAGTTCAAAAAAAATTTAGGCAAGCTATAGAGCTTAGTCTGCTTAGGTTTTTGATTCGGGCTCATTTCAGCCTCCGTTTCCATTATGGCCATATCTGCATAGGCAATTTTGTCATTTTGTGCAAAATTTTTGTTAGTGCAAAATACTGCATAACAGGTCTCATACAGTCTATTGTGGGTTGTGCTATATAGCACATGCTTATTTGACTCAATTTCTCCTCATTTTGCGTAGTTTTCACATCAGGTACAAGCATTTTCCATGGCTGACAACAACACAGATGTGTTCAATATGTTTGATGCTTACATGATGCAACATGTTCTTGTGTCAAAGGGCGTCTGGAATATTGTCCAGGGAATTGATTTACATCCTGTTTATGAGGATGTAGGCGATGTTGAGGATGTGGCAGGGCTTGTTGCAAGGATTGCTGCTATTAGAGTTGTTTTGCCTACGGCAGGACAAGCTTGATGGGATGTAAAGGATGCGCAGGCTCATGCATTGATTGCATTTTCTGTGAAGCACACCATTACTCCTCACATGCGTTCAATGAAATCTACAAAACAGGCTTGGGATATTTTGGATGGCCTTTATGTAAGCCGCAACGAGGAAAAAATTGCATTGCTGCATTAAGATCTGGAGTCGAAGATTATGCATGAGGAAGATGATATGGACACTTTCCTTGCTGGTGTCAAGGATATCAATGAGCAACTTATTTCTGCAGGTGAAGTCATTTCATACAGTTCCCTTGTGCAAACTGTTCTTGATGCCTTACCAAATTCTTACCAGACTTTTGCTAGTACTTGGAGACTTATGACCCAAGGAAATCCTAAAGTTATCAAGTTTGATGCATTGTGCACATTGTTGTTGCAAGAGTCGCTTTCTAGAACAAACAAGACTAAACAGTATGCAATTGAATAGGCTTTTATTGCTTCTCAAGAAAGGGTAGTAATAGCAATGCAGCCACTTTTTATGGTTCTTCTGTGAGTGGAAAATCACATGTTCCTAATGCTTCTGCTGGCAGCAATTCGTCTGGAAATTCTAGTGATAAGATCAAAAAGAAAATGCGTTGCCATTATTGTAAAGCTAATGATCACTTGATCAAGCAGTGTCCTAAGTTGAAGGCCAAAGAGGCTAAGAAGAAAGAGGGTGGTTCCACTGCAAATGCGGGCTCCACTACAAATGTAGCCATTGTTGAGTCTTCTGCGAAAGGAGACTGTGATGCTGATATTGATGCAAAATGCACTTTTTAGTGCAGAGTGCACTTACAATCCTATTGTCCATGATGCATGCATGTCAGTTGTTACTGCAGATTCACATGTGTGGTATTTCGATAGTGGTGCTACAAAGCACATTACCTCACATCGTGAATTGTTCACCTCTCTCGAGTCTGTCCCTCATGGGAATTCCATCACTTATGCCAACAATGCCTCTTATCCGGTTCAGAGAGTTGGAAAGATTGTGCTTACTACTGCAAATGGTAGTTCTTTCACACTTGTTGATGCACTTTATGTACTTGGGATCAAGAAGAATCTTTTGTTTGTATCTGCACTTGCTAGACTTGGTCTTGTAGTCAAATTTGTGGATGACAGATGTACAACACTTGATCTCAGTTTTGGTGATGAAATTGTTGCGTTTAGCATTTTATATTGTGGGTTGTATAAGCTCACTTTGTATAGCAAATGTGGGTAGAATTTTGCAAATGTAGTTTTGGATTTCAAAGGCTATTTCCGATGCAAAACTTTGGCATGCACGTTTTGATCATCTGAATTTTGTCAGTTTGCTACGTTTGCAAAAATCTTATATGGTTGCTTCTTTCCACCTCTTGAAGCACCTGTCAAACATGTTTGTGAAGGCTGTATTTTGGGTAAGATGCAGCGTTCAAAGTTTTCAAAGGATGGTTCCGTTAGGGCCACATGCGGGTTGTAGCTTGTGCATAGTGATGTTTGTGGGCCCATGCAAACTCCGTCCTTAGGTAATTAACTTTTCTTCGTGACTTCCATTGATGATTACTCTAGGCATGCATGGGTATTTCCGCTTAAAGAAAATTCCGGAGTTTTTATGTGCTTCAAACAATTTCTGGCTATAGCTAAAAATGTCTCCAAATGTACTATGGACACCCTCCGTTTCAATTGAGTGGGGGAGTATATGTCTCATGAATTTAATGCATTTCTGGCTAGTCATGGGATAAAGCACCAATGTACAGTGTCTTATACGCATCAGCAAAATGGTGTTACTGAGAGGAAAAACAAATCACTTACGGAAATGGCATGATATATGGTCGAGACTCAAGCTTTGCCGCATTCTTTTTTGCTTGAGGGAATCATTTGTGCTACTTATGTACTGAACAGGTGTCCTGCAAAATCTTTGCAGCCTATTACTCCATATGAAGCATGGCATGATAGAAATACTTCTATTGGCCACATGCGTGTTTTTGGTTGTTTGGCGTATGCTTTGGTGCTACAAACACAACGCAAAAAATTGGATGATAAGGCTGTCAAATGTATTTTTGTTCGTTATAGTGTTGAAAGCAAAGGTTATATGTTGCATCATCCACAAACAAAGCGTATTCTGGTTTCAAAGATGTAGTGTTTGTGGAGGATTCTGTTCAACCCTTGCTATCATGTACTAGAGACAGTAATGTAAGCTCACACGACATTTATGACACCTTGTTGCCTCTTTTCAGTGGTTGAAGTTCAAATGTAAATTCCAATGAGGCATATGTACAACCTCTGGGGGTTTCCAAAAATGTTATACATCAGCCTATTACTGATGCAGATGTACATGATGTACTTGATGAGGAAAGGGCTGAAAATGAGCACGCTAGAGGTATGCCAAAATGGCTCGTGCATACATTGCGTGACAATAAATTGGATGCACCTTTGTCTAGTCGAACTGGTTCACGCTTTCACCATGCATCTTATGCATCAGATTGTTATGCTTTGGCTGTGTCTAGCTTACATGATGTTGAGGAACCTCTGTCTTTTGATGAAGCATATAATCCAAAAAATTGGATGCCTTCCATGCAATCAAAATATGATGCACTTATAGAAAATGACACATGAACTTTATGTGATTTGCCTCCTAGCAAAAAGGCCATTGGTACAAAGTGGGTTTACAAGTTGAAATGTAAGACGGATGGTGAGATCGATCGCCATTAGGCTTGACTTGTTGCAAAGGGTTATGCATAGCGAAAATGCATAGATTATGAAGAGACTTTTGCTCCCACTTGTCATATGACTACTGTGCGTTCTCTATGTGCATTGGCAGCTCGTTTTGGTTGGGATGGACATCAATCAGACATTGTTACTGATTTCTTGAATGGTGACATATTTGAGGAAGTTTATGTAACGCAGCCTCGCGGTTTTGTCATAAAAGGACAAGAGGACAAAGTGTGCAGATGTAAGAAGGCTTTGTATGGGTTGAAGCAATCTCCTCGTGCTTGGTATGAGAAATTTGACACTCATTTGGTCAAACGAGGCTTTCATAACAGTCCAACAGAAAACACATTGTATGTAAAGCGTAAGGGTGATGTACTTCTCATTGTGGTTCTTTATGTAGATGATTTGCTGATCATTGGACCAAATGAGAGACATATGGCTGAATTTAAGGCTGATTTGAATGCTACCTTCAGGATGAAAGATTTGGGACTATTGCATCATTACTTGGGTATACAGTTTAAGCACTGTGATGGTGGTATTGCCTTCTATCAAAAAAGTTACATAGAGACATTGCTATGTAAGTTTGGACTTGAGGATTGCAAACCTTGACACTCCCATGGAAACAAGTTTGAAATTGAGTCTACATGATGCTCGTGATCCTGTTGATGTCACTCTTTATCAAATTGCTGTTGGCTTCCTCATTTATGTATGAACATGAGGCCGGATATTCAGTTTGCAGCCTCACAAGTCAACAAATTTATGCATAGCCCAAGGTCTAAGCATTGGCACTCTATGTCATAATAATCAATATCTAATTCTCCTAAATGATTTTCTCATATTAAACTGATCATTTAATGTGGGGAAGTGCCAAGGGAGAAAAAGCTAGAATATTGGTTAAGTTAGCAGACCGGTCACAGTAGGGATCCAAAGGAGGGAAAATAGGGATCCAAAGGGGGGGGCCATCTGCAAAAGAACCATGTGAAACAATGGGCCAAAAAGACCCTAAGGTTTAGCCCATTAAGACTTCCAAAATGCTAAGGTTCCAAAATTCAAAGGTTGTGTCCAAAGGTTAACCCTAGGGAAAAATTGGATGCTTAGTGTGAGCTCAAAAAGTCTTTGCATATCCCTACATGGGAGGGGGCGAGCCCCAAAGCTAGGGGATGAGAGAGAAAGCCACACACACACACACAGGCTCCCTTTGCACAAAGGGAATGAGGGACACATGTCAGCTCCCTAGGCCAGATGCCCACAAGGTGTGCCCAATTCCTATTGGAAGACCCTTGAAGTGGACCAATGAGAATTAAGCTAGAGTAAATCTAGTTTAATTAATTTAAAAACATTTAATAAAAGAAACCAATAAGAATTAAGTGTCCTAGAAGACTATTGGGCAGTCTCCCAAGGGGTCCAATGAGCATTCAGGAGCCCCATGGCTTGCCTGATTCCTATTGGCCAGGAGGCAAAGGGGTCCAATGAGAGTTTAGTTTAATTATTTAATTATCTAAAGCTCTCACAAAAGGGGAAAGGGGGACACATGTCAGAAGGCTATCACTTATGCTGCTTAATTCCTATTGGCTTGACCTGGGGAGGTCCAATGAGAAAAAAGCCAGCCTAACTTAGCAGCTAGGGCTCGCCCAAGAGAGAGGGGGGGCTGATTTTTGCTGGGCATTCACTCTCACACTCTCACACTTGACCATGTGTGAAGGGAAAAATACTCTATCTCCTCCAAAGCTTTAATGGAGAGCTCATCACCTACTCCAAGCTTGTGAGATAGAAGCCTACATCAACACTCTCTTGGCATGTGGATGCAAATCCAACCAAGAGCCAAGCTTCAATGCATGCTCATCTTCTCTACCAAGCTAATTACTAAGCTAAGCTATGCTAATATGAGTGATTATGTGAGGAGATGTACTTCTTCTCGTAAGATACTTCTTTTTCCTCTCAATCTACTCTCATACCCTGCTAGCTCTCACCATCTTCGAAGGTGTGTGAGGTCTTGGGTCTGAGAACGGGGATAATTCAAGTTGTGTTTGATTAAGTGTTTTGCTTGGTGTATGAAGCTTCCATCTTCATTGCACTAGCTAGTCTTGAAGGAACACAAAGAATTGTATTGTACAATGTCTCTCTTGATGGGAGAAACCATAATACAAAGCCTTTTGGAGGGGGGACCGGCTCCATGCAAATCCGGTCCTCAACTGTTGTCAATAGCTTAATTGCTCTCTCTTTTGAAAGTATTGTCGATGCTATCTAACTAGGTGTTATGCTTTTTGTTGCTCTCTCCACCCAAGCACTCTTGTAATTCTCATTAGGAATCTATTCTAATGAAATGCCCACTATGTTCATGCTAATTTCCGCTACAAATGAGATTTTAGGCCATTAAAATGTTACATTGGTATCAGAGCTCAAGGTTTCTCTTTTCTTGCTCAAGAAGGGAGGTCCTCAAGCTAGCTACAAATGGTTGGTATTATTAATTGCCTGTGAGTAAGTAGAATAGGGATTTTTCAGCCTTTCAGTGCGCCTGCCTTTGTGCAGTTAACGGGGCATCACCGTCGAGAGCTATGGTCTTAATAGTGGAGTCCTACGGGGCTTGCCTACGGCTTAACCACTATTGAGCTATTAGAAGCTTGACAGGAGCCGGTGCTGTTTTGGTGTCGAAAGACCCTCTCTTCTATTCCTTGCAATTAATGGTATTCGAGCCGCGGGTACAGTAGCTTGAGTGCTTTTTCTAAAGGGGTAAAGAGGAGTAGCAACTAGGGCTTGAAGTTCCAAAGTACACCTAAAAAGTTTACACCTAAAAGTTGTTAGAATGGCTGACAATATTAAAGAGAGTGAAATTAATGTTGATAACTTTGATTTTGCTCATGAGCAAGCTACTAATGATGCTTCAATGCTTGTTAATTATCTTGTTTCTAGGCTTCAACAAGCCATGGGCAATCCATCTCTCCAAAGTGAAGTGCAACGGCAGCTCCGTGCTCACGGGATTCTCCAAGCTCATCACCATGACGAGAGAACACCTAGGAAGCCTCCTTGTGAGACTACCAAAAGAGGTCTCTCTCCGATTCGGGAAGAAGAAGAGAATCCATATGAAGGGCTCAAGAACTTACTTCTTGATGATGCATCTCCTTCCCAAAGGAGAACTCAAGAGCCTCCACCGAAGGAACGAGAAAGAAGCGAGTCTCCCGCCACCTCGGCGGAGATGGCTCCACGAAGACGGCGGGCTAAACGCTCTCCATCACCACCAAAGCGGAGAAGACCATCACACTCTTCTCCACGTCATAATTCAAAGAGGGATGATAAAAAGCAAGAGAAGAAAAAGGCGAGAAAGAGGACACCCTCTTCTCCATCTTCTTCATCCTCTTCCTCTTATGAAAGCTATGGTGAAGACGACAAAGATCAAGACAAGAAAAAGGCGAGAAAGAGGTCACCCTCTTCTCCACCTTCTTCAAATTCTTCATCTTCTGAAGAAAGTGATGGTGCAACTTTTGAACCATCAAAAAGAAGAGGCCATAGAAAATCCTATGCCGCATGGAAGAGGTCGTCCAAGCTGAAGAAATTCAAAGAGGGAGGGAAGAGCATCTCTTTCCTTACCTATGATGGCACCTTCGGTGCTACAGACAAAGTTTTGGCCTTTATCCAGCAATTCGATGCGGCGTTTGGAGATGAGGGCTTTACGGAGTCCTCTAAGCTACGCCATGTAGCTATGCACTTTCAAAAGTCCGCCAGACAATGGTGGTCTAGCCTACGAGCCAACGGTGAAGCTCCACGAACATGGAAGGCTTTAAGAGCTTCCATTATGAAGCAGTTTTTGGCCACCGATGCCAAAGACAAAGTACTCACCGAATGGCGAAGCTTAAAGCTCTCTCCCAATGAATCCATCCACAAATATGTAGACAAGTTTTGGGACCTACAACTCAAAGCCACTGTCTTCAAAAAGTTGGATTTTGGAGAGCAAAAGCAACAATTTTGTGCGGGCTTAACCGAAGAAATGGCGGAGTATGTCAACTCCCAAAGGCCACGTACCATATCGGCGGTAATACACCATACTATGGTGGCCTCGCGAATCAATTTCCAAACGGGGGGTAAAAGAAATAATAATAAACCCCCGGAAAACAAAGGTTCCAATGAGCCTAAGGGGAAGGACAATGTCCAAAAGTCTCCTAAGGGCAATTCCAACAAAGCTAAAGAGAAGGGAGTTTACAAAGGAAAGAATAAACTCTCTCCTGAAGAGCTTGAGCGTTATCGTAAAGATAACCGGTGTTTCAAGTGCGGCGAACAAGGGCATGCGTACCGCGCTTGTCCCCAAAATAACAACCACCAAGATCCTCCTAGAGCTTCTTTGGTTGAAATCCAAGAGGAGGAGATTCACCAAACTCACCACAAAGGATCTCCTCTATGCCATGCTTGGGGAAAGGTAAGAGAACATGATGCTTTTATTCTCTTTGACCCTGGTTCTACTCACAATTTCATATCTATGGAGTTAGCCACCAAGCTAGGCATACAATCCTACGAGATGGGAGATATCCTACCCGCAGACAGTGCCTTCAAGGGGCAAGAAGCTTCAGTCACTCCCTTAATCGGGAAATTGAGGCTTCATGTCCAAGGCTATGTCGACAAAGAGGATTTCTTTATCTCTCCTCTCAAGCATGAGGATGTAATCCTAGGGGCACCATGGTTTGACCGTCTGGCTGTCCATGTTAAATTTCCTGAAAGGAGAATCTCCTTTAAGTTCAGGGAAAAGGACATGTATATAGATGCTAGGGAGATAGGTAACACCATCCCCATTGTACATACACCAGCTTTCAACAAGTCAATAAAGAGCTCTATTTCCGTGTACATGATTTTTGTTAAAGATTCTCAAAATGAACCTAATGCTTTAGCAAAAGAAAATAAAAGCAACCAAAAGGAATTAGAGTTATCCAATTTTCTCAAGGGGTTTCAAGATGTCTTTATTGACGACATCCCTTGTGAGCTACCTCCTAAACGAGGTAATGACGACCATGCAATTGAACTTCTTCCAGGAAGTTCACCGCCTAACAAACCTCCTTATAGAGTTTCTCAAGCTCAACAAGAGGAGATTATGCGGCAAGTGCATGAGTTAATTGAGAAGGGCATGGTTAGGCCTAGCTCATCTCCATTTTGCTCACCTGTGCTATTAGTGCAAAAGAAAGACGGCACATATCGTATGTGTGTCGACTATAGAGCACTAAATAGGATCACTATCAAGAATAGGTTTCCCGTTCCACGGGTAGAAGACCTATTTGATAAGCTACAAGGATCGACCTACTTCAGTAGGATTGACCTAAAAAGTGGCTATCATCAAATAAGGATAGTTGATCAAGACATTGTAAAGACCGCATTTCGTACTACATTTGGTCTTTACGAATACATTGTCATGCCTTTTGGCTTGACTAATGCACCAGCCACATTTAACCGCTTGATGGAGAAGCTGTTCAGACCTCATCGAACCTTCACTGGAGTGTTCTTCGATGATATTATCATCTACTCTAATTCATTAGAGGAACACAAGCAACACCTCCAGGTAATATTTCAAGTTTTAAGAGAGAATAAACTTTATGTTAATCGAAAAAAAAAGTGAATTTTTCTTGCAAGAGATTCAATATTTAGGTCACATTATCTCTCAAGATGGAATCCAAATGGATCCATCCAAGTTAGAGGTAATAAAAGGATGGCCTAAACCAAGGAATCTTCATGAACTAAGAAGCTTTATAGGTATGTGTGCATACTATAGACGCTTCATAGAAAAGTTCTCACAAATTGCGGGACCATTACATGACCTAACAAAGAAAAATGTTAGGTATACGTGGTCTGCTAAGGAGAACAATGCTTTCGAAAAGCTTAAAGAAAAGCTTATCTCTCAACCCGTGCTTACACTACCGGATCTCTCAAAACCATTTGAGGTCCAATGTGATGCTTGTGGTGATTGCCTTGGGGCTGTTTTGCTCCAAGAAGGGCACGCCATAGGCTATGAGAGTCGAAGGCTCGACCCTGTTGAGCAAGCTCTAGGCATATACGAAAAAGAACTCCTTGCAGTTCTTCATGCCTTAGACTCATGGAAGCACTATTTATTGGGGACTCCTTTTATTCTGCGAACGGATCACCAAAGTCTTAAGTACTTCATGACACAGACCAAGCTCTCCGACAAACAAATGAGGTGGGCAAATTTCCTTTCGCAATTTCATTTTCATATTGCTCACATTGCTGGCAAGCATAATCAAGTAGCCGATGCACTCTCAAAACGACCGAGAGTGAATGCGGTTTCCATAGCAACTCACAATGATCTATCTTCAATGATAGATGAGTATGCTATTGATCCCGATTTTAGAGATGTGATTTCAGCCCTTGCATTAGGGAAGAAAGAAGAACCATTTACTTTACAAGATGGTTATCTTCTCTATGGCAATAGACTATGCGTTACTAACTCACTACGTGAGAAAGTAATGTATGAATCTCATGCTCCCCCATATGCGGGGCATAGAGGAATTCAGTCTACCCTAAAGGGAATTGAAACATATTTCTATTGGCCTACCATGAAAGTGAACATACATGAGTATGTTTCCAAATGTGTGGTATGTCAAAAGACAAAATTTGATAGAGGGAAGCAACTTCAATTGCTTCAACCCTTGCCAATCCCTAATTCACCTTGGGAGAGCATATCCATGGATTTTATCTTTGGATTGCCTAAGTCTATCCATGGGAATACGGGAATATGGACGATAGTAGACAGGTTTAGTAAACAAGCTCATTTTATACCTGTCAAAAAGACTATCAAAGCCCATCAAATGGCAACCCTCTTCATTTCACAAATTTTCAAGTACCATGGCTTGCCAATGTCCATAGTGTCGGATAGAGATCCTAGAATGACCAGTAATTTCTGGAAGGGTCTCTTTGAGAATTTAGGAACAAGGCTAAACTTCTCTTCGACCTATCATCCACAAACTGATGGCCAAAGTGAAATAGCTAACCTAACTATTCTCGATCTACTAAAAGCCTATGTAACGGAAGTAGATCAAAGATCCCAATGGGAGAAGTACTTACCCTTAGTAGAGTATGCTTACAATAACACTGTACATACTTCTACAGGAAAAGCACCTTTCGAGGTAATTGAGGGAAGATCAAAAAGTCCCTTGCTACTTAAGGTACATGGGAAGATCTTCGCTGCAGATGAGTATAGCCGAGACCTACAAGAATCTTTCCAAAAGATTAAGGATGCTATCTCTATCTCACAGCAAAGGCAAAAGGCTGCTGCTGACAAGCACAGAAGAACCCAAGCCTTTAAAGAAAATGATTGGGTCTTGTTAAAGTTTCCCAAGGCTCGATTAAGGCACACGACGGGCAAGAATCCTACAGGCCACCAAAAGTACTATGCTAAACTAGCAAAAAGGTACTATGGTCCCTTCCAGATTCTTAGGCCAATCAATGAGATGGCCTATCAACTTAAGTTGCCCAATCATTGGCTCATACACAATGCTTTTCATGTGAGCCTCTTGAAGCCTTACAAAGGAGAGCCACCTCAAGAACCAACTATTGAAGACCCACCGGAGATCGAGGACCACGAGGAGGTGCTGCAGCCCGAGTCCATTCTCCGACATGAAGACAAGGTATTAAGAGGCGGTAAGACTATCCGACGATATCTTATTAAGTTTAAGAATTATCCTTTTGAAGATGCTAGATGGATGCAAGGCATACAATTAAAGGATAACCTAAACCTTGTCAATGCTTACAATGCTTCCCAAGAGTAAGCAAATGTACAAAATGTTAAAAATGAACAAAAATTTTTGTCTTATAAGACTCTCTTTTTCTTTATTTGTGCACAAAAATGAAGTAGTATGCATGCTTAGATCAAGTTTGCGGAGACGACGTCTCCCGAACACCAAGTAGAGCTTGTCACTCTACTATGGAAGACTGATAGGACTAATGTGCAGACATGCTTGCGGCAGCCTCAGGCTCTCAAGCGCCAAATGGACTAGTCATCCATTATGGAATGATGTCGTAGGGTAACATAGGGATCCTCTACCCGCTAAGAAAAGGACTCATGCATATGCTTTATCTTCTCTACACCATAGTCGAGGACGACTATGATTTCAAGAGAGAGGTAATGTCATAATAATCAATATCTAATTCTCCTAAATGATTTTCTCATATTAAACTGATCATTTAATGTGGGGAAGTGCCAAGGGAGAAAAAGCTAGAATATTGGTTAAGTTAGCAGACCGGTCACAGTAGGGATCCAAAGGAGGGAAAATAGGGATCCAAAGGGGGGGACCATCTGCAAAAGAACCATGTGAAACAATGGGCCAAAAAGACCCTAAGGTTTAGCCCATTAAGACTTCCAAAATGCTAAGGTTCCAAAATTCAAAGGTTGTGTCCAAAGGTTAACCCTAGGGAAAAATTGGATGCTTAGTGTGAGCTCAAAAAGTCTTTGCATATCCCTACATGGGAGGGGGCGAGCCCCAAAGCTAGGGGATGAGAGAGAAAGCCACACACACACACACAGGCTCCCTTTGCACAAAGGGAATGAGGGACACATGTCAGCTCCCTAGGCCAGATGCCCACAAGGTGTGCCCAATTCCTATTGGAAGACCCTTGAAGTGGACCAATGAGAATTAAGCTAGAGTAAATCTAGTTTAATTAATTTAAAAACATTTAATAAAAGAAACCAATAAGAATTAAGTGTCCTAGAAGACTATTGGGCAGTCTCCCAAGGGGTCCAATGAGCATTCAGGAGCCCCATGGCTTGCCTGATTCCTATTGGCCAGGAGGCAAAGGGGTCCAATGAGAGTTTAGTTTAATTATTTAATTATCTAAAGCTCTCACAAAAGGGGAAAGGGGGACACATGTCAGAAGGCTATCACTTATGCTGCTTAATTCCTATTGGCTTGACCTGGGGAGGTCCAATGAGGAAAAAGCCAGCCTAACTTAGCAGCTAGGGCTCGCCCAAGAGAGAGGGGGGGCTGATTTTTGCTGGGCATTCACTCTCACACTTGACCATGTGTGAAGGGAAAAATACTCTATCTCCTCCAAAGCTTTAATGGAGAGCTCATCACCTACTCCAAGCTTGTGAGATAGAAGCCTACATCAACACTCTCTTGGCATGTGGATGCAAATCCAACCAAGAGCCAAGCTTCAATGCATGCTCATCTTCTCTACCAAGCTAATTACTAAGCTAAGCTATGCTAATATGAGTGATTATGTGAGGAGATGTACTTCTTTCTCGTAAGATACTTCTTTTTCCTCTCAATCTACTCTCATACCCTGCTAGCTCTCACCATCTTCGAAGGTGTGTGAGGTCTTGGGTCTGAGAACGGGGATAATTCAAGTTGTGTTTGATTAAGTGTTTTGCTTGGTGTATGAAGCTTCCATCTTCATTGCACTAGCTAGTCTTGAAGGAACACAAAGAATTGTATTGTACAATGTCTCTCTTGATGGGAGAAACCATAATACAAAGCCTTTTGGAGGGGGGACCGGCTCCATGCAAATCCGGTCCTCAACTGTTGTCAATAGCTTAATTGCTCTCTCTTTTGAAAGTATTGTCGATGCTATCTAACTAGGTGTTATGCTTTTTGTTGCTCTCTCCACCCAAGCACTCTTGTAATTCTCATTAGGAATCTATTCTAATGAAATGCCCACTATGTTCATGCTAATTTCCACTACAAATGAGATTTTAGGCCATTAAAATGTTACATACTCTATCAAGAGAATTTTATGCTACCTTAGTGGCACTTTATAGCTTCGCTTGTTTTATCCCAAGGGGGGATCATTACCACGAGACTTACATGCTTTTTCGGACTCAAATTGGCTGGTTGTTTTGACACGTGAGTGTCCAAAATTGGTTTTTTGTTTCATGGTTGGCAATTCATGTATATCATGGTTGAGCAAGAAGCAACCTACTGTGGCCACTTCTATTTGTCTCGCTGAGTACAGGGCAATCTTCATAGCTACGGTTGAGTGTGTATGGCTCAGACGCCTTATGGCTAATTTGGGTGTTTGATAGGACACTACCAACACTATCTACACTGACAATCAGAGCTCATTGGAAGTTGCGAGGAACCCAGTTTTTCATGCTCGCACAAAGCACATTGAGGTGCATTACCACTATGTTAGGGAGAGGCTCTTAGCAGGAGAGACCATCTTGGCTTATGTGCCAACACAGGACAACCTTGCAGATCTTTTCACAAAGGCATTGTCTCGTGAGAAGCTCGAACCTTTCCGCAAAGCTTTGGGCTTACTCCCCTTTGTGGATTAATCATGTCCACAGGGCATCGCACTTCCCTTTACTCATGTGCCAGCTCTCATTCACTGCATCACTCAAGGGGGATTTGTTAAAATATGCATGTGGTAGTAATGTGTGTGAACACACTAGGACCGCCGGGGCATTTTTCCCCTCTTTAGGAGGTTTTTTCCCCCATGCATTGTATATACGCCCATCACTCTTGGGCTATCTATCTTTTCATTGCACACTAAGTAATACACTCTCTATTGTGTGCCTTGAGCTTCCTTTGTCTTCTCCAAGCTGTGTGTGTTTTCCCGCAACCCTAATTCCAACAGTTTATGAGTGGAAGAAAACAAAACTTTGATCGGAGTTGATCACTGCTTGTAAAGTGGATGCTAGAAGAAGAAGGTGGCAACAACTTCAAAACGTTGAATCTGTGAGTAAAAAAATTATCAAGCGGCAAAGGCAAAGTGCTTCCTCCAGGACCTCTACAAGCACGTTATAAAAGGCTTCCTTCTGATCTTCGGTCTCAGCAGAAATCTTAAGAGTTGTGTAATTGTGATCATGTATGTAGATACCCATGATGAGTTTTATAATGTAACTCATGATGAGTACTTCTTTTGTTTTGTAAGATGGGAAAAAACCGACATTGTATTGCAGAATTCTATACTGATTTCTAATGTAGAAACATGATTTTCTATTCAATCGACCATTTTGTTGTGTGCATTGCAAGATGTCTTATTACAAGCTGACTTTAAATTGTTTTAGCAGTTTTTCTTAGGGCTTTTGTAGAAGATAGAAATCAGCGGTTAGTGGGAAGAAGTGCAAGCTATACCACTTGTGAATTGTGGACCACATGCAAGTGGTTGAAAACCATTTGCATTATGTAAACTGGTAGCTACTAGCAAGTGGTTAAAAACCACTTGAAAGAAGTTTTTAACCACTTGCAAAGGCCATCTAGACCACTTGCTAGGTCTTCTATTCCACTTGCAAGCACTTTGAAAGTGGTTCTGAACCACTTGCTAGTGGTTAAGATAGCACTTGCCGGTGGTTCTGAACCACTTGCAGTGGCTCTGAACCTTTTGCTAGTGGTTAAGATAGCACTTGCTAGTGGTTTTGAATCACTTGCTAGTGGTTAAGAACCTCTTGCCAGTGGTTCAGAACCACTTGCCAGTGGTTAAGATAGTCTTTTGCCAATGTTTAAGATAGTCTTTTGCCAGTGGTTAAGATAGCACTTGCTAGTGGTTTAGAAATCACTTGCAGGTGGTTGTGAACCACTTGCCAGTGGTTAAGATAGCACTTGCTAGTGGTTCAAAACTAGTTGCTAGTGGTTAAGATAGCACTTGATAGTGGTTCAGAATCGCTTCCTAGTGGTTTAGATAGCACTTGCAGATGTTCTATGAGATCAAAAATACGTATACAAGAAAGTGGTTCTAAAGCACTTGCAAAGGCCTTCTAGATCACTTGCTAGGTCTTCTCCTCCACTTGCAAAGGTCTTCTAGATCACTTGCTAGATCTTCTCCTCCACTTTCAAGTGCTTTGAAAGTGGTTTGAAAAAGGTTCTAAACCACTTGCTAGTGGTTTAGATAGCACTTGTAGGTGGTCAATGATATCAAAACTACGTATATAAGGGTGTCTTGACAACTTCTGGGTGGCTGAAAGGGCCAGATATTTTTGTAAAATCTGGTTGAAGGTAGTTTAAAGCACTTGCAAGTGGATGGCAATTTGTAAGTTACATGTACTCGAAAGAATAAAAAAGTGTCAGAAATGCTTCATATTTTCGATGAGGAAAAGTTTTTGTGAGGAGCAGATACAAGAAATCGGTACTCAATTATACTTTATGAGGTCAATGTGTTTTAAAGAGTCTTGGTATCAGAGGGCATGCTATTATAGATGTGCTCATACACGGTATCACTCAAAGTGTAGACATTAGGCTCATTTCTCTCAGGATACAAGGGGAACTTAAGGCATCAAACTAGGTTCGAGTACATGGAAGCAAGAGACCTATCATCTAATAACACATATCACTCGGAGCGTCCCTTGACTTTATCGTAAAAGTTTCCCTCAACATAGTAGGATTTCTTCTTTATCTGATTGTGCCACGCATCCTTCTGATTCATGGTGGATATCCTCTTCTCCATGCAACACCTCAGTATATAAAAATCAGAGTCTTCCTCCTCAGTGTTGACTGTAAAGTTATGATCTCCAACTCGTACGGCATCGCTCAAATCATCAAGATGGCCAACATACATAGGTGCATCAATCTCCTGATCACTTAAAACATATTCATCTATGTCAGCTTCTATTGGTATGATCCTCAAGTACTATCATGCTTCTATGTGAGCTTTGTTTGCACATCTTCTCCATTGACCATGCAGACAAGCATGACAGAAGTAGGACAGATTTCTACACCTCACTATAGTCGTATCTGTTGAAGAGAAACCATTCACACAATGCATCAAACATGATCCACTAATTTTCTTGCAATCCCATTCTATATCTCTCAGCACATCACCCACCTCGATTCACCAAAAGACCCTATCAACCTTGTTCACGGATGACCAATAGTCTTTCCTATTGTTCATTAGGGTGAGGCAATTGACCACTGTTGTTGGATTATACAGGGGGTGTCCCTCCACCTTCAATTGCTCATGGATTAATGCCCTCTTTATGACCGCCCCAGCACCGTCATGTTCACCTTTTCCATGTCCTGACCCAAAATAGTTGTGCATCATCTCAAGCCCAGTACGCTGAGATATCTTGTATCAAAGAAGAAAGTCCGTCGTGCTTTGAATTGTGATGTTGCACCGTCAGACCATACCCAGTGTCACTTTAAACAAAAACCTTGGTCCTTCAACCACTGATCATGCAAAAGAAAGCACTATTAAACAAAAAATGTGTCATGCACATTGTCATCAGATATAGGAGAATTTTTATGATATCGCCCATTGTCAAGCACACATAGCAGATGTGGACCAAAATGATCACCTGACTAGAATACCAGTGCATAGATTGGATTTCATTTTGAATTTTAAAACTCTATTTTTTTGCAAAGTCTATGACAGAAACAACGACATCACTTGGAAAACTCTATAGACACTCTTTGAATTGGTTGGCCTACCATCTGTAGATGTGGTTATATTTGATAAACTTTTTCAGCTTGTCTCTCATAAATGAAATGAAATTGGATCACCCAATCTACTAAATAACAAGATCTTTCCTTTTGTGGTGTTGGCCATCTTCATCCTATAGATTGTGTCTCCACACCAACAAAAACCTTTGCAGCCACCTGAAAGTTGTCGTTGTGTACTTCAAGAGGACAATATCTGAGTTGTTTGGCACCCCAGTAATCGCATTTTCCATCAAGAAGATGTGTAAATGAAACATGAAATTTTCTGGTTTAGGACACAAAAAGGACTCCCATAGTGTTGTGAGGCTCTCAAATGTTGACTTTTCAGCCACACATATACTGCCACTTACTACACGGTCACAAACGGAAAATTTCAAACTCCGAGCGAACCTTTTCGAGCAATCATAAAAACGAGCAAAACCCATCAAGACTCCATAGAGAACTTCAATTATAATAGGAAACATTTAGCATCAAATTACATATTATCTATCTATCATTGTCCCTAAACACCTCAAGCATTCCACATAAAAAACTTCAATTATCCACCCTTATATTAACTCCTTAATAGGAAACATTTAGCATCAAAATACATATTATCTATCTACCATTGTCTCTAAACACCTCAAGCATTCCTCATGGAAGCTTCAATCATCCACTCTTATATTAACACTAGAATGGTAACAGGACACTTTTATGTCCTTGGACACTTTTGTGTCCTGTTAAGTGACCATTTTGCTTGAATTATTTGAAGAGTATGAAAATGAATTTCTAGGTGGTATATATCCACAAAGTTGCCTTATGAGCTGAAAAGTATCGATCTCACCATTAACCTTACTATTGCACAACATTTTTGAACCTAAACTGTGTGAAAAAATGGGTCCTGTTTTTGGCCTTTTTTCAATTTTTGGCAACTATACTACTCTAAACTTCATGTTTGTGAGGTTTAGATGGCTAGAGGTTAGGCATTCATAGTTCTCAACGTGTTTTGATGCTTGTAGGGAGAGCTAAGTGTTAAAATTGAAAGTTATGACCGATTTATAAGAATTGCATAATCCTGTTTTTTTGCCAAAATTAGCACTTTTATGATTTTTTTGGTGGCTTTCTTGATATCCAAATTCAATTTTGATTGTGTAAGTGTAATGTATAGCATAAAGCTAATCTTCATTGAGTTTTGGGGGACCTAATATGCTATATAGCATAGTATATGATGATGGTTGAGTTTTTTGATTGCTGAAGAATATGATACATTTTAGAGTAGCAAGTATAACTTTCTCAATATTGCTAGTTTCTTAGGCCAATTGTGTGTATTTTGTAGGTAGTAACCATATCTAATCATAGACTACAAACTTGGCTAGATATTGAGTAGTGTTTATGGGTTTCTAGAGGTCATAATGCTATAACCCAGTTTTTTCATGTTTGCTGTATTTAGAACTTCATCATTGCCCCCAAGGTTCCAATTGTAAGAGATCCATTATCCTTTTGACATGCTCCATGGCTCCTTTTGAATCCAAAGGCCCAAAAGAAACTAAGAAAACATGTATATAGTATCTGTATTGAGCGTGACTATAGAAACTTTGATGATAGGTCCGCAGAATGGCAAAAATGCAACTTTTTTGTACCTATTTTTTTTTACCAAAACAAAATTAGTGAGGTAAAAGAAACCATATGTTTTGGTCACCAACCCATTGAAGTTAACAGGGCATTTTATCTCATGTCCTACAAAAATCCCCAGTCTTATTTATATACAATCAACCGTAAGAAATTGCTGTTTTGGGCAAAATGCACTGGTCCATCAACTTTGGAGGCTTGTAGTGACCAAGGGATGAGAAAAATTACAACTTTCTCATTTTTTCCATATGTAGTAGTTATTGAACTATAAGCTCATGAAAGGATTTTTCAAAATGAGTGGATCTACTATGGTTTTGGAATTTTTTCCCAAAACCCTGAAAGGACACTTTTATGTCCTGTTAGGTTACCATTCTAGTGTTAACTCCTTGATTATTCAAGATTATGCTCCCTCCTCCAAAGCACGGCTCATGGTCATAGATAGTCAGGCCATGGTAAATGCTTAGACATGTGTGTGTGTGTGTGTGTGTGTGTGTGTGTGTGTGTGTGTGTGTGTGTGTGTGTGTGTGTGTGTGTGCGCGCGCGCGCGCGTGCATGCATGTGCGCATGCGCGCGCTTTCTATTGTGGAATGGAGACAGGGGTTTCTCAATACATAATCTTATGGAAAGTGCTTGTAGGGAGAGAGACTTGTTTATTTTTAAATATTGTCAAGAAATGCTTAGTTTAGGGAAGTTATAGAAGAAGTAGGTTTGGTAGAGTTTATTGGTAGGTTGGAGTTAATATGAACAATGTGTATTTGCAATCTTCTAGATTGTATCTTATTAAAATTGGAGATTAACCATTTTCGATGGGTGGCTTTATTTTGTCTAGCTCCCAAAAAAGATGTTTCAACTTACAATCATGACGCTTGAGAAACCAAGAGGAAAAGAAAAATATTCTCCACATGATACTTGAAAAGAATAGTGTGAAAGCATTAAAGAAATCCTTAAATTTTAAGTCTTTTATAAATTTCATTGAAAGGAACTTTGTATCTTTAAGAAAGTTTTTTTTGTTGAACACTTAGTTGTAGTCAAGCTCCTTTTGAATAGATGCAATAGTAGCCAAAAGGCATATACACTTCTGCAAAGAACCTCACAAATCTAAGTACACATAGGTAAAGTGATTGTTTCCTATATAGCTGATAAAGTGATTGTTTCCTATATAGCTGAAATAGAATGTAATAATCATCTCTCTGTCCCGCTCTGTCTCTCTCAATCATGCTTTGATTAATTTAAAAATAAAATATCCTCATGTAAGGTGACTGCTATATCATTCCATTTGCCAATGCACGTAGTCGTCAATGGCCAAGACTAAAGGAATGGAAGAGCGTCACATTTATTTTGAATACCACATGAAGGTTTTGATATAGTACAAAAGTGAACGAAGAGGATCTCCTTCAGCAGTAACACCAGCGCACATGCAGTGCATGCGATCAAGAGGTTCAAAGAGCTGGATGCAGGAGCATCCATGGTAATTTGATTCACCATCGTCAGTATATCTACCTTCTCAATCGTATGATAATCTACCTTGCACAGAGGGCTTCAACATCTTCCTCTCCCTTCTTGTGAGACTCTTATAAGATTGCGACCCACAGTGTATGCAACAACTTTGCTCCACTCTTGCAACTTTCTTTTCATGACATGTCCATTGTGTAATCATGCTTGAGCCTCTCCACTACCTTGTGGAGTTATCCCACCCCTATTAGGTGGTGCTCTATTTTGCAGAATCTGAACAAAGTGAAATCCCAATGCGCATCTATATGAGAATTTTCAGAGGACTGAGGAGTCTTTCAGAGTCCTCTTTTTGAGTTTTCAAGAGTGATGCATTTTAGGTCCGGCTTCGCCTTGATATGGAGTGGAAGGTGTAGGAATAGCAAGCAAGGGAGTTGTCTTGGTATTAGTTAATGTAGAGGGGTTTTCACACTCTGATGCCCTTGTTCACCTAGTAACCTCTTCACCTCCACAACATCCAAAGACTCAGTGTCTCTCTCTGCCACTCACTCTCAAAGTCCAAGGGGTGTCGTTCAATGAGTTACTCAAGCTAATCGATGGCTAGATGTGTATTAAAAACCACAATGGAATAATCATGTTGACCTTTTGTGTTTCCCAAGTGCCATTTCCTTACGCTACCTTCTATTGGCACACTGCATACCATCTACTCGCTCCTACTTATTTATAATCAATTTATCTCTCAAATTCCTGGTGATTCCCTTCCTTACATCTCAAGGGAGTCATAGGGATTTCAATATTACCCTTATATCATAAAAGGAAGATAGGAGAGAATTTGAACTCACACCAAGGGAGTAGCATCGACTTTTAGTGGCCTCATCTAACCACCCGAGCAACCGTCATCAGCTGCCCTCCATTGCAACCCATTAAATTTAAAAAAAAGGTTGCATTGGTTCATCTCTTGCGAGCGTCTGCAACCCACAGCCTCTGCGCCCACCCTTTTGCTTCGAATGGCGCCTTCTCGACACTTGCTCCAGTTTGACCGCCTCCCTCATTGTCCTCTACCCGCCATCTTGCCGTGGACTCCCAAAAGATGACACCATGGACAGGAAGCTCCTCAAGCACTTTCTGTGCTTTCTGATGTCGACCAAGGCAGTGCCAAGCACAACGTATTTTGTCAATTACTTTCTCTCTCTCTCTCTCTCTCTCTCTCTCTCTCTCTCTCTCTCTCTCTCTGCACTGCAATTAGGACCTCCACGGCCACAGTCTTTTCCGCTTCGCACTCGTTTTATTTTTCAAATTTTATAGGACCTACTGGGTCCTACTGGCTCTCTTTTTACTCCAAACTTTGAAAATTCCACCTCTGCTAATTATCGAAGCGCTGCCCTGATCGCCTCTGTTCTCAACCCGATAGCTGCCTCCCTAATTACCTATTCCACTACCCCACATCTACAGTGCTTCCTTTGCCGACTCTGTTGCCACATCATATCATTGCGGCTCTTCCCTATAGGCAATCACCAACAACCATTTCGTGCAACAACTGCCAACTGCCTCCTCCCCATCTTCCCTGTCGCACCTCCTTTAAGGAACAGCCAGCGGCCATCTGTACAATAGCCCTCCCTGTAAATCCACAAGGCTGAAGGCCCTCTCACGTCAACCCATAAGCGCAAGCCCCTCACAGAGTAAAATGAAGCGACTGACAGCCCAAGCGTAGGTGCCCTGCGCGCGCGCGCACAGAGAGAGAGAGAGAGAGAGAGAGAGAGAGAGAGGTCTACACATCCCTACGGCGATAGTTACATGCTCTCAACCACCCTATGGGAACAAAATTGTGACGCTTACAGGATATATATTCATCAACCGTACCTGCCACTGCCGGTTCATGTAAAGAGTTGAAGACCTGCTCCACATGCAGCTCGTCCTCCATTGTACGTAGCATCTCGCTTGATTCTGATCCTTTCCCTTTCCTACTCGTTCGCTTCCAAGATCACCAATGATATTGCACTTGCAGACAATGCCATCAACATGACGAGTGCATTATTTTTCTTTTGCTTGTTGTCCCTTCTTTGCAGATGGTGCTCTCTGTGCTGCTTGTTGTCCACCGGCTCCAACTGCTGGTTGCTCATCGGCAGCTCTCCGCCACCCTCCTAAAGAGAAAAAATGGATTTTTTTATTATTATGATGAGGGTAGCAGCTTGCCGCCACCCTCCTAAAGCGCCAAAGGCCCTCCCCCATCGCCCTACATCATTGCCATCAGCGCGCTCTCTCTCTCTCTCTCTCTCTCTCTCTCTCTCTCTCGTTCTTAGCTGGCCAGAAATCTCTCTCTCTCTCTCTCTCTCAAAACTCTATGAAAGAGCGCGCGCCGATGCACTCTCACTCACTCTCTCTCTCTCTCTCTCTCTCTCTCAAAACTCTATGAAAGAGCGCGCGCCGACGCGCGCTCTTTCATAGAGTTTTGAGAGAGAGAGAGAGAGAGAGAGAGAGTGCAGCCCAAGAATTTCCATAAATGAGATATTTGAGAAGAAACCAACTACGATCAAGAACTATGGCATTTGGGTTCGCTACCAGAGTAGAACAGGTTATTGCAATATGTATAAGGAATACAGAGATACATAAGAAGCTCGCCATAACACTTCTTATGGCCCTCCCTACTAGTTATTCCTTCTCCCATGATCTCACCGAACCACCTCTCTTTGTGAGAGCTCTCAACACTTTCAATAGCATCTTTCCTTGCATGCTTCAGCTGCCATCAACGCCATCTTCTGTACACGGCCTTCTCTCCTCTTGCTTATGGCCCTACTTACAATCCTCGAAGGGTGGGCCTCCCTCTCTCCCGCAACCAGTGCCCACTCCAGTCCTCGCCAACAGTCCTCGCCAACCCTTCCTTGGCGGATCTGCATGGTCCATGAAGGCCAACCCTCCATGCCAGTCCCAATCTGTAGCTCACGATGCTGATGTAACTTCTGTCATGCACTCGACCACTGAGCACCGTGACGTTGCTATAGGTTCCTCTTATATCTGGCTTTGGCTTTGCACGCAAAAATCAAGCTCTCCTCCGCTTCTTTAGTGCTTCCTTGCTGCAGCGCTCTCTTCTCTATCCTGATGTGGTAGGCCCATGCAGGCAGCAAGTGACACCACTCTCCTCTCTCTATAGCTCCACCTTCTCACGGGCTTCTCCTCCCTCCTGTTCCCTCGTATGCAAGATGTTCCCCTTGCGCTCTCCAAAGTCCCCCCTCGACTTTGTCTCTAAAAAAAATTACCTTGTTTCCCACGCCCATAGCTATCTTTGCCGCATCATTCTCCACCTTAAGTAAAATTAAAATCCTTTTACTTTAATGAGAGTGTCTCATGTGTCACGGAAACATCCAGCCGTACTGCGAGTGGATCCGCATACCACAATATACCATAGGAGATCAACCACTACATTCCTTGTTGGCAATCATCAAGGCTATAACACGTAGCATAAAAAGAACTCCCCAATTGTTGCATCTTGGTTTGGAGATCCTTGATTTTGCAGATATCAAACACCAATCAAGCATACATGCCATAGTTGGATCACTTTTAAGCTACCTGACTAGTAGAGCCCAAAATCATAACTGATCCGCAAAATACTTCATTTGGAATACACATCACAATTGGATATGTTGAACACTGCATCAGTACGTATATACCTTCAACCACCTTGCAACGTGCTTGGGAGCCTCCATAGTTTTCAAAAGATATGCAGAGGAATTTTTTAATACAAGATTGAATTTTTGTATTTTTTATTTTAGAGAGAGAGAGAGAGAGAGAGAGAGAGAGAGAGAGAGAGAGAGAAGGCTTAAATGCATTCAAGATTTTGAGTCAAGAAAATCAATTTCACAAATACACAAAATCCCCTATGCTGTAGATCCAAAGAAGAAATTTTTCAAAATAGCCACCATTCTTTTCAATTTAACTCTAATCCTTCTTTCCCTCCTGTCAACCCAATGTTTTGATTTTTCAAGTGGCTCAATTCTAAGCTGAGGCACCCTTTTCCCAAGCAGTGGCTTCAGTGGTTGCCAATTTGTGCGTAACCTATAACCAATCGTGCTACATTCTTATGAGAACTACGAGCAATTGTGTAATTAATTAGATATAGGACTTAAATATTGTGTGAGCCTGAAAAAGTACATCGCAAGTGTCACTTTCCTTGTCAAGGCCTACCATTCCCAACGCCTAGGAGCAGGGAGGGTGCAACTGGTTGCTAGCTAGTTGCACACTTTTTTTCAATTTCTAAAAAAAAAAGTACATCACAAGTGTCACATTGATTATCGTGGTCTGTCGTTCCCAACTTGCCCCACCCTTGCGCCTAGGAGCAGGGAGGGTGCAACTAGTTGCGCCCTTTTTTTTTCAATTTCTAATGGAAACTAAAAAGGTTTGCAACTGGTTGCTACCTAGTCTTCACATGACTTGGCCTAGAGAATTGTGAAAACTCAAAAAGCTCTCTCTAAAAAAAACTCACTTAATGAGTTCACACCGGCAAGGATTCTTTCAGAGAGTTTTTAGAGAGAGAGAGAGAGAGAGAGAGAGAGAGAGAGAGAGAGAGAGAGAGAGAGAGAGATCGTGTGAAGTAGTCTGGTTGTTTTCATGCATTGGCGTGGTTTTAATGAGGACTAAGACTTAAGTGGGATAATGCGCAAGCTGAATAGAAAGAGAAGAAAGAATAGTGAAAGATTGAAGTAGACCTAGTCATCTTTGATCTCTTAGAGTGCAAAGATTTTTTCTTGGAGATTCTCTAAGCTCGACATTTTGTTGTAAAGATGTTTTGTATTTACTAAAAACAGATTCCTTATTGTCACGGTGATAGTGATATTGTTTCTCATTTTTCTATTTTTATTTTTTTAGAGAGAGAGAGAGAGAGAGAGAGAGAGATCTAAGCATCTTCTCAGCATTCTTCCCAGTGGACGAACATGATAGCTCTTGGTTTGGCAAGTCCCTATGGTCTGTAAAACAATGTGTTATCGATATAATGCAACCCTTTTCCTTATCTAGCTAGCAAGATTTCCATACCACCTTGTATTGAGCAGACACAAGATCAAAAGAGACTGAATTTTATCGCAAATAAATTGTGGCCTTCATGACATCTGCCTCTATATGAGTTTCGAGAAAGCTCTCTCTCTCACTCACTCTAATATCTCTCTCTAGAGAAGAAGTATACATATACTTGAACAACTCACTTAAAAACTTTGCTCGGTTTTGAGCTTGCTCAGATAAGTTCGCTCGATGTTTGGTAGAACTCGTCACAAACATCTCAACCATAGCAACAAGAACCTCCATGTACTCCAAACCTATCTTGACGCATTTGGTTGAAAGCATCTTTCAATCAGGTAGACCGCTTGCACATGATATTTGTAGCAGCAGGTATTGCGGTCCCGCAATTTCCGAACAAAAAAGGGCTTCAAATTCTCAAAGCATCTCTAAAATGCGCATTGTCGGATGCATTTCCGAAAACCACCTGTAAAATTCCTCCTACACAAAAAAGCAAGCAATAAAGAGATAATGTGAGAACAAATAACCAAAATCGTTGGTACCATCACCCACAAGTTATAACACCCACTCTTGTGTTTGTGAAAGCACATAAGAGGAACATTTACCACTTAGAAGTTGTTTTGCATGTTTGAAAGGGGCTTTAAACTTCTTGAAACCACCTGAAGCACTTTGAACCACCTGTAGGTGATTGAAAAAGGTCATCAAATAACTTTTAATCACCTTCAAGTGGTTTGAAATCTTCCAAGTGCTTACATAGGTTCTCACCTAAGCACTTTAATCCACCTATAGGTGATTGAAAGTGGTCATTTAACCACTTTCAAGTGGTTTGTTTACCCCTTTCAATCACCTTCAGTTGGATAACACCCAAATCTTGGGTTTGTAAAAGCATTCAAGAGGAACATTTACCACTTAGAAGTGGTTTTGCATGTTTGAAAGTGGCTTTGAACTACTTGAAACCACTTGAAGCACTTTAAACCACCTTAGGGTGATTGAGAAAGTTCATTAAACCACTTTCAATCACCTTTAGGTGGTTTGAAATCTTCCAAGTGCTTACATAGGTTCTCATCTAAGCACTTGGCAGATTTCAAACCACGTGCAGCACTTAAAGCCACCTAAAGGTGATTGAAAAGGGTCATCAAACCACTTTCAATCATCTTAAGATGGTTTGGAATCTTCAAGGTTCTCACCCAAGCACTTGGCAGATTTCAAACCACCGGAAGCATTTAAAACCACCTAAAAAGATTAAAAGTGGTCATGAAACCACTTTCAAGTGGTTTGTTTTTCACTTTCAATCACCTTCAAGTGGTTTGGAAATTTCCAAGTGCTTACATAGGAGCTTACCTAAGCACTTGGCAGATTGCAAATGGTTATTGAAATGCTTTAAAGTGGTGACAAACTATCTTAGCACTTTGCAAAGTACAAGCTTCCACTTGAAGGGGGTTGAAAGCAGTATTTTAGGTACTTTAAATCACTATCAGTACTTTAACCGCTTTGCAAAGCACTTGAAGGGGGATTAAACCACTTTTAGATTGTTTTCTCGGTTCTCAAAGGTTTTGTACAATTTGACAGTGGTTCTGACAGCTTAAAAGTGGTGAATACTGGTCACTATACTACTTGACAATGGTTTTTTACAGTTGATTGTGGTTGTGACAGCTTGATAGTGGTGAACATTGGTCAATATACTACTTGGAAGTGGTTTTTTACAGTTTGACAGTGGTGAACAGGCGTCAATATACTACTTCAAAGTGATTTTTAATAGTTTGACAATTGTTATAGATTGTCAAAGTATTAGTGCATAGTTCATAATACTTGAGGTTGATCCAGCAAATGCAATGGATTAATAAGAACAGCCTTTTTGACGATACGCCTTTGGTATATGTCCTTCTTGTTCGGAGAGACTCGAGTCTCTGCTGTCCAGAAACCAAACACAAGCTTCCTAATGTCCTCTGTGATGCTTGTAGAACGATGAGCTTGCCATTGACACGCTAAGACTGGAAAAGGACTTTTCTCATCCTCTAAATGGAGTCGCGCATTCGCAAAACCGATGTTTCTTCTGTGTATGCCCATCGACTTTGCAAGTGTTGTATCCATAAGGGACATGCATCTACTGTGTCCCTTGAATTAATGCATGCCATCATTGTTGCCCTCTTGAAAAGCATTTCCATGGCTGAGTGTGGGACCTTGACTTCTGACAAGGTGTTACAAATGTTGGAAAGCACTGCTCTCTGTATAGAATGTGCCAAGTTCTGCAGGTTGCAGACCGATTGTTGCAATAGCTGTTCAAAAATCTCTCCTTGAAGTTTGGTTGTCAATCCTTGCGTCTGCTCTTGCCATCACCTTGACATGGCACAAAGAATCTTTCTTTTTTGCTTCTCATTGAGCTGGACATCCTTTTACTTTTCAGCACAGAGATTCTGCTACCTTTGCCTCTCTCTTTGTTCCTTTTTCTTTGCCGCCCAGTAATCACGTAAGCAGCCTTTGAACTACTTGTGAAACTCTTCTCGACTGTGTACTGGTGGGCACGAAGTTGGATCAAGAAAACCTGAAGAAAAAGAGCTCAACACATGAGCATACATCATGAAGAGCCTAGGCATCAACAAGACCAAACATGTCATAGACACTCACACACACCTAACTCACGAGAAGGCTACATCCTATCTGTAGAGAGAGAGAGAGAGAGAGAGAGAGAGAGAGAGGGAGAGAGGGAGAGAGATAGAGAGATAGAGAGAGATGGATAACTAAGCACACATAGCAGAGAACACCATGCAGAGAAAAGAAAGGGAATGTGCTACAAAAACACCACACAGAGAAGGAGAGAAAGGCGCTCTACTCTATGCAAAAACCACACACAGAGAATACCCTAAACCTGTAGCTTTGTACAAAACCCGCACACAGAGAAGGAGACAAAGAGGGTACTCATACACCCAACACATCCAAGAACTACCGGGGGTGGTAAGATGCATACCCCTCCTTTTTTAAATATTCCCCCCATCTTCATTACTCATCATTGAGTTTCATCCCCCAAAAATCAAATGTAGACTCAAAAGTTCTTAAATACCACTTTAAAAAGGAGTATCAAAGACAACCCTTTTTGGACCACCTATACATGCTTTCATAATTACATGTAAAGAGTGGGTGTTATAAATTCCTCTTGAATGCATGTGCTATATGTATTTTTTCAAAATGAACCCCTCCAGGTGTAAAGGTTCAGCCCAATGAGCCAAGGAGATGGCTAAGAAATGAGAGTTAGTGACAAATGCAACTAGAAGCAAAGAGTTTAAAAACTCTTAAAGAGACTTCACTAGATGGATTCAAGCAAGACACAAGAGCTTGCAAAAAGTTTCAATCTAAGAGTGATGCAAAAGCAGTGGTTCATGTGAAGAGGGGAGTTGAGAAAGTTCTAGAAAAAAGCCTGCTAGAAGTTGAGGTAACAAAAGTCACGGGTCACAAAAGATTGACAGCACAAGCAACAAATTAGTACAAAGAACATGCTAAGAAAGTATGAGGATTCCAAAGAGGAGCCCAAATCATTGGAGGCTCCAATTGAGGTATCTTTTACAAAGCTTTCTTAGCTACTGTGTTTGAACTCAACCACATAATCATCAGGGATGACCATGCTCCCATCTTTGACGTCTAATGCAAGATCAAGAAGCATTGGAAAATTATTAAAAAATGTCACAGTACCTGGAGTAAATGTCATGTCAAAAGCTCCTAAATGAAGTTTGGCATGAGCATGGTTGCCACACCTTTTATATTGAGAATGGTTGACCAAACGGTGGCCCAATCCAAAAGAATGGTGGATTCTTTACTGAAGAATGTTGGAGACCTAAAGTTTTTGGCCTCTTTCCTCATGCTAGACCTGGTCAATGTGTACATCATGTTGCTAGGCAGGCCATGGCTTGAAGCAACAAGAGCCTTGCATGATTGGCAAAAAAAAAGAGCTCACTCTATGAATGGGAAAGAAGGTTTAGTGGTGGAAACAAATTCATTTGGGTTGCGAGGAGGCACAATGATATCAGAAGAAGTATACCCCATCAAGTCTACAAAGCAAGTACTAAAAGAGCTAAGAGCATTGAACATCATTCTAATGTCTTCCATGGATTTAAATCATTTTTTGTTGATTTGAAGCTAGAGGATCAACAACAAAGTTTTGTAGTTCATTTTACAACTAGTTAGGAAGGCACAAGGAAGTTGGCAACTTCAACTTAGACAAAAGCAATTGGCAAGGTAACAAAAGAGAAGCCAAATGAGCTTGAGGGGATAAAGAACTGAATAGCCAATTTCCAAAAGAGTTTAGAAAAAGGTTAATTGAATTGTTAAAAAAATTCAATGATGTATTTGCATGGCATCATATGGACATGAAGGGAAGAGATCATGTTGCTTGTTAGCATAATATTCCATTGAAAACTAATCATAATTCCATTAGGGTGCAAACACACAAGATGAATCCAAATCATTCAATGAGCCTAAGGAAGAAATTAGTAGTTTGTTAAAGGCAGGATTCATAGCCAAGGTCAAGAGTAGAAACTAGTTATTCTCTATGTGTGGTAGTTCCCAAGAAAAATGGTAAACTAAGGGTCTGTGTAAATTTTAGGAAGTTGAATGATCAAAATATTAAGGATCATTTTTCTTCATCTTTCGCTTTTCACTGATACAATGTTGGATCAAGTAGCAGGTTTCTTGAATGTATACAACATGCACAACTTGATTGCATGATAGAACATGACCTTCACTATAGAATGGGAAGCAGTCATGTATCTTTTAATGCCCTTTGGTCTTTGTAATATTCTAGCCAGATTTCACTTTGCCATGATGCATATATTTAAGGACTATGTCCAAATATTATTGGCAATATTTTTCAATGATTTTACTTTGTATTATGCAATTGCTAAACTCTTGGAATGTTTGAGTGTAGTGTTTGAGAGGTGCAGGGAGAAAAGGGTGAGTCTTAATAGTAATAAGCATGTTTTTTTACGCTACAAGGTTTTATTACTGGGAGATGTTGTGCCTCAAGGGTCTACCTCAAAAAGGATACCCAGTTTAAATGGTCTAGTATGTATGCCAAAAGGCTTTTCTAGCCTTGAAGTAGTTTGAACCCGGTTAGTATTGGGGCATCCAAGATTATGTACTATGTTCCATGTGCATGTGGATGCTTTAGGATTTCCTTTGGAGTCGTTCTAGCAAACATTGATGGTAATATGAACTTTCCAATTTACATGTTATTTGATGCTTCCTTCGATACTGAGAAAGTTTATGCTACCACTAAATGAGAAGCATTGGGGATGGTCTACTCTGTAGAGAAGTTTTTCCATTATCTACTAGTATAGTAATGAGGTTATTTTCTTTGTAAATCATTAGGCATTGCTGTTCTTGATCAATAAATCAAAGTGAGGTTGCTACATTGGATGCTGCTTCTCCAAGAGTTTGATTTTCACATCAGGCACAAGCTAGACAAATAAAATTTTCATGCATAATTCTTGTCTTGATAAATCCCAATTCAAGAAGGTAACCTACAAGACATTCAAGATCAATTTCCTAATGCCTTCCTATTCAAATTGGCAGACAACATGGGTCATATTGTGTAATTTGTTAAGACATTCAAATGTCCCTGAAGGACACTAGCTAAAAGGATGGGGTCCTCAAGAAGTGTGTGTATGAGCCAAAAAGGCCAAAATTTTGGCAACGGTTCATGAGGGAGATGCAAAAGAACATTAGCTAGCTTAATGTGAAAATCAATGCTGAAGGATGCTAAGAAGGTGGCTAGACATTGTGATGCAAGCTAGAGACTAGGAAGGCCAATGAGTAAGGATAGGATGCCTCTTCATTTAATAGCATCATTGGATATCTTTAGGAAATGGGTTGGGCCTCATTGATCCTTTAAAGACTAAAAGGGGTAAAAATAGATACATTGTGGTGGCCATGGATTATGTCACTAAGTGGGCATAAGCTGCGGCATAGCCACATAAGATGGCCTAACAAACATCCAAGTTTGTCTATGAAGTGACCTCCATTATAAAAAATTTGTCCCTTCAGCACACCCATATCTGAATGTGCAAAGGACTAACTGAGGGTGAGGGCCACATTCCATTGATTTCACTCGAGAATCGAGACCATCAAAGCAATCCAAGAAATAGACCGTGGTAGATAGTTGAAATAGCAAGAGAAAAGGGTGAAAAAGGTCTTGGTAGAAAAGGACACATTGTAACAAAGGAGTGATACCCTACAAAAGAATATGGAAGAGTTCTAGGCCAATTATGATGATAAACAAAAAGTAAATATGACCAACATTGGAAGGGCCATTGAAATCCCCTTTGACAAACATGAAGAGGTTTCATTCACTGCAATCAATAAGAAAAAATGATCCTAGACACAAAGGTTTCATTTATGGGCCAAGATAGATCCCTTCTTGATGAACTAGTGAGATCAACAATAACAAGTGTCAGAGAGCATGACACAACTACTAGTAAGCTAGATGAGGAAGGAGAGGACAAGGATAGTACAAGTGAAGGGGATGGTGAAGAGAAAACAAAAAAGGGGATGATGATGATGATGATTGTGTTGACAATGCTAATGATGACAAGGCTTTGGGTGCAGGAGCCACTAGAGAAGTAGGGACTAAAGAAATAGCTAAACAGGATAAAGGAAGCTCAAGAGAGGTGAAAATTAGAGGAACAAGGCCAATCCAACACGAGGCCAAGTAGGGAAAAAGGAAAGAATACATCAAAGGAATGGTCCCAAGTAGCAAGATAAATTGACTAGGATAAGAGAGGAGGTACTACACAATGAATAGGTTGAATTGCAGAGGAAGAAAGCCCTCCATAGACAACAGAGAGATCAAGAGTTCTTACTGAAGGGCATGATGTGGGAAGGAATAATTAGTATGAATATTTTGGAATCTATAAAGCACTTGATCATTAAATTCATGAGGAAATGTTGAGGGATATACTCACGTAACCTTGAGATATGCCAGCAAACCCCCCGGTGCAATTTTTCGGTGAGCAATTTTTGGTGAGTGCTTTTTAAGAATCGGACGAGCGAATTCTCAAAAGATCCTTTATCTACATCTTTCTCTCTCTCTCTCTCTCTCTCTCTCTCTCTCTCTCTCTCACCCTTTTTAACTTTTTGGTTCCTCTCTCTCTCTCTCTCTCTCTCTCTCTCTCTCTCTCTCTCTCTCTCTCTCTCTCTCTCTCTCTCTCTCTCTCTCTCTCTCTCTCTCTCTCCCTCCCTTTTCAACTAAAATGCAACATTGAAGATTGCACGCTTAGTGCCAAACCACATTCAAACAAAAACATGATTTACCACCATGGATGAATTCAATACACTATTGATAAGACAAAGAGAAGTTCCTTACACAAAATTGTGGTCTATTTGATATAGGAAACCCCAAATCTATGTGTTCCTTTGCATCAAAAGTAAATACATAGGGGGAGGGATGATAAATCATGGGTGAGATGGATGAAAGAAGTTGCTGGAGGGCCATATGCTCCAGGAGGAAACAAAATTTGTGCCAATTGGGGCAGTGCATCAAATGGTGGGGGAATGCCTCCAAATGGCAAAGGGTACGCACCATATGTGGGGAGGCCTGTAGGTACTGAAAGAGGCAATGGATCAACTCTGGGCGGGGCCTCGGATGTGGAGGCATTGAATGCACTGGTGGATGGTCCAGCTGCATGCCATGCCAACACTGGGGCAGTGAAACTAGTATGTCAAGCTGTTTTTGCCCCCCCTTGACTGCTGAGTGGTGTTGGCAAAGTGTCTTTAGCATATGAATCTGCTCTGTCACCTGCTTCGGATGCTCAGTTACATGAACTCTGTCACTCCTACAAAACATCAATGTCGAGCCTAAATCAGAAGGTAGGCGTTGAGCCGGCCCTAGACAAGCACTAAAAACTGACCAATCCTTCTCACAATTGATGCAATGTCTGCGTAGCAGTAAACATTGTGCTGCCAATGTCCCCACTCCTGCAAAATAGTCCAACACAGCATCTCCCATGTTTGTAAAGGTACCTAGTAGCCACCTACAAAACAACAAAAATCCTTAGATTTGTTACACCTCCAATTTTTTAGAAACATGAAATAAAACATCCAATAAGTTTCTAGCACCTGGCAAACGCTGGACTCCTCTCAACACCTCTATAAGGCCTGCCCATACGATCAAGCATCCACTATGTGGGATCTATACCTGGTAGCTTCTCCGACAACATGTCGTCATCTGCAGAGAAGCCACGTACATTTGCTGCAATCTCTCCATCCTCTTGATCATACCTTGGAAGTCGACACCCGCCAGTTCTAGGGGGTAAAAAAATGACTAGCAACAAAGTACCAACCTACGAATAACATTAAAACGTAGATATTTTGAAATGTGAACAACAAAGATACCGATCAATATCATACAAAAAACAACATACCCCCTCTACATAGTTCTGAACAGTCGTGCAGCTAGACTCCAGCAGCCGTATGTAGATATCCTCAACAACTGGAAATGAGCTCCCTCTACCTTCGAAGGGACAATGGATAGATGTTTTGCACAACATGTCACCACAACCATGCCATCAACCAAAAGAAACTTGATTGCGAGAAGGAATGCAGCATCCACAAGCTTGCTATCCCATTGGTTCCATAAAGGAACTCCACCTGTGTTAGCTGCATGTGGCTTAGTGTGTAAGGGAAAGGCCATGTACATCAAATGTACACCACCCAAACTCAAGTTTGGGTTCATCTGGCCTGTTTCTACTAGAGAGCCCAAGAATCTACGTAGTGACTACATAGAACTGCGCGCAATCTTTGTTAGCACTAAAATTGTGGACATAACTATGAAGGAAAAAAAGTGTGGCTTACCTATCATTGCACAACACATCTGGGATAGCTTTTGCCAAGCACTTGACACTAGCGTGCATTGCAAGGTGGTGTGGTGCTACATGCATATCTATATGCCCAACATAAGATCAAATATATCTAGCATGCAATGTTAAAGAGAACAACATGACATTAACCATTTTCATGTACCTAGAGGGTTAACTCTGACCACTCTATCCATGTCCGATAGGTCCTCTGCAACCCTGCCCTGTGATGGTGAACATGGAGGGGAATCTTGGGTGCCCCCTACTAGTCTCGAGTGATGGAAAGTGTTGGTACATTGTGGCTCATAGCACCAAGGCTCTAAGCACTATCACTGACTTCTATAGAATACTCTTGGGTGCCCCCTACTAGTCTAAGACTCGATGGAAAGTGTTGGTACATTGTGGCTCATAGCACCAAGGCTCTGAGCACTATCGCTGACTTCTACAGAATACTCCTCAACCACATGCTTGCTCTCACTATCACTAGAGGCAACAACTCTCTTCCTTCTCTTCCCACGTTGCCGATCAATCAAGGGTGCTTGTGGGACCGATGCGGACCCAATCTTTGTGTCTTTCTTTGAATCTAATTTCTTTTAGTCTGGTTTCTTTGCGACCAGCTTCTTTATTGTGTTTGAGGAGAGTGCATCCTCAATCACAATTAATGGCTTTCATCCGTTAAGCAATATGCTCCGCTATTGATTAAAAAAAGAAAGTTATTGTGCCCATGTCGTATTGCATGGCAAAGACAAAATCTACATAGTATGATACCTATGTAAAGTGCTTCCTCTTCGGGTGGGTACTCCTTGCCTAGGTAATCGAGCCACCAAGGACACTTGAGCCACACTCCCTTTGGCCGCAAGTCATCTATCCACGTGTCCGGATATAAACCCATCTCCTCTCTCTCTAACCTGCACCATGCATCATGGGGTGCTCGGGAATGGGGAAGACTAGATCCTCTCTCCACCATCTACAAGATAACAAATATTGTTTTGAGCCACTGTGACAAGATTAGTGTAACCTACAACATACGTAATGTGTCAATTCAAAGATGTCCAACTTGTACAACATGCGTCGTGCCATGCAAGCAAAGTGGGGGTGCTCTTCGGGATCTTGTGTGGACTTGATCCATGCACTCCACTTCTTGAAGTCTTTGTCAAAGTGGTTCCCTCTGTATTTTTGCAATGTGTATGCGAGTGTGCAACCATGCCTCTCTGCAGCCTTCTCGTGTTGGATGGCAACGTGTTGATTCTTGCCCTCCATTTTATCGACCATCTCAAGCACTCTCCTGCATCAAATAATATGACACAAGTAAGATCACCAACAAATTGATTCGAGGACATAATCACTTGATCCACTTTTCCAATTTCCACCAATACACGTGATATCGAAGCCACTAGATCCATGCATTCTCCGTCAACCCTATGCCATTCTCTTTAAGGTTGCATCACCACCTGGAAGCAAGTCAATTAAGCGGCACTTCCTAGCAAAGGAAAAGGGAGTCTTCTTTTTCATTGCAACATAATCAAAAGAGAAAGATATCAAAAGACTTAGATGAAATTTACTTACTCTTCTGGGCTAATCCGTGCACACGCAACCTCTGCCACTACTCTAGAGCGTGTCATTTTGGTGGTCTTCTCGCCCCAACTTATAAATGATATCGTGCCAATTTGTAGTCGAAACTCCCTTTTGATGGCAGCCCTTCAGTTTTACTATTGTACATAGCATTGAACTCTTCCTATCATTTGCCAAGGACACAATCAAAACATATATAATAAGAATTCAATAATCAAAACATATTCTCATTTGGAATTTCTTTCAAGCATACCTTCCAAATGAGTTGAGCAAGGACAGCCATCGACAATTTTAGCCACTTTTGATTTGTTTGGACCCCTAAAGTTCAAAGCCCTCTCTGCTGCCAGACGTGCTCTTTCCGAAAATTTCTGCAGGAGTGAAGTTGGGTTCACCAACCCTAGCTTTCTCATCATGAATATATCATGTACAGTGTTGTGAGGGATTGAGACCCTTTAACACTCGGATGTAATACACATTGTCAGAAACAATAAGATGCATTTATGTTCGCAAAAAAGAGTTGAATTTACCTTTTTATCATTCCCAAAACCGATAGAAACTCCACAGTTTCATGGGGTTGAAAATTGACAAGCACGCACTCCACCCTTGGTGCCTTCTCAATTGGGATGTCATTCTCATTCATCCACCGCATTCATGCCTCCAATCTGTGATTTCCATCCCAAGCCACAAAGTACCTCTCGACTATGTGACTAATCTTGGGGATTAGACGAAGCTCCTCATCCAAATCATACTACATTGCAAGATCTCTCAAAGTCTGACCACGATGAGAGAATTGCTTATGATCATCCCCAGGAATCCGCTCATTTACAATAAATCTTGCCATGGTTGGTTGGTAGCTTTTATTTGCAATGGAGAGTTGCCAATCCACCACATGGTCATCATGTGTGCGGATGGCGGGGTTCGAAAGAAGTCGACATAGAGGTAAGCGTGGAAGTTTGCCATCATAGGGAGGTCTACCCAACCCAAACATTTTCAAATGCTTCATTTCCTATGTCTTCTGTTGTGGTAGCAGTTACCACACAATGGCTAAATTCTCCACTTGATTGCGTTGCTCCATCCACACCGGTTACGACGAACACAATCCGATCTACAGAGCTTAAGGCTTGAGATTGTCCGCTCACTTGAGTGCATCGTGGAGGGACTTCTTGCAACGTAGTAACATAAACTTCATCCACGGCACCATTGTTTTTGGATTGATTTCTTGTTCTCATAGTTTAGCTAAAGAATTAGAGAAAATAGATAAAGGTATATATTGCTTATGAGAAATTGAAGCTAAGAGCTTGAGAAAAAGAAAGTGGGATCAAAGAAAAGCTTGACATAGAAATTAGTGTAAGATAGGAAAGTAGAGAAGAGGAGAAATATGAAGAGCTAAGAGTTGAGAATGATATGAAAAAGAGCTTCTAAAGCTCTTTATAAAGTTTTCAAATTAAAAAAGAGTTACTTTTTTATTTTTTAATATTGAAGATGTGTGTGTGGGGGGGGGGGGGGGGGGGAGGTGGGTGTGCATGTCTGTGTGTGTATGTGTGGTAGACGTGCAGTATGTGTGTGCGTGGTGGATGTGTGTGTGTGTATGTGACACAACACACACACCCCCACGTGTGCGTGTGTGTATGTGACACAACACACACACACCCTCATGGGTGGGTGTGATTCAACACACACACCCCTCGCGCTGGCGTGTGTGTATGTGACACAACACACACACCCACCCTGCGTTGGCCTGTGTGTGTGTGTGTGACAACACATACACACACACCTTAGTGCGTGAGGCATGTGTGTGTGTGTGTGTGCGTGGGGCGGGCGAGGGCCACATGCTGCCACGCGCCAGCATGTGTCCCCGCATGGCCCCATGGCGCTTGGCGCATGGGGACATGCTCTCCATGTGTCAAGGATCGTTGGGTGGTGCGAAGCCCAAGGGCCACGCATCGCCCACTCACGAACCACGTAGCCATGGAGCAGCCACGCAGGCCACCTCGTAGCCACATGGTTTGCCATGTGTATTGTCAGTAGCCGATGATACACATGGCATGCCACACTGGCCCCATCGTCTGCCACATCGACAGCGCTGTACTGGGCGACAGTACACGTGGCATGACACATGGTGCCAGAAATATGCCACGTGTGCGATAGTACACGCGGCATGCCATGTGGCCACCACGCCATCGACGTGGTAGACCATGTGGCCAACATGGCATGCCACGTGTACCGTCGACTGGCGAAGGTACACGTGGCAAACCACGTGGAAACGAGGTGGGTTGCGTAGCCGCTTCGTGGCCACGTGGTCTGCACTGGACGATGCCTGGCCCTTGGGGACACACGTTGTCGTGTGGTAGTGCGTGGGCGCCGCATGCTGCCTCCCCCTCCTCCCGCCCACACACACCCCCGTCCCTCCCTCTCGGCCTCCCACACACCGGCGCGCTCCACACTCGTGCCCCCCCCCCCCCCCCCCCCCCCCGACCGTCCACACAGCCGCCCCCCCGATCGCCCACACACCTGGGCGCCCGCACATTGCCCCTTCTACCACACAAACACACGCTACCATCGGCCCTTGGTGCATTGGGAAGCGGCTACACGTCACATTATTTTTTAAAATTATATATTTATAATATTATTAAAATAAATCTATTAAAATATTATAATTGTTAAATCTAAATTTATAACGGCTATATTATTAGATGTGAGTATATAAACAATTTGGTAGTTTATATAATTTGATCTTATACTTAATTATTTGTTTAGGTTATTATTATGGATTGTTCTTTATTTTTCCTTGATAAAGAGCTTTCTTTTACTTTTTACAATAGTAAATTTATAATATTTGAATCATTTCTTTTAGAAATAATTTCTCCAATGCAATTTACAACTTTAGATGCAGTGATCAAATTTGGTGATATTGAAATGAATTTGCCTCTTGAAAGGACGCTCAACAATTTGGGTGAATTCATCTATGTACTAGATAAACAGCTTTCACATAAATACAAAGTCAACATGTCCCATCGAGCACACTATGCAGGTTCACCTAGTAGGACTCCCATTGCGATTGTGGATAGTTTCAGGACAACGGCAAGGCCGGACTAGACAAGGGCAAGTCGGGGTTGGCAGTGTGGAAAGGGAGTCCAACTAGGACAAAGGGCTAGGAGCCATGCTATATAGTGGATGGTTGGGAGGTGGACTCCAAGTCTCTAGTTCCCCTTGTCTAACATTGGTATCAACAGCAAAGTTCCCATTTTTGGGAAAGGACATGCATGGTGTTTTAGAGCCACAGAAAGCTTTGCATGCTTTGCATGTCGGGGTCAAGAGCACCGTGGAGCTCATCCCCTGTGAAGAGGATGACGAAGAGGACTGGGTGGGCAACCCCGCTTGCGAGGAGAAGGGGTCAAAACGGGACCTGCACTAAAACATTTTCCCTCTCGGGCTTGACGGCATCGCACGAGCCTTCTGAGCACTTCGCATGCCTGTGGCAGGTGATTTTGACCAACGCCCAAGGCGGGGTGAGCAAAGCTCGCACCTCGCGCTGCCTACGAGCCCGCAATCATTGTGTTACGTTTTTTTTTTCACACCCAGTGGGAGCCCAACCCTTTGGGTTAGTGGCTACTCAAATTTTTTCCACAACCAAGGGTCGATACCCACAGCAGGGTAACCCCCTGTTGGGGTATAAAGCCCAATGTGGTCGCCCAGGTAAGTGGGCGGGCCGCCAGGTATGTACACATATTCTTTTGTAAAAACCTAATAAGAACTCACTATGCTCTACACATTACAGTAGAGCGAGTTCACCATATCGTCGTGCTCTTCTTCTCGGACTCTCTCTCGTGTCGCACTTCCGCTTGTACTCCTTCAACTGGTATCAGAGCTCAGATAGAGGCTCGGGGCAGCATTTGCAGGTAGCCAAAGTCACCTGCTCAGATTGGAGTGAGATTCGATAGGCGAAGACACGGCCCCAAGTTCTCAGAATTTCATTCTGAGGTCATCTCGGCCACCGTTCAGCTTCGACAAAGTTCTCCGCAGGCCATTTTGGACTACGTGGTCCGACTCTGCAAATTTGGGGTTTCAGCCTACGACTGCAGGTGCTGAGGATATCGGCACTCCCAGAGTGTTGATTTGTGGTTGTCTACACATCGAAGGACGGCTCACAGTTCTTGGAGGCATGTCACATACGACACGGGCGCATCTACACACAGACTGTAGGCGACATCCACTAGTTCATCAGGTAGCTTGTGTTTGCTGCTTGATATTCCAGATCTCATCCTGACATTGCAGGTACTTCTACATGGGATGTATTTTCAGAGATGATGTATGTATGTTGAGGGTTTGTTGGCTGTGAGTCACGCAGCAAACAACCGCCAAAGCGATTACAGCATACAGTGGGAAATTTGTGGATGTATGACTTTGTGGGAAGTCTATGTATTGTCAGATTTATTGCAGCCTTTGTTGAGGGTCGAGTGAGGTTTCATTGAGTTGGGGGATTCTCGAATGTTGAGATCCTTTCGGTGATACAAGTCTTGGAGCGATCCCTCGAGCACCCTTAGATAGGCAGCTAGGATGTATTGACTGTGAGTTAGACAGTTGGGATTGCATCTTTTCTTTACTGCCGTTGAGGCATTGTCGTAGTCTATGCTTACAGGACAGTGTGACAGGACAGTGAGAGACAGTACAGGTGCAGGACAGGTTTACCCGCAGCTTACAGTGTCAGAGAGACAGTGTTTGTTGAGCTGTTTTTTGGTCTGTTTTTTAGTACACCAGAGCCATTTTACAAAGGAGACTCTGCCAAAATTTTTGCAGAATCTGAAGCTTTCTTGGTTCATTTGACAGGTTGATATTGGTTCAGAGGTCAGTTTACCGAGGAAACTCTGCCGAATTTTTCCCAGGAAAGTAAACTACTGTGAAGCGTAGCTATGGCTGGATCACAGGACACTGCTCTTTACAATATCAAGAAGCTGGATGGAACCAATTTCCCATTGTGGAAGAAGAAGATTTGGCACGTGTTGGTACAAAAGAAGCAGATAAAACCTATAAAGCTCAAAGGGATAAAACCACAAGATATCGACGAAGATGAATGGAGCGAAATGAATGAATTGGCTCTTTCTACCATTATGCTGACTTTGGCAGAAAGCGTTTACTTCAATGTAGCAGACGAGATGTCGGCTTATGAAGCATGGACAAAGCTGAGTGATCTTTATGAGAAGCAGAGTGGAGCTTCACAGGTATACTGGCTTAAGACGCTTTTTGACTTGAAGATGAAAGAAGGGACACCTATGTCCAATCATCTAAATGAATTCAACACCAGCTACAGTCAGTTGTCAGCTCAAGGTGTCAAGTTTGATGAACCTGTTAGAGCTATGTTCCTGTTGATCACATTGCCGGAGAGTTGGGACACTTTTCGCACAGCTTTGAGTAATTATGCACCTCCAGATGGTTTGAACATAGCAGGTGTAGAAGGAAGTCTGCTTACTGAAGAAACCAATAGAAAGACAATGGACAAAGGCAAAGGAACAGCCTTAGTTGTCAGGGGAAGGACCAAAGAAAAGTACAAAGGTGGAAAGAGGAATCAGTCTCGTAGCAAGTCCCGCAGTGCTAAAGGCAAGAGTGACATAGAATGCTACCATTGTGGCAAGAAGGGTCTCATGAAAAGAGACTGCAGAGAATGGAAAGCAGAAAAAGGCAAAGAGAAAGTTGAAGACCATGGTGAGAAGAACAAGTCCTCAGTGAAGATTCAAGAAATAAATGTGACAAACACTGTTGCAGAGGATGACAGTCTAGTGTCAGGAGACATCTACTTCTTGAAGAATACAATGGACTCAGCTCTTCTTATAGCATCTCATGGAAATGCACTGAGTGACTGGATTATAGACTCAGGGGCATCACTTCATGTGTCTCCAAACAAGGAGTGGTTTACCTCTTATGTGACCACTAAAGATCATGTTCGGCTAGGCAATGGGCAGACATGTGAGATCTTAGGTTTTGGAGATGTTCAATTGAAGTTTCAGAATGGCTCTTCTTTCACGCTGAAGAATGTGAGACATGTTCCCGCAATTACAAAAAGCTTGATCAGCACGGGTTTACTTGATGATGCTAGCTACGTCACCACTTTTGGACAAAACATGTGGAAGATATCCAAGGGTTCGATGACAGTAGCACATGGAGTAAACTCTGGAGGACTTTACATGATTTATGTATCAAATGTCTCTAAAAATGTAATCAATGTAACCGAGCAGCCGAACGTTTCTTTGTGGCATAGCCGGTTAGGACATATGTCCAAGAAGGGAATGGAAATCTTGTCTAGTTCTGGTTATTTGCCTAGCTTTTCACTTAATGATTTTGAATTCTGTGAACATTGTCTGTATGGTAAGCAAACACAGCAGCCACATAAGCATAGAAGCAGTAGAAAAGATACATAGTTGGCACTTGTTCATAGTGATTTGTGTGGACCTATGCCTAACCTATCTCTAGGGGGAGCTTCTTACTTTATGACAATTATAGATGATTACTCGAGGAAAGTATGGGTTTACTTTCTCAAGCACAAGGATGAAGCGTTTATTGTTTTCAAAACGTTTGTGACACTTGTGGAGAATCGGAGTGGCAAGAAGCTTAAATGCTTACGCACTGACAATGGTGGAGAGTATGTTTCAAAGGCCTTTCAAGACTTTTGTGAGTCAAAAGGTATAAAACGTGAACTTACTGCTCCTTACAATCCTCCTCAAAATGGTGTTGCTGAGAGGATGAATAGGACCATACAAGAGAAGTTCAGAAGTATGTTGTCTAATGCATAGCTGCCAAATGGGTTTTGGGCTGAAGCTATATCAACAGCTGTTCATCTTATAAATAGATCTCCTAGCAAGGTTTTGCAGAAGGATTCAGTGCCAGAGATGGTATGGTCAGGCAAAATGCCCTCATACAAGCATCTCAGAGTCTTTGGCTGTGAGGCATATACTCATGTTCCAAAGGACTTTAGAACAAACTTGAGCCAAAGAGTAGAAAGTGCATCTTTCTAGGCTATGGTAATTCTGGTGAGATGGGGTACAGACTTTGGGATCCCGAATCCAGAAAGGTCGTCCGCAGCAATGATGTTCACTTTAATGAATCTAAATATCATTCTAAACCAGAGAGGGTTGAGGAGATTAGAAGATTTGTCTTCCAAGAAGATGGACCTGCACGTGCAAGACAAAATGTCAGGGCTCAAGAGGAGCAAGGAAAGGATAGATTGTAACCACAGGTTGTGGCTGAGCCTGAGCTACCTATTTTGCATAGATCTGGACGTATCACACGACCTCCTGATCGGTTTGTTCCATCTATGAACTATGTCATGTTGACTGATTTCAATGAGCCTTCATGTTTACAAGGAAGCAGTGCAAATGAAGGACTCCGGGAATTGGCAATTGGCCATGCAGTCAGAGATGACAGCTCTGCATAAAAACCAGACATGGAAGCTAGTTAAATTACCACAGGGCAAAAAGGCTCTACCTTGTAAATGGGTTTACAGGTATAAGATCACCGCTCATGATAGTCAGCCAAAGTACAAAGCAAGGCTTGTTTCCAAGGGCTTTAAGCAAGAACAAGGCATTGACTTTGATGAAGTCTTCTCTCCGGTGGTCAAGATGACTACATTGAGATGCTTTCTTGCATTGGTTGCCATATTAGATTTGGTGTTGCACCAAATGGATGTCAAGACAACGTTCTTGCATGGTGATTTAGATGTGGAAATTTACATGCAGCAGCCAGAAGGGTTTGTTGAGAAAGGCAAGGAAGATTTGGTATGCCAGTTGTTAAAGAGTCTTTATGGCTTAAAACAATCACCGAGGGCATGGTACCATAAATTCCACAAGTTTATGCTTTCTCAAGGCTACAAACGTAGTGAGTTCGATCACTGTCTATATACAAAGAAGGCTAAGGATGGTAGTTGGCTGATCCTTATTTTGTATGTGGATGACATGTTGATTGCTTGCAAGCACCAAAGAAGTTGATTTGGTTATCTCAAACTGAGTATATTGACAAGGTTTTGCAACGTTTCAATATGGAGAAGGGAAAGGCATTGAGTGTTCCATTGCCACCATATGTGAAACTTAGCAAACAAGATTGTCCTGTTTCTGAGGAAGAACAGGCTGAAATGGATAAGATTCCATATGCGTCTGCAGTGGGTAGTTTGATGTATGCAATGATTGCTACTAGCCCAGACATTGCATTTGCAGTGGGAGTAGTAAGTCGATACATGTCAAACCCAGGCAAGAAACATTGGGAGGCAGTGAAAGGAATATTGAGATACCTGAAGGCTACAAAGAGTATGCGTATAGGCTATGGGAGTCAGGAGCTAAGTGTAAAGGTTTTTACAGACTCAGATTATGCAGGTGACTTAGACAACCGAAGGTCTACGTCAGGGTATGTCTTTACATTGGCTGGTGCAGTAGTATTATGGCGTTCTAGATTACAAGATTGTGTTACTCAGTCTACTACAGAGGCTGAATATGTTGCAGCATCAGAGGCATGCAAAGAATCAATTTGGCTTAATCGACTAGTAACAGATTTGGGAATCAAAGAAGAGATGCACATGTTATATTGTGATAGTCAGAGTGCTATACAACTGGCTCGCAATCCAGTTTATCACTCAAAGACAAAGCATGTGGATGTGAAGTATCATTTCATCAGGGAAATGCTCGAGGATAAGCAAATTCAGCTTGTCAAAGTTCACACCACAGAAAATCCTGCTGATCTACTTACAAAAGGACTTTCCTCAGAGAGCTTTGCGCACTTTCGCAAGCAGTTAGGTGTAGGGTAGTACATCACTTCTCTACATCTCTTGTATATTAGCTTGTATAGTAGCTTCTCTCACACTTAAAGTACCACATTGGACTTTAAGTGGGAGGTTGTTGGGGTATAAAGCCCAATGTGGTCGCCCAGGTAAGTGGGCGGGCCACCAGGTATGTACACATATTCTTTTGTAAAAACCTAATAAGAACTCACTATGCTCTACACATTACAGTAGAGCGATTTCACCATATCGTCGTGCTCTTCTTCTCGCACTCTCTCTCGCATCGCACTTCCGCTCGTACTCCTTCACCCCCCTCCCTCTTATGAAGCTTTGGGCAAGGCTCATCATACCGACAAGAGGGCAATCCATGGCTCAAGGGCAATGCCAGGAAATACCAAGAACAAGTTGCTAGTTCTGCTGTGTATACTGCATATAATTTTTTTGTAAATTCATTCTAGTTGTCTCCAAGTTATCCAAAATACAAAGACCAATGCAGTACTAGTGCTCAAGGCAACCACACCTACACTATCGGATTGTTTTCTTGGAACCGGGAGCACAATCCTCAGCGGCAACTGGAGCACGAACGAAATTAGAAAGTCTAATTACTGATGTCAACGGGATTCTTTATCGATATTTATTGGTTGCGGTACATCCTACATCTACGAAACATATTGTCGACATCAGGTATTTTCCTTGCTATTCCTTTCACTGCATTGTGTCTCCATGGATTCAGATATCAATATGACTTTTGATTTGGCGCAAAATACACCTGATCCTGCCCATGATGGCTCGCGGTCGGATGCTCTCACGAAGAGTGCCCGCAATGCTACAGTAGGTGACGACACTTATGAACTACTTGATATTCAAGAATTTCGTACACTTTAGACACACATATCAGTCATGGAAGTAAATTTTAAATATTTAAATTAATACTTTGCTTAATTTTCCACGTTAGTGATCCAATTAATGCAACAGCAGTCCAAGGGTCCTGCTGACATGCACATGCATGAGCACGTTGCTACACAAGGACAAGGCCCTTCTAATCAGAGACAAGGTCCATCTGCCAATGCTTTTCACACTCTCACTGCAAAAGAGGTGGATGAGTTGTTGAAAAACACCAAACCACCAACTTTTAAGGGAGAAGACCAAAACCGCAATAAGGATGCAGTGAATATCTTTCTCAGTAAGTTGGATGGAATTCACGCCTTACGGCATACTCCGGACGCAGTCAGAGCACTGCAAACAAGTTTAACTCTGGAAGGCAAGGCCTACAAATGGTGGATGTCTCTCAAGGAGAAGAATATCATACCACAGAGTTGGACAGCTTTTGAAACTGTGTTTCGCAAAGAATTCTTGCCTACAAAAGAGGCAAATCGGAATTGGACGGCTTGGGACACGTGTTCCATGCGCCAATATCCATCATTACGTGAATATATGTAAGGTCCCTCCCTAAACCCTAGAGCCATTCATAACTTTTTTCAGCCTAGAAAATAATTTAGAAAAAGCAAGACCGACAAAGAAGTCATGCGGACAACGAGACTTTACTCCATAATGAAAATACAAGGATATTTTGGATAAGAAATTACGTCATCCCTATATGTTTCCAAAAAGATTAAGATTATTGTTATACTTCTTCATCAAAATCCGCGTGGGGACTAATCTAGATCGGGAACTGGGAGAAAAAGGAACTAACTTGATTGAAAGATAAAGTTAAGAGATAATAACTAAGAAGAAAATTGGGGTCCAATAGGAATTAAGAAGAGAATTGGGGTCCAATAGCATTTGAGAAGAGAAATGGGGTCCAATAGCAATAGAGAGGAGAATTGGGGTCCAATAGGATTTGAGAAGAGAATTGGGGTCCAATAAGAATTGAGAAGAGAATTGGGGTCCAATAGGAATTGAGAAAAGAATACCCACCATTTCCTATATAAGCAACCCCTCTCCTTTGTAAAAACACACACATATATTGCTAAGCTACTTGCATACCTACGATGATCAAGATAATGCTTAAGTAAATCAAGGTTTCAATTAAACCTTGCTCTTGCTCTCTCCCTCTCTTGAAGGCCAAACCCTTGAGGGTTTTGTGAAGAAGTTCCTCTCTCCTTCCTCTTCATCCTAAATCCCTTTCCTTCCTCCTTGAGCCTCACATCTCTTCAAGAATGACTTCAACCCCACTTCCCTCTTGTTTAGAGGAGGTAATCTTCATTTCTAGTAGGATTAATTAATCCATGTGTTTTAATACTAGGAAGGTTTATGTGCATCATTTTAGGTTTAAGCTTTAATGGTAACCTTGGAATTAGGGTTAAGTATTAATGGTAGTTATGCATCATTAAGTTAAGCTTCAAAAGGTAGATTTTCACTCGTAAGCTAAGCTTTAATGGTAACTTTACACTTAGATGTAACCTTTAGTGACTACCTTGCATTTTTAGGTTTAAGTTTTAATGGAAACCTCGCAATTAGAGTTAAGTGATAAGAGTATCTATGCATCATTAAGTTAAGCTTGAAAGGTAGATTTGCACTCATAAGCTAAGCTTTAATGGTAACTTTGCACTTAGATGTAAGCTTTAGTGACTACCTTGCATTTTTATGTTTAAGCGTTAATAGAAACCTCGCAATTAGGGTTAAGTGATAAGAATGTCTATGCATCATTAAATTAAGCTTAAAAGGTAGATTTGCACTCATAAACTTAGCTTTAAGGATAACTTTGCACTTAGATGTAAGCTTTAGTGACTACCTTGCATTTTTAGGTTTAAGCTTTAATGGAAACCCCGCAATTAGGGTCAAGCGATAAGAGTATCTATGCATCATAAATTTAAGCTTCAAAGGTAGATTTGCTCTTGTAAGCTAAGCTTTAATGGTAACTTTGCACTTAGGTGTAAGCTTTAGTGACTACCTTGTATTTTAGGTTTAAGCTTTAATGGAAACCTCGCAATTAGGATTAAGTGCTAAGAGTGTCTATGCATCATTGAGTTAAGTTTCGAAGGTAGATTTTCACTCTTAAGCTAAGCATTAATGGTAACTTTGCACTTAGGTGTAAGCTTTAGTGACTACCTTGTATTTTAGGTTTAATCTTTAATGGAAAGCTCGAAAACTCATAAATTATAGGATGACCTTCTAGCTTCTTAAATGGAAAGCTAGGCACCATAAGAAAAGAGTAGTTGTGTAAGCTTGATAGAAGTAGTTCAATTTTTGGTATTGAAGAGTATTTCTAAAAGTTGTCAATTTCAAGTTTGTTTGCAAAGACGGGATGAGGGAGATAGGGGATAACTTCGCATAATTGACCTCCGTGTTGTTTTGAACCGAAAACTCTACAAGCTTCCATGGAAATGTCCCATGGATGGCAAAGGATTGCAAAAACCTGGGAATCGACAAAACGGGGATTGAACTTAAAAAGTCGGCATTTTCGAAGAGACATTAACCATCAAATGCCTATGGCAAAAACTTGCTTGTATTTTCTAAATAAACTTGGCTGGTAGATAAGTAATGAAAGTAGGAATTAAGGTTGATAAATGAATGAACCTGGAAATTACCAACTAGGAGTTACAAAGGAATCTTGAGAGGTGATAGGGATAGCCCATTGCAAAACATAGATTTAACTAGGAGTTTTGAAGATTGTCAGGAAATGATCGGAAACCAAGATGGATCTTCTTGGGGTCAATTTGATTGAAAGGCCGATGCATTGAGAGGATTCTCTTGGGTAACTTGACGGAGATTGGCCCTTTTCGGCTAGGTAAACGTAACCGGCAAGTTGTTATACCTAGGTCATTCATGCCCGAGGGATAAGGGATGAATGGGTTTGTTTTATTTTTGCCCGACCGGGTGAAGTACCCGCGGTATCTTATTGGAAATCGGCCATAATCCGGGTATGGCCTGATGCCAATAGTTGGATGAGAAGGTCATACTCAGGGAGGATGATGTGAATTTAATTAAGGAAATTTGTGCGACTTGGTTGCTTGAAAAGGAACTGGAAAGGCTAGGCATATAGGGGCTATCCTGTGCCTCTGTCACCAGATGGTGCTATATCTCTCGAAATAAAATGCTTAGGAAGGAATGATTAAATTACTTGATGAGCCTTTCCCAAACACTTAATTCTGGGAAATATTGTGAAGGTGTTGTCATTTTGATGGCTTGTAACCGATTATCTTGGTCTGAATGGGGAGGCAAGATGAATTGGTTGAAACTAAATGTGTTGCATGATTAGTTAGGAAACTAGCTACAAGCTAATTATAGCAGATAAAGGAAAGGAAATGAATTAAAAGTTTCTAAATAAAGATTTGGTGGGAACAACCAGATGAATTTCCCTGAACGAGGGTATGCAACAGATTGCATGCTGCTTGTTGTTTTATGATGTCTGATAGACTGTCATCTTCTTGATTTTGTAGTAGTTAAGTACTACATCGGGAAGCGATTTTCATGAAATGGTTCGGTGGGTGGGTGGATCCGGAGGGTCAGATGGCCGGATTTTGATTTAAAAATTTTATGTTAAACGCTAGGACTGCGTGGGATAAAAATGGGTAATCGGGGATGAGCGAGACATGTCATAATCACGTGCTTGCTAATACACATGGTAATATATGCACACAGTATGGGCACAATAAAAGGAAATTTATAGGAGCCAATTCAGAAGCATTTTAAAAACCCAAGGGGTCCAGAGGTCCTCTCTCTCCTGAGGACTTTGATAAAGCTAAGAAAGAGAAATTATGTTTTAAGTGTTTAGGAAGTAGTCATGGCAAAAAGGATTGTCCCAAGGGGAAATCTGTTGCTCATGGCAAGGAGAAAGCACTGCACACGGTGCAACTGCTGCCTCTTGAATCTTCCTCACAATTCTCTACATTGGAAGTAACACACACCAAGGTGGTGCATGAATGTTGTCTCACAGCTTCCATGTGGCAACAGACCTTCGGACCACATGAGTTAGTACATATGCACGGATCTCTACAAGGGCACAAGGTGCGCATCTTGGTAGATGACGGTGCTACTCACAATTTTATCAATTACGGATTGGTGAAAAAACTCAAATTGCCTCAAACTCTGAGTAACCACCGCTACAAGGTAGCAATGATGAATGGACATGATACCGAAATCTGGGATACTCAAGTCCGAGTTGTTTCGTTGGAAGTACAAGGCTACTCCACATCCTTGGATTTTCAGGTTATGAACATGGAGAGGGTAGATGGGTTCCTTGGTAGGGAATGGTTGCATAGCCTAGGACCATCACTGAAGCGTAGCTATGAGCACAACAGCTTGATGTTCGAATCCCATGGCATACATGTGTTGTTGTTAGGAGAGAAGGATGTACCTTCTTCACGATTGATATGTATAGTTGAGCTTATGCAGCTCGTTTTTTATAATGAAATAGATCAAGTTTTATTGTGTTACTCATTGTCTCACTTTCTCTATAGCATTGAATCTGTTGAACATTCCTCAACGCCGCATGCTTCTCTCTCATCTCTTCCACCAATGGCTACTTCCAGACAAGCAAAAGTTTCTAGTGAGTTACAAAATTTATTAAAGGAATTTCACAATGTTTTTCCTAATGATTTGCCACCAAGACTACCGCCGACACGATCAGTTTAACATAGCATCGATGTGATTGCAGTCAGTAAACCGCCCTACCGTATGAGTTACTCTGAAGCTGCTGAGGTGGAACGTGAGCTTGCTGACTACCTTAGTAGAGGGTTTATCCAACCCAGTTCTTCACCATGGGCTTCTCCTATCCTATTAGTGAAGAAAAAACACGGCAATATGCGCATGTGTAAGGCTATCGTGGCTTAAATGCGGTTACTCTTAAGAACAAGTACCCATTGCCACGCGTGGATGAGTTGTTCGACAAACTCACTCATGCTCATATTTTTACAAAAATAGACTTTCGGTCAGGTTATCATCAAGTCCCTATTCGACTTGCTGATATACCCAAAACTGCATTCGGAACAAGGTTTGGACACTATGAGTTTTTGGTTATGCCCTTTGGGTTAACCAATGCGCCCGCAACATTCATAACACTTATGGATAGTGTCTTGAAGCCGTATTTGGGCAAATTTATCATCATTTTTCTCGATGACATACTAGTCTACAGTGCTTCTGAAGAAGAACACTTGCAACATCTGAGGCAGGTGTTCAAATTGTTACGAACAAATAAATTATATGCCAAGGAATCTAAGTGTGATTTTTTAAAAGAAGAAATTCACTATCTTGGGCATGTTATTTTCGCTAATGGGCTATATATGGATCAATCCAAAGTAGACACAATCCGGTAGTGGCCTTCTCCTAAAAATCTGGAGGAGTTACATATATTTTTTAGGATTTGCAGGTTTTCATCGAAGGTTCGTTAAGAACTATGCTACTATTGTTGTTCCCATGATGGACCAGCTGAAAGGCAAAGACAAAGGCAAAACTTTTCAGTGGGGACTCGCTCAACAGCACAATTTTGATATGCTCAAGGATGCATTAGCTATAGCTCCCATACTAGCTATTGTAGATCCTTTGAAACCCTTCGTTTTGGAAACAAATGCCAGTGACCCTGCTATTGGAGTAGTCCTGTTACAAGATGGACGGCCAATTGCATTTGAAAGCAAGAAGCTCGATGTAGCTCAGCATAAATACTCTGCTTATGAGCGTCAACTCTATGCAATAGTGTCTGCCTTAAAAACATGGCGGCATTATTTGTATGGTGATCAGTTTGAGATTGTGTTTGACCATGAAAGCATAAAATGGTTTACACAACAAACGGATTTGAAGGGTCGGAAAGCAAGGTGGACCAAGATTCTTCGGGAATATGACGCCAAGATCCGGCATCGTAAAAGACGATACAATGTGGTGGCTGACGCTCTAAGTCGTATGCCGGAGATTAATTCTCTCTTGTTCACGGAACTTCATAGTGAATTTTTGGATTCTTATAAAGAACAAATATGAGCATGATGAAGCATATTCCAAAGTGTGGAGCCATGTAAAAATGAGGGATCCTTCTCACTCCAATGAGGGTAGTGTAACGTTAACCTCCACACATAGTTCTCCTCTATCGAGTGATGAACTACAGCAATGGAAGCATTTCACCATCGACAACGGGTACCTACTCCATAAGGGAAGAGTTTGTGTACCGACGGACATGCACATTTGGCGCCAAATTCAATGTCATGATAGTCCAAGTCCAGGGTACCCGGGTATTAGAAAGACTTACGCTCTTGTATGACGATAGTTTTACTGGCCAGGTTTACATGGCTTTGTTCAAGATTATGTCTTGCATTGCCAAAAATGTCAAGTTAACAAAGTAGAGCACCTGAAAGCAGGAGGACTCTTACATCCTTTGGAGATTCCCAATGGTAAATGGGAAAGTATCTCTATGGACTTTATTGTGGGTTTACCAACCATTGTACGAGGTCATGACTCGGTATGGGTGGTCGTAGAACGGTTGACTAAACTATGTAAGTTTATTCCAACCAAATTAACGATTAAGACTCCATAACTAGCCAAGTTATTTGTGGACAATCTATACAAGTTGTATGGTTTGCCAAGTAACATTGTGAGTAATCGTGATCCCAATTTTAGCACTCATTTTTAGAGGGATGTGTTCAAACGATTGGGTACACAACTAAACCTCAATACAGCCGATCATCCAAAAACAGATGGTCAGACTGAACGAGTTAACCAAGTGCTAGAGGATATGCTAAGAGCATACGTTAGCAAGAAACAGTCAGACTGGGAAGAATATTTACCTATTCTCGAGTTTGCCTACAATAGTGCTAAGCATGTCACAATTGGATTTAGTCCTTTCATGCTCATGTATGGGTTTCAACCTAGGTCACCTATTACGGTGGGGTTGGCAACCGAAAAGGTCCAACAGGCTAAGGATTTTCTCCAAGGCCACATGGATATGCTAAAACTCGCTCGTCAGAATGTCCGACAAGCGCAGGATCGGTATAAGAATGACACTGATGAGAAATGTCGGCAAGTTACCTTTGAGGAAGGGGAGGAAGTATTTTTACGTGTGCCAGAACATTCAGAAAGTCTAAAATCTGGGCCAACACCTAAATTATCTCCACGATATTGTGGGCCTTTCAAAATACTCAAGCGAGTTGGTGATCATGCCTACAAATTATTTCTACCTACACATTCCCGTATTCATCCGGTGTTTCATGTAAGACGTTTACGTAAGCGGTCACATGGGGACGACAATGTCATTGACCAGCAGATTTTGGTTGATTTCGTTAAACCTCCTACCTTACCCCATGAACCTGAATGCATTCTCGACTATCATGATTTACGTAAGCGTCATCATGTACGTCAACAAGCCTTAGTCAAGTGGAAAGATCGACTTGAGGAAGGCGCCACTTGGAAAAACATTAGTGTTCTCAAGAAGAAGTTCCCCACTTTTGTTTTCGAGGACAAAAACTCTTCTTTAAGGAGGGGAGTATGTCAGAACAATGGCAAGGCCGCAAGGCCGGACTAGACAAGGGCAAGGCCGGGCTAGGCAGTGTGGAAAGGGAGTCCAACTAGGGAAAAGGGCTAGGAGCCATGCTATATAGTGGGTGGTTGGGAGGTGGACTCCAAGTCTCTAGTTCCCCTTTTTTAACAGATAGTCCGTGAGATATGCACTTAGCTCAAAAGGAGTTAGTAGATCTTTGCACGCTGCCTCGAGTTTTGCTTCCAAATAGCTTCAAAAGGAGTACAAGACAAAAACTTCTGCAGGCTGAAAAGAAGGGCACATTGACAAAGCTTTTAATGCAAATACAACAAGTGGAACAAGCTACAGATATTCCATGGGCTTACAATGGTGATCTTGTTTCAGAATTTCCACCTACCATCATGGGGAGGTTGCACCATATGGATGCAATGGAGCATAAGTATGATCCTCATTTGTGGTCGAAGCCACAAACGTCCAATATAATTTTCTCGGGTGTAGTGCACATAGGATCTCTGAAGTGCATGAATGAACAATGTGTCCGCTTGGCTAATTATCATATTCCTAATACAAGTCATTTCAACGGGTACATACAAAATTGCACCCGGACAATATTTTAAGATTGGAGATAAGAGCCTTACATTGCAAGGCAATTGCTTTCTATATTGCAACATGTGATTGTGTAGTATACTATGTCATGCCATCAGATAAGACCGCCACCAGAGTCATGATACATTATGGCACTCATAGACACCATGTGCGCAGTGGCACATCCAAACCACTAACGGACAACACCAAGGTGATGATGCAAAGGATCTTGACTGTTGACCCACATGCAGGAGCCAGGATGGTTCAAATGTGTTTGGCAAAAGAAATTATAAGTACAACACTTCTTCGCAACAACACAATGAAGGAATTTTAGGCGAGCACATTGGGGTGGTATTATGATGTGCGTAGAAAGAAGCTATGATGGACCAAACACTCCACACAAAAACCTTGCGGAGAGCAAGCATGGCAGCTGGCTAGCAGGGGAGGGTTTTGTAAATGCATTTCATTATATGATGCATGTACAACCGACTTTGCAAATTCCATTTTACATAGCACAAAGGCCATTTCATATAGCCATGGAAAACACATTGGCAAGGGTCCATTGATACAGAAGCTTGCGAAACGCCATGAAAAACATCCCAGTCAAGTAATAAGAGCAGTGAATGAGGCTACCGAGGGCACTCCAATGTATAAACAACCGATTGCATTGACAGGAGATAAGGAGACATCAAGGCAAAAACGCAAGCCAAATGAGGTTATCAATGTGGAAGATGATGCATCGCATAGGCCTGAGTACAACTCAGTCACCAAAGATTGCAAGAAGTGTGGAAGACCCCGTAAGATCAACTTTGCACAAGAAGGGATATCACAAACCCAAAAATGAAGTATAGGTTCGGGTGGGCAGTATGTAGTGGAACGCAAGGTCAATGAGGCAATGTGGTCCATACGCCGAACTCCACAAGGTAGTAGAGTCACATGTAGCGGCACACCAAGAGGAGGACAAAGGTGTGGAAGCAGTATTGCAGGTTTAAGCCTTGGTATACCGGCCCAATCTTTTGAAGGATATCAAAAGCATCTAAATGGTGTGGTGCACGAATGGTTTTGGTTTTGTCCGGATCATGTCTTGCATTGCCATATAGTAGACGAGAACATTGAGTCACAGCCTCAGTATCCACCACACACTTGGCCCGTGCATATGGGCACCAACCTATCTATAGATGAGGTGCAAATATTGCATGAAGGGGGGTATCAAGTGGAATTCTCAAAAGAATAAATCTCTAATGTAACACCCGTTGTTCCTGCACAAAATATGACCAACTCTCGTTTCAAGTCAAAAGATACATCCACTCCTCAAGGCAATGCATGAGCCACGGTGTAAGATGGTGTGCGTGTATGGTATCGGACTTCCATTTTCAAGGATGCTGCTCACAAGATCAATTTAGCACTAGCGCTGAATGCCAAGGTTGTAGAAGAGATATGTGCGGCAGATGGTGTTAATGAGGTCTTCAAAGTAGAGACCAAAAGTGAAGATGGTCATGTCGAGTTGCACAATGTTTGTATTTGCAATCGGCCATCGTGCACATGTCCTGACTTCATGGAATGGCTGTCAAAGCAAACACCACATCTTGCATGTAAACATTTGTATTTTATTTATCTATGTGTGCTAGGGTTAAGCCAAAATGAGAACATGTTTATCCATCAACCAATTCTGGCAAATGCTGGTATCTTTAGGGTACTGATCCAAGGCCGGACATATCCAAGCATGGATATATAGCACTTGTCATTTCTCACTTTTTATATGTCATTACACAAAATGGACAACTCTACCAGGTTCTAATTTTATCTTATGATGGCCACATTTCGGTACATTGTTTTGCAGGTTTTTTTCAAATTTGGAAAGTGGTTGTTTATGTGTCACATCGTGAATAAAGTAACAATATAATATTCCCACAATTTCTATAAAATGGCATTGCTTGAATATTTTTGTGAAAGCATCCACTAGCTACCGTAGCGCACTTCTCTTACTTTTCACGATGTCTGACAATCTTGAGAATAAAATCACATCTGCATGGGATTCCATGGAAGCCATTCCCAACGGAGAGGCGTTGTATGGAGCTGACTGGTTTAGGGAGGCTCTAAAGGCAGCAATCAATGTGTATTGCCTCTATCATTGCCTTACAGAACTCAATATGCGGACATTGCTCAACTTGAACGACAAGGGACAATTCGCTTTCTCTTGCTGGAAGAAGATTGGGCTCATCTCACAGACGAGGATGAGGAGCAAATGACACAGCAGCTAGGGAATGTGGGGAATCTTCTTTTGCCACTCGAGGGCAGCACAGCTACTCCTAAAATCGTGCCTTCTAGAAGATGAATGCTTCTTGCCTATGTAATGCAAGTGCAATAAAATGTAACTTTCTATGATTAATGGATGTTCTTGTTTTAAGTACCCTTGTCTCTATTGTTTCTGTGGCATATCTTTGTCTATGTCTCAACCTCCCTAATACCTCATTGCCTATCTCTACCCCCTCTCTCTCTCTCTCTCTCTCTCTCTCTCTCTCTCTCTCTCTCTCTCTCACACACACACACACACACACACAAATAGAAAGAAGAAAAAGGAGTGGAGACTAGCAAAATTGCGCGAGAGAGATAGAGAAGGAGGAAGAGAGAAGCTTTTAGGAATTTTCTCGCCTGATTCCTAAAAAGCACTCACCACAAATTACTCGCCTGGAAATATCCCCCCGACCCCCCCCCCCCCCCCCCCCCCCCCCCCCCCCCCCCCCCCCCCACACACACACACACACACACACACACATCCAAGTTACATATAGGTGCTTGAGAAAACTCTAGCACTAGTCCTACCTCAAAATTTTCCCTCTGTAGACAACAAGAGGATCATCACGTATGATTTGAGAAGCACAACTATGTCAGTCAAACTATTACTAGGAATAAACCAAAGTACATATGCATGGAAGAGTACCGCTTAATAAACATTCAAGATGAAGCTGCCACTGCATTCCTAGATTTGGATCAACACGTGGAGGTACTCCCCTTACCCTCAAATCAACAAGAAATTTTGGATCACATGTAATTTTTGGTGTGTATGTTTGTAGCAACGACACTCCATCTCTAAACAAGAGATGGAAGTTACACAGCTCTTGCCGATGATCTGAATGGCAACAATTGATCTGCAATGCACGGCAATTCAATGGCCTTGAATTTCCTTGCTGGCTTGTAGCACCACCCCAACACAATCAGATGCATGATAGTGTCAAGCTTCTGAGACACGAGGAAGGGAAGCTCTTCTACAAAGATGTCAAAAGGCAGACTACAAATCATAAGGCTTCAAATGACGTCCCAAGATTGACTACAATACCATAAGGCTTGAAAAGAATTGAGCTCCTTGCTTGTCCTACCAAAGGAATCAAAAGAGTAAATATAGGTATACATCCAAGCAGGTAAATCTTGATTGAGGGTGGGTGCTTCAAATGTGAAGCTCTAGTTGTGACCAACTTGGTATCCATAATGCTTGCCTGACACCCTTTGCTTTCCTCTAATAATACCTGCTTGACCTACCACCTTTTGACAGGTACTAGGGTGCTTCTTTGAACAACATGATTGCCTCCTAAGCTATTAAGTGCCCCTCAAATCTTCACAAATATGTCTTTCTACAAAGAGTGACATAACCAAGCGACTTTCTCACAAACATTGAACTTTGTTTTATTAGTATCCTCTACATATATCAAATAGACACATCGACTCATTGATCGATGCCTTCGCAATGGTGGAATCTGTATAGAAGTGTGTAAAGTAGCTAGAATACATCCCAAGAAAAGATCTCAAAGCTTCCCTTAATATTTATTGAGAAGACACCTAACTTAGCTGACTATATGTATGTATAGCCATCTGCGCTAGCACGGATAGCTACAGGTAGTGCAAACTGGGGGATAAAACCGAGGGATAAAACACAAATCAAAAAGAGGTCTAGGTGCATAAGACGAAAGTATCCCTAGTTTGTGTGCACTCTATTAGTTGCCTCCCCAACTAATGAGACTAGTTTTGCAAAACAAGAGCGATCAAAAAGCTCACTTCATGGTCGCCCATGAGAAAGAACAGCTCTCGATGCATTTGATAATCAAGACCCAAAATGACGGGCAACTAAAGTGGGTTTTAGAGGTCCAAGGCACCGTTGCGGTTGTTTCAGGAGGTTTTGGTTTTTAAATTTTGGTAGAGAGCCAGAGACAGTGGTGTGTTTTCAGTGGCTGCTCCCTACTCAGAGCTGACGGGTGTATGCAGCGCATGTTTAATCAAGAAAAATAAAATAAATAAAAATTTATTAGCATGCAAGCATTGTGTTCAAGCTTTGTTTTTAAAAATGGGAGCTGGCCGAGTAGCTAGTCCAAATCTGCATAGGGAGGGAGAGAATCTATCGAGGCCTCTTGATTTTCCAATGTGGTATTAGGCAGAATCATGGGATCACATCCTGATAGAAGAGCTTCGGTAATCTGGAAATGTGGGTATTTTCTCATGCTCATAGGAAAGCTATTGAACTCCTTAATATGTGGGTTTTTGCATTGCCTTATGAATCTCCAAGGTGTAGCACCAAAGCAACACGTAGTGAGAGGGAGGGAGAATGTGTGATAGAGAGAGACAAAGAGATATTGAGAAACTTGAAGGCTGGAGTGTTCTCTATGTCTTGAGAGAGAGAGAGAGAGAAGACGTCCAGCTCGAAGTCCAGATTTCCGATGTCCACGTTGGCTCAACACAGGAAGAGGCTACAACGGCCAGCCCCGAGCCCTCCTACAATGAGTGATGATTCACACGCGAGCATCTAGAGAGAGAGAGAGAGAGAGAGAGAGAGAGGACTCAATTTGGGACTCAAGACTCGTCGCTCAAAACGTGGCACATAAAGAGAGTGTGTGCGTGCTCCTGTGTTTTGACTGCTAGAAATGCAAGGAGACATCTTCCCGATCACCTTCTTTTCCCTAATTAAAATCACCATGAACCATTTGGGGCAAAAGGAAATTCAAGAGCTCGTCAAAATAGGGCGCAACGACACGTGCCCTATTTCAATTGGCTTTTTTCTAATTAAACCCAGACTACTGTTCCGGAAAATCATTTTCATAAACATACAAAATTCCCCTGAAGATAGATTCAAAGAGGAATTTGTTAAAAATTACCTGCATTTTTTGCAAATCAACGCTATTTTCTTAAATTTTCCAAGCAAATTTCCACCTTTTTGTCCTCCCTTCAACCGGCTATTTTGATTTTTCAATGGGCTCAAGGCAAAGCTGAGGCACACTTTTTCCGAACACTAACACACACACACACTCACAAACACTTGGACACGCCCACACACACACATTGACACATCCACACTTGCTCCTAAGTCTCTTTGTCACAGTCATCACGCTCATCTAGCTCAGTCTTGGTATCATTTTAGCAGGACGATCTCCATCTCTCTAGTCATACCTCACCTATCAAAGTTGCAAATGCATTCTCATAGCTACTTTCATTAGCGGTAGCACTAATAGCCCTTGCGTAGCATGATAGGTTTATTGCAATCAACAAGCTTGTGTGTGCACGCTAAAGAGAGAGAGAGAGAGAGAGAGAGAGAGAGAGAGAGAGAGAGGACACTAATTGATTTGCAGTGGCAGATGCAGAGTAGAAGCCATATTGGTGCAGCGCCTCACGTATCGTTGTCGTCACAGCTATGCGATCAAGTTCAACTAGACCCAATTGATGAAGATTCCACATGGTAGGTAGAGAGAGAGAGAGAGAGAGAGAGAGAGAGAGAGGACTCAAGTTGGGACTCAAGACTCGCTGCTCAAAAGATGGCACATAAAGAGAGTGTGTGTGTGTGCTCTTGTGTTTTGACCGATAGAAAATGCAAGGAGAGTTCTGTCCGATCACGTTGTTTTCCCTCATTAAAATCACCATGAACCATTTGGGGCAAAAGGAAATTCAAGAGCTCCTCAAAATAGGGCGCAGCGACGCTTGCCCTATTTCAATTAGTTTTTTTCTAATTAAACCCACACTACTGTTCCAAAAAAATCAATTTCACAAACATACAAAATTCCCCTTAAGATAGATCCAAAGAGGATTTTTTTGCAAATTAATGCTATTTTCTTGAATTTTCCAAGCGAATTTTCAACTTTTCATCCTCCCTTCAACCGGCTATTTTGATTTTTCAATGGGCTCAAGGCAAAGCTAAGGCGCACTTTTTTCAAACACTAACCCACACACACACACACAAACACTTGGACACACACACACACACACACACATTGACACATCCACACTTGCTCCTAATTCTCTCTATCACAGTCATCACGCTCATCTAACTCAGTCTTGGTATCATTTTAGCAGGATGGTCCCCATCTCTCTCGTCATACCTCACAGATCAAAGCTGCAAATGCATTCTCATAGCTACTTTCATAAGCGCTAGCACTAATAGCCCTTGTGTAGCATCATAGGTTTATTGCAATCAACAAGCTTGTGTGTGCACGCCAATGAAAGAGAGAGAGAGAGAGAGAGAGAGAGAGAGAGAATGAGAGAGAGAGAGAACTGTCTGATTTAGAGTGGCAGATGCGGAGTAGCATCCATATTGGTGCAGCACCTCACGTATTGCTGTCGTCACACCTATGTGATCAAGTTCAACTAGACCCGATTGATGAAGATTCTACATGGTAGGTAGGTAGAGAGAGAGAGAGAGAAAGAGGACTCAAGTTGGGACTCAAGACTCGCCGCTCAAAAGATGGCACATAAAGAGTGTGTGTGTGTGTGTGTGTGTGTGTGTGTGTGTGTGTGTGTGTGTGTGTGTGTGTGTGTGTGTGTGTGTGTGCTCCTATGTTTCTACCGCTAGAAAATGCCCGAACACCTTCTTTTCCCTCATTAAAATCACCATGAACCATTTGGGGCAAAAGGAAATTTAAGAGCTCCTCAAAATAGGGCGTAGTGTGACGTGGCCTATTTCAATTAACTTTTTTCTAATTAAACCCACACTATTGTTTCGAAAAAATCAATTTTATAAACATACAAAATTCCCTTTAAGATAGATTCAAAGAGGAAATTTTTTAATACCCTGCATTTTTTGCAAATCAACGCTATTTTCTTAAATTTTCCAAGCAAAGTTTCACCTTTTTGTCCTCCCTTCAACCGGTTAATTTGATTTTTCAATGGGCTCAAGGAAAAGCTAAGGCACACTTTTTTCGAACACTAACACACACACACACACAAACACTTGGACACACCCACACATACACATTGGCACATCCACACATGCTCCTAAGTCTCTCTATCACAGTCATCACGCTCATCTAACTCAGTCTTGGTATCATTTTAGCAGGATGGTCTCCATCTCTCTAGTCATACCTCACCTATTAAAGTTGCAAATGCATTCTCATAGCTACTTTCATTAGCGGTAGCACTGATAGCCCTTGCGTAGCATGATAGGTTCATTGCAATCAACAAGCTTGTGTGTGCGCGCCAGAGAGAGAGAGAGAGAGAGAGAGAGAGAGAGAGAGAGAACTAATTGATTTGCAGTGGCAGATGCAGAGTAGCAGCCATATTGGTGCAACACCTCACATATCGTTGCCGTCACAGCTATGCAATCAAGTTCAACTAGACCCGATTAATGAAGATTCCACATGGTAGGTAGAGAGAGAGAGAGAGAGAGAGAGAGAGAGAGAGAGAGAGAGATGGTCCTTGCCCCGATATTCAATGGCCCATATGGGGGTATCGTAATTACCACTCAGGTGGCAATTTTTGTTTGTCATTATTTATCAAAAGGTGAGCTAGCCACCGTGCCAAAGATGGTTGACTCCATGTTGCAAGTACGACATGTACAATGGTTCCTGGTCCAATATGCACATATGCGAGACCATCTTAGAGCAAGACAAATGGCGACACAGCTAATGTCACATAGGCTTGGTTGTTGTTCTAATTATAAATGTTGCACATGAAACTAATGTGTTCTTCATGTGGGTTGTGATTGCTCATGATTTACTATCAAATTTATCTTATTTTGGCTTGCAACGTTTTTCTCCAACCTATGAGATGGGTTCTCTCAGCTAGCTTTCCTTTTAAAAGGTGGCACCTTAGCTTGGCACTCATTTGGCCATGCAAGCAAAACACACCACCCAAGAAAACTTATGCCAAACCCTATTAATCCAACAGCAGCAAAACAATATTGGCCTTTCTAACATAAAAAATGCACTTGGAGTGAGCTTTTTTGTAGTTTTACCTTGGAGACCAATTAATAAAGATGGTGCTAGGGTTTTAGCAAATAAAATAGCTATATGTGTGTGTGTGTGTGTGTGTGTGTGTGTGTGTGTGTGTGTGTGTGTGTGTGTGTGTGTGTTTTTAAGTATGAAAGATCCCCTCATACTTGAACCAAACTTAGAAAATTGTATTAAATAATATATTAAATAACAATATTTTAAAACAAGATGTCATAAATCTCAATTATCATTTCATATACACCAATACAACATTATGTATCTAATAAATAATACAATCATTTAGATCAAAAATTTGATCTTTGATCATACAACATAATATCGTAGTGTTGTATCTTATGTGCCCATCCTTTGAGATGAGCTTCTACTACATCTACATGTAGAAGGATCCAGCTGGTGCATTAGCTGGTACATTGGACGATCCTTCGTTACTGCTGCAGTTTTCGTTGTAATCCCAAGGAAAGAATCTCTTACCTGTCACCATCCAAGAAACACAAGCTTGTCAGAACTGGCATTACTTGGGAAGACAGGTGTCAACGACTCCCTCCCCTTGTTATTGGTGTCAAAAATTACAACAAAAACTAACATCATAACCTAGATCAATCATTAAGTTTAAAGAATGAGTCCTTAATTTACGATAATGTTTTCATCTTTTAATTCCAAAAAAATTGGACAGCATCTCCTTCGTATTTTGAATTAATTTTCAAAAGTCCAATCCGCTGCCATCTCATCCGAGACCCTCACGTGAGGATTAAGGCTTTATTTAAAAACATTGGAGTGTTTAAAAGTAAAGCTTTAAAACTAAATTCAAAAGTTATGCTTCTATTTAACAAGGAGAAGAAGTGTTGAAAAGCAATTCCCATTACTATTTTCACAAGGTGACTACACTCAGCCACAACCATACGCTATAGTCATACACCTACCACCATAAATGTGAAAAGGCCAGCATCAACTGCAAAAAACCATATGGTGACTAGAATTTTGAACCAAGTAATAACATTTTACTCAAGATCTTTCATTACCCAAATGACGAACATAGTTAGCAACCCAGGCAGATAACAGTGCCAATGCATTCCCAACTACGGTCTACCAAAACCATATTGTGAGGCAGATGCTTAAATTCTGTATAGTCAACCTGTAGTTATATTAAAACCAAAGCAAGGTAGCATTATAGGACCTAGAAAGTGCATCAAAAAGTACAAATACACAAAGTTTGTCGTTACAATCTGGTTATCAAAAAATTCATATGAGAAATACCTAGCAGCTTATGAGCATACTAACAGGGCTTGTGAAGCTTCATGTATGCCTCTGTGCGAGGAGCATACAGGTACCCAGATGATGGTAGTCTGAGTTGAACATGTAAGAAATCCAGAACATATCAAGCATCATCGCATAGTTCTACAACTCTACTCAGTACATTGCAGCCTAGTGGTGTTATGTAAGTGATAGGAAACCCCAATACTAAGGCACGACAATCGAGGTAGTGAACATGAAGTGTGAAGGAAGTCCAGGATAACCAGCAACCATTATAATAGAAAAACCAGCATTCAACTGTTCCTTGATCTGATTTTCCACAAGCATTTAGCTGTTCTTTGAACCGATTTTCCACAAGGCCACGAAGGTTATGTTCCAAAAACAAAGTAATAAGCATCACTATCGCTTCTTGCATTAAAGCTCTCTAAAAAGTGAAAATTTTGGCAGCATCTCCTTTGTATAACGGATGATTTTTCAAAATTTCCACTCATTGCCATCTCTACCGAGACCCTCACATGAGGTTTAAGGCTCAACTTCACGCATCAAATGTCTTTAGCTAGGGTTAAATGAAAAACCAAGTCTCCCTGCACATGGGCCTTACAGCGTGTCTATGTGTGACTATGAATCGCATGTTTATGTGTCATATCACCCAAAAGTTGATACTACTAGAAAACCAATTTTTATTCATGTTCAAAAAGGCCTGCATTTCATGTGTCACATCAACAAAAAGCTGATACTCAACCATTATGTACCAATCCCTGGAAAAAAGTACTTCAACATGCCAAGCTTAACTCTTAACCATAAGAATTATTGTATTAAGGCAACCAGTATTTGTATCAAGTATCTGTGTGTGTGTGTGTGTGTGTGTGTGTACCGAGTAGGTGCCAGGCCATCTATTTCTCATGATGTTGCTCAAAGTATGTCTGATTGGTGATTCTATCATGCGCTATCTATGGTATTTAGATCACAATATGTTGAAAATACAGTGTATTAACACTACTAATTCAGCAATTCCCAAGAGTAAGCAAGTATCTCTGACCATTTTTATTCATGTCCGACAAGCTTGCCATTTATGTGTCATGACTTTGTATGTTCAGCTAGAAGCCCATTGGAATTTCAATTTTGAGTCAATGCATTCTATACTAACCCAAAGTCACATTTAACATCCATATGTATTATACAAGCCATTTTTAAAAAACGACTGTATGCAGCTTTTGTAAATGTAATTGCAAATTTTTTTTAGTACCGAGTATGCCTAATCAGTCAAAACAACTATTATACATCTAATGCGCCTGCAATCACTACAGATTTGTACCGTTTCCAAAAAATGTTATCCATCCTGAGTAAGTGCATAGGCACTTACCTGTCATGCTGATGTCGAAATGTGGCTATTGGTTGCAGCCAAATTTGTTTCCGTTGTAGCATAGTGAATGTAGAGCGTATCAAAAAATTACGAATTTGCGAACCAAGCCATAGCCTACCTGGAAGGGTTGATAAAGTGGAAAATCTGCCGGGACTTGCATCACTCAAGTCATGATCCCTGGTAACCCTCTTACCTGAAGGAGTACGAGCGATAGTGTGACACGAGAGAGAGTGCAAGAAGAAGAGAACGACGATATGGTGAACTCGCTCTGTTGTAATGTGTAGAGCATAGTGAGTTCTTATTAGGTTTTTACAAAAGAATATGTGTACATACCTGGCGGCCCGCCCACTTACCTGGGCGACCACATTGGGCTTTATACCCCAACAACCTCCCACTTAAAGTCCAATGTGGTACTTTAAGTGTGAGAGAAGCTACTATACAAGTTAATATACAAGAGATGTAGAGACGTGATGTACTACCCTACACCTAATTGCTTGCGAAAATGCACAAAGCTCTCTGAGGGAAGTCCTTTTGTAAGTAGATCAGCAGGATTTTCTGTGGTGTGAACTTTGACAAGCTGATTTTGCTTATCCTCGAGCATTTCCCTGATGAAATGATACTTCACATCTACATGCTTTGTCTTTGAGTGATAAACTGGATTGCGAGCCAATTGTATAGCACTCTGACTATCACAATATAACACAGGCATCTCTTCTTTGATTCCCAAATCTATTACTACTCGATTAAGCCAAATTGATTTTTTGCATGCCTCTGATGCTGCAACATATTCAACCTTTGTAGTAGACTGAGTAACACAATCTTGTAATCTAGAACGCCATGATACTGCTCCACCAGCCAATGTAAAGACATACCCTGACGTAGACCTTTGGTTGTCTAAGTCACCTGCATAATCTGAGTCTATAAAACCCTTTACACTTAGCTCCTAACTCCCATAGCATATACACATACTCTTTGTAGCTTTCAGGTATCTCAATATTCCTTTCACTGCCTCCCAATGTTTCTTGCTTGGGTTTGACATGTATCGACTTGCTACTCCCACTGCAAATGCAATGTCTGGGCGAGTAGCAATCATTGCATACATCAAACTACCCACTGCAGACGCATATGGAATTTTATCCATTTTAGCATGTTCTTCCTCAGACCAGGACAATCTTGTTTGCTAAGTTTCACATATGGTGGCAATGGAACACTCAATGCCTTTCCCTTCTCCATATTGAAACGTTGCAAAACCTTGTCAATATACTCTGTTTGAGATAACCAAATCAACTTCTTTGATCTGTCTCTCTCAATGCGCATACCAAGTATATGACTTGCCTCACCCATGTCTTTCATGTCAAACGATTTTGCCATCTTTGACTTCAAAGCTGAAATTTCTTCCAAGTACTTTCCAGCAATCAACATGCCATCCACATACAAAATAAGGATCATCCAACTGCCATCCTTAGCCTTCTTTGTATATAGACAGTGATCGAACTCACTACGTTTGTAGCCTTGAGAAAGCATAAACTTGTGGAACTTATGGTACCATGCCCCTGGTGATTGTTTTAAGCCATAAAGACTCTTTAACAACTGGGATACCAAATCTTCCTTGCCTTTCTCAACAAACCCTTCTGGCTGCTTCATGTAAATTTCCACATATAAATCACCATGCAAGAACGCTGTCTTGACATCCATTTGGTGCAACACCAAATCTAATATGGCAACCAATGCAAGAAAGCATCTCAATGTAGTCATCTTGACCACCTGAGAGAAGACTTCATCAAAGTCAATGCCTTGTTCTTGCTTAAAGCCCTTGGCAACAAGCCTTGCTTTGTACTTTGGCTGACTATCATGAGTGGTGATCTTATACCTATAAACCCATTTACAAGGTAGAGCCTTTTTGCCCTGTGGTAATTTAACTAGCTTCCATGTCTAGTTTTTATTCAAAGCTGTCATCTCTGACTGCATGGCCAATTGCCAATTCCCGGAGTCCTTCATTTGCACTGCTTCCTTGTAACATGAAGGCTCATTGCAATCAGTCAACATGTCATAGTCCATAGATGGAACAAACCGATCAGGAGGTCGCGTGATACGTCCACATTTACGCAAAATAGGTGGCTCAGGCTCAGCCACAACCTATGGTTCCACTCTATCCTGTCCTTGCTCCTGTTGAGCCCTGAAATTTTGTCTTGCACGTGCACGTCCATCTTCTTGGAAGACAACTCTTCTAATCTCCTCAACCCTCTCTGGTTTAGAATGATATTTTGCTTCATTAAAGTGAACATCATTGCTGCAGATAACCTTTCTGGATTCGGGATCCCAAAGTCTGTACCCCATCTCATGAGAATTACCATAGCCTAGAAAGATGCACTTTCTACTCTTTGGCTCAAGTTTGTTCCTAAATTCCTTTGAAACGTGAGTATATGCCTCACAGCCAAAGACTCTGAGATGCTTGTATGAGGGCACCTTGCTTGACCATACCATCTCTGCCACTGAATCCTTCTGCAAAACCTTGCTAGGAGATCTATTTATAAGATGAACAGCTGTTGATACAGCTTCAGCCCAAAACCCATTTGGCAGATGTGCATTAGACAACATACTTCTGACCTTCTCTTGTATGGTCCTATTCATCCTCTCAGAAACACCATTTTGAGGAGGATTGTAAGGAGCAGTAAGTTCATGTTTTATACCTTTTGACTCACAAAAGTCCTGAAAGGCCTTTGAAACATACTCTCCACCATTGTCAGTGCGTAACCATTTAAGCTTCTTGCCACTCTGATTCTCCACAAGTGTCACAGACGTTTTGAAAACACTAAACTCTTCATCCTTGTGCTTGAGAAAGTAAACCCATACTTTCCTCGAGTAATCATCTATAAATGTCATAAAGTAAGAAGCTCCCCCTAGAGATAGGTTAGGCATAGGTCCACACAAATCACTATGAACAAGTGCCAACTGTGTATCTCTTCTACTGCTTCTATGCTTATGTGGCTGCTGTGTTTGCTTACCATACAGACAATGTTCACAGAATTCAAAATCATTAAATGAAAAGCCAAGCAAATAACCAGAACAAGACAAGATTGCCATTCCCTTCTTGGACATATGTCCTAACCGGCTATGCCACAAAGAAACGTTCGGCTGCTCGGTTACATTGATTACATTTTTAGAGACATTTGATACATAAATCATGTAAAGTCCTCCAGACTTTACTCCATGTGCTACTGTCATAGAAACCTTGGATATCTTCCACATGTTCTGTCCAAAAGTGGTGACATAGCCAGCATCATCAAGTAAACCTGTGCTGATCAAGCTCTTTGTAATTGCGGGAACATGTCTCACATTCTTCAGCGTGAAAGAAGAGCCATTCTGAAACTTCAATTGAACATCTCCAACACCTAAGAGATCACATGTCTGCCCATTTCCTAGTCGAACATGATCTTTAGTGGTCACATAAGAGGTTAACCACTCCTTGTTTGGAGACACATGAAGTGATGCCCCTGAGTCTATAATCCAGTCACTCATTGCATGTCCATCAGATGCTGTAAGAAGAGCTGAGTCCATTGTATTCTTCAAGAAGTAGATGTCTTCTGACACTAGACGGTCATCCTCTGCAACAATGTTTGTCACATTTATTTCTTGAATCTTCTCTGAGGACTTGTTCTTCTCACCATGGTCTTCAACTTTCTATTTGCCTTTTTTTGCTTTCCATTCTCTGCAGTCTCTTTTCATGAGACCCTTCTTGCCACAATGGTAGCATTCTATGTCACTCTTGCCTTTAGCACTGCGGGACTTGCTACGAGACGGATTCCTCTTTCCACCTTTGTACTTTTCTTTGGTCCTTCCCCTGACAACTAAGGCTGTTCCTTTGCCTTTGTCCATTGTCTTTCTGTTGGTTTCTTCGGTAAGCAGACTGCCTTCTACACCTGCTATGGTCAAACCATCTGGAGGTGCAGAATTACTCAAAGCTGTGCGAAAAGTGTCCCAACTTTCCGGCAATGTGATCAACAGGAACATAGCTCTAACAGGTTTATCAAACTTGACACCTTGAGGTGACAACTGACTGTAGATGGTGTTGAATTCATTCAGATGATTGGACATAGGTGTCCCTTCTTTCATCTTCAAGTCAACAAGCTTCTTAAGCCAGTATACCTGTGAAGCTGCACTCTGCTTCTCATAAAGATCACTCAACTTTGTCCATGCTTCATAAGCGGACATCTCATCTACTACATTGAAGTAAACGCTTTCTGCCAAAGTCAGCATAATGGTAGAAAGTGCCAATTCATCCATTTCGCTCCATTCATCTTCGTCCATATCTTTTGGTTTTATCCCCTTCAGCTTTATAGGTTTTATCTGCTTCTTTTGTACCAACACGTGCCAAATATTCTTCTTCCACAATGGGAAATTGGTTCCATCCAGCTTCTTGATATTGTAAAGAGCAGTGTCCTGTGATCCAGCCATAGCTACGCTTCACAGTAGTTTACTTTCCTGGGAAAAATTCGGCAATGTTTCCCCTATAAACTGACCTCTGAACCAATATCAACCTGTCAAATGAACCAAGAAAGTTTCAGATTCTGCAAAAATTTTGGCAGAGTCTCCTTTGTAAAATGGCTCTGGTGTACTCAAAAAATATACCAAAAACAACTCAAAAAACATTGTCTCTCTAACACTGTAAGCTGCGGGTAAACCTGTCCTGCACCTGTAATGGTTCTCACTGTCCTGTCACTGTCCTATAAGCATAGACTGCGACGATGCCTCAATGGCAGTAAAGCAAAGATGCAATCCCAACTGTCTAACTCACAGTCAATACATCCTAGCTGCATATCTAAGGGTGCTCGAGGGATCGCTCCAAGACCTGTATCACCGAAAGGATCTCAACATTCGAGAATCCCCCAGCTCAATAAACCCTCAACAAAGGCTGCAGTAAATCTGACAATACATAGACTTCCCACAAAGGCATACATCCACAAATTTCCCACTCTATGTTGTAACCGTTGCGGCGGTTGTTTGCTGCGTGACTCACAGCCAGCAAACCCTCAACACACATACATCATCTCTGACAATACATCCCATGTGGAAGTACCTGCAATGTCAGGATGAAATCTAGAATATCAAGCAGCAAACACAAGCTACCTGATGAACTAGTGGATGTCTCCTACAGTCTGTGTGTAGATGCGCCTGTGTCATATGTGACATGCCTCCAAGAACTGTGAGCCGTCCTTCGATGTGTAGACAGCCACAAATCAGCACTCTAGGAGTGCCGATATCCTCAGCACCTACAGTCGTAGGCCGAAACCCCAAATTTGCAGAGTCGGATCTGCACCCGCTGAGACCACGTAGTCGAAAATGGCATGCACAGAACTTTGTCGAAGCCTGAACGGTGGCCGAGATGACCTCAGAATGAATCTCGCCTGTCGAATCTCACTCCAATCTGAGCAGGTGACTCTGGCTACCTGCAAATGTTGCCCCGAGCCTCGATCTGAGCTCTGATACCAGTTGAAGGAGTACGAGCGGAAGTGCGACGCGAGAGAGAGTGCGAGAAGAAGAGCACGAAGATATGGTGAACTCGCTCTATTGTAATGTGTAGAGCATAGTGAGTTCTTATTAGGTTTTTACAAAAGAATATGTGTACATACCTGGTAGCCTGCCCACTTACCTGGGCGACCACATTGGGCTTTATACCCCAACATTACCTACATGTATGACCAATAGCTCTTGAATCATCCTTGTTCTTCTCCAAACGGATTATGCTTACCACCCTTGTTTTTCCTTCTCTTCAGCTGTCAAACCACTTCGACCTGCTTCCCCTTTAATCTCAATACTATAATCTTGATCTCAAGAAGGAATTTTTGAAGGAAGAGGAAACCTATCACCACCCATTCTCTTTGGCTTGTCACATTGAGGGTTTTTATGACTCCATTCACCACAATTATAACATTGAAACATATCCCCTCTTCCAACCATGCCTCTTCCTCTACCACCTGTAAACCCCTCATTGCTTCCATAGCCACGCCCATATCCATAGCTTTGACCTCTTCCACCTCCATCATATACACACTAAGATTCTTCATAACACCTACAGCCTCTTGCATCACCTTGCAAAAAGCATTTACATCATGAGAAGCTTGTTGATCATAACCTAGCTCCTTGATGAGGACCCTTGGTTGCTCTACAACTTTCACTTCAACCTTTGACTCACCATTGATTCCAAGTTGATGGAGATGCTCCACTTTTTACCCTTTATTCTTTGCAATTTCAATTGCCTCCTCAAAAGTCCTTGGTTGCTTAAGCTCCACCTTCAAGCGTTGACTACTCCTCAAGATTGCAAGAAACCTATCCTTCTTCAGCATGGCTAGAGTAATTTCAGCCCCCAAAGATGTACGCCACTTCGTCCATAATGCATTGAATGCCTTCACAAAGTCTTATATGGTCTGATATTCACCCTGTACCAAACCTTGAATAGACTGACATACCTTTTGTGGATCTTCCACCTGTTGAAAGTGTGTAAGAAAAGCATGTATTACCACTTCATAAGTCATAACTTGAGGAGGTTGGGTTGATTGTAGCTCCTTTTTGTAGCCTTCCAACTAGTCCCTAGCATCTCCCTTCAAACAGAAGTAGAAGATTCGCAACACCAATGCTGGGTCTTGCTTATCAGCAAGAAGGTAAGAAAACTCCATTCGCTCAATAAAACCTTTGGCACTTTCATTTGATTCCCAATAAACTCTAGAAAACTAAACGTGATGTCTTCCAAAACCTGTAAACTGAAGGTAGCTTGAAGCGATTACTCGGTGGCGGGCACCAAAACACTGTTGGGAAAAAGAAAAAGTGGGACATCTCTATAGCTTTATAGCCCAAGAGCAGTAAAACTTCAACCTCAACACCAAAAAGTATACCAAAACCACTCTTAGTAAACCCCAACCAAAAGGCCTATGCTCCCTTGGAAATTTACAAGCATACACCCACCCAAAGGACCATAGCACATAGGAGGAAAATTCCGTTGAAGCACGGATTTACATCACACGCCGATCAATGCATTTGAATACAAGGGCCTCCCTTTCACATTTGAACATCACAAACCCACAATTTCAATATTAATCCCACAATTCATAAATACATGCCCTCCCAATATGTCTGCACACAATTTGCCACTAGGCTACCATAGCCATAACCGTACAGAGAACTAGTCGTAACCTGAAGAGCACAACTCCAATTGGGACACTTTAAAGATTAAAATAAATCTTGAAAAATGAGTGGAAAAGAAAGCTGAAGATGATAAAAATTGATTCTACACGCGCTATGTGAAAAATTGACACGAACAGAGAGCTATCCCAATATGACTACACGAGAGAAGGCAAGGCCAAGGCCAAAAACTACATCAGAAACCATGGAGAAGCCCAAACGACCCAAAGCAATTTTCTGAATTTTGGCTGAACTTTTTAAGTTTTTACATGAGTTTTAGTCATATACAAGTCTCACTTCAAAAACTCACTAACGGGCACATATAGTAACTTGACAGCTGGCGCTACCTTATCGACTTGCCCTGCATGTACATGAAAACCCACAAAAATAAATCCCACACACCATTTTGACATCGGGCATCATGTCCATATGTAAAAACTTACAAAAACGGGGTGTCAAAAATGTGTCCAACAATGCAAATGCCTAATCTCATAACCCATTGCTCTACTGTAGTATAGGTTACTGTGTTGCATTCTTGGCCATGCTATCAAATTAAATTGGCTTGTAACTCTTACCAATAGACATAGTGCCCACTGTAAATGATACAAAGAAATCATCATTGCGTGGAATAACCACATTTAACTCGCACAAAACCTCTCTAGTGTTATCAAAGACCTCTTGTGACTCATTAGACCACTAGTACTCATGCACCTATTGACTCAATTTTTGCAATGGATACACATCTTGATAGACCATCCAAAAGAATCATGACAATTACCATAGCTTGTGCACAAAGGATGCCAACACTTTAGAGGTTGAAGGAGACTCCATCAACAAAAGAGATTTTACTTTCTTAGGATCTACTTCAATTCCATTTTATAAAACATCCCCATAAATGTGCTTTGGGTTGAGATAATTTTTATTTATTTGGCTGACCACCTTCTTCATCCAATGGCTGAAAAAAATTGTTCCATTGTATACAAATGTTCAACCTTGGACGTGTAACACCCTATGTCATCCATAAAATGCACTTTATTCATTCACCACTATAACGTAGCATACATGTTCATACAACAAAAGGAGAACAATACAACAAAAGGAGAGCAAAAGGCATATGATGGTAAGTAAAGCAACCCTAAGATGTAACAAAATCTACCTTCAATGGTTCTTTAGAGCTATAGAAATTTGAAAGTGACCTAAAAAGCCATCCATAATTGAATGCTTCTAACTTTTTTTATGTGGTTTGGGTGAAGCTCTTGGGGCCTTAGAGGGTAGGAGGGATGAGGAGTTGCCATGTTTGCTCTTCTTTTTCATGGCTTCAAAATTCCTTTCTAGTTCTTCCGATGCAGTTGATGAGGTTTCACAATCATCGTTAAAGTGTACATAATTTTCATGTAGTGCAACGATTATGATTCCTAGTGGTTGCTAGTCTTTGGTCAGGTTTTGTGTGCTCATAACCCATCTCTGTACATATGCTCCATCACTAGATGGGTCAGTGATTATCGGCTTGACTATTCCCCACATCCCCTTTTTCATTAAGTATCCTTTCAACTTGGTCTACCAAGTGTGAAAGCCCTCCCTGTTAGATTTTCTAAGCCCATTCTCTTTCGTTGCACCTTGGAGCAATCTTAGCACTTGGATTTTAATGCAAAGACCTGTGTAAGAATTCCTCACCATTGCACGGTGTTAATAGGTATGTGTTTCAAAAAAATGTTGTGCTTGGGTGCATGAAATTTTAGATACAAAAATGTGTGTTTGGGGGGGGCGGGAGAGAGAGAGAGAGAGAGAGAGAGAGAGAGAGAGAGAGAGAGAGAGAGAGAGAGAGAGAGGAGTTTCCCTTTTCTCACTTACATGAAGTGCCTCTTCATTAAAAATGAAATCACCCTTCACGAATTCGGGGGATATTTGTTCGAAAGGTGAGCCAGGAAGGCGCAAGGGCCTCTACTTGTGAGAGATGTGAGAGAGAGAACATCAGACGCAGATAGCTCCAATAATCACCATGCACATAAATAAACCTCGCATAAAGCCTAATCAATAGTCAAAGCGGGCCGTTAATGGCACCATAACCTGGATTACATAAGGTTTAAGGAGTTTAAGCTCCTTATAGAAAGACTAAGCAAACTAATCAACAAGATTAACCGAGCTTAAGTTGATGATGATGGATCTCCTCTTTGTTGCTCTCCACTACCTTAATTTGCTTCAAGAACTATCCTCCTCCTGCTCTCTTTACCTTCATGCCCTATATGCTCTTGGTACTTCCCTATCCATTGAGGCCGAGGTTGAGAGCAAGGAATAATCATGTTGCTTAACTTCTTCTCTCTTGTCAAGGTCGAGAGAGAGGGAACATAAGCTTGAAGACAAGCTTCTATACGAGGCACCGAGAGAGAGAGAGAGAGAACTTAGTCAAGAGAGGGAGATAGATCTTTCTGAGCTTTGTCGAGAGAAGGAGAGAGATCTTCTCCGCCTTAGCCTACCTTCCCTTCGTCCTCCTCTTTTCCCTGCTTCAACCCTCTTCTCCTCTTCTTTCCTTCCCTCTTTTCTTCCTATTTTAAGACTAGTTTTTCTTTTGTTGTCATGCCACTATGACAAGGCGCATGAAACTTCATGATGACATGGCAGGTTGGATTCTGGACAACATCAAATTCGACATCGGTGATGCCAAAATGGTGCACCCCGACGAGCTGGCCTTGTTTCACTTCATGCTCGACGCCAGTAGAGCTTCGTAGCTCCCCCCAAGAGAGATTTCCCTGCTCCTTGTGCTCGTCTTTACTCTACACGACACCCTTCTTCTTCTTTTTTCCCTTCACACTATATTCCCCTTTGTTGACACTACCGTTAGGCAGGGTCTATGGGGAGGAATTTTGTCGCCATGGCCATAGGGCCTCAGGCCAATGGGGAGTTGCCGAGCAAGGGTACATTTTTTAGGTGGACGGCATGCATTAGATTGCTATTTTTGTTGTGAAGGCTTGTTACCATAGGTATTTCTCAATTAAAAATTGGTGCCATGAGGGTTTTGTGAGTGCTAAGTGCTATTTTTGGAATGCAGTTGTCGCTTTTCGACAGAATGATGAGCTGCAGTAGTGCATGAGAACGATTTGCAAGCGCTTCGATTGTCCTTTGAGAGACCAGGTGCTCTCTCTCTCTCTCTCTCTCTCTCTCTCTCACACACACACACACACACACACACACACACACACACACTGTTACAAGACTGGGCACCCTCCTGTTGTAGTGGTTAGCTGCAATTGGGATAGCTGGGCGTAATGGTTAATTATGTGCTGTCTATTTATTTTACTAATTGAGTTGATGATGATTTTGTAGAGTGGTATGCGGGGAGTTGATGAAGAGGCGACGGCAATTACTCTTGGCCATTTTATATTTGCACAGTATCTTAGAACATCATTTCAATAAGCCACTATGGCTCTGTAAATAGTTGTAGTGGGAACTCCCCTTATGGGTCATGCAAGACTAATGAGCTTCACTCATTTACAAAAGTGAAACAGGTTATAAAAGAGGGGCCTCAATTTTTGGCACCTTAAACTCAAAATAATATATTAAATACCAACTCCACAAGAGAGGTGCCGTGGAGTTTGGGGCTAGATTTAGGCCTTTCTCTTGCAGATTCTCTTCTCTACTCTTTTAAGCTATGGTTATTTGTTGTGTACTCTCTAATCTAGTCTCCATCTCTTACACATCTCTTACACTCTCTTACAAGCTTGTCTATGTCAATTCTATGTTTATTGTTTGTGTGTGTGTGTGTGTGTGTGTGTGTGTCATAGTCTAGGTGAGTGTGTGTGCTTGGAAATTGGAAGAAGAGGTGGACAGTTTGATGGTGATTGCTTGGAAGCTTGTGTTGAATATCTTAAGCGGTCGATCTCCCCCTCTTCTCCCAACAGTGGTATCAGAGCCTCAGGTTCGAGGATAAATCGGGACCAAATTTCAATTTTAAGAAGGAGTTCGTCTAATCGACAAAATTCTAATTGTAATTCATCAACTTTGCAATTCAAAGATTCAAGGATTTGTGGCAATTCCAAAACTAATTGATCGAATTTGCAAAAGAAATTTTGCTTGGTCATTAATTGGTGGCCAATCGGCAACTAATTAGCAACCGGCTTCTAGTTTCGACTTCAGGACGATCAAGAACGGGTATGTTCAACAACTAAATTTAAGCATTAGCTAATCTTGAGTATATGTGAAGATACGGACAAGAAAGTGAACCGACTCAGAATTGAAAGAAGTCGAGAAGCTTAAATTACGACTTTGAAAGAGAAGTTGAATTGGGTAAAGAGAATCGACAAGGAGGCGACTCTTGAAAGATTTCCAAAGGAAGACCAAAGTAACGTGGTCATCAAGTGCTCCGGCTAATCTAAGCTTTTTCGGTAACATCCTCCATGCAAAGGAGTCTTAGCTGTAATTTCGACAGTCGCGTTTTCTTCACGAAGAGCTTCATGGGAACGAGCTCTTGCATGCATGCAAGACCCACAGCCTACCATCACCAAAACCGAAACTCATACTCTCGGTAGGAGCGCCTTGGGCAGCTGAGTCGTTTTCCCTTCCTACATACGAGCTGAAAGTGACCGCAGAAGCCGCCATCACCCCCGCCTTGCTTGCGCTGCTGTCGCTGTTGTTCCTCACCGTCGACCAGTTCACACACCTTTACTTAAAGGTGTGGTTAAAACCAACAAAAAAAAAGGGTAGGCCGCCTGCAAGTTGGCCGTCCATTGCATACCTAAGCTAAGGGATAATTCAGCCCTCCTTGCTTGAGGTTCTTGACCAACCGCCCATTGCCACTTAAAAATCTCCACTCGTCTGCTCTTCCAACCTGAACGGGCCCCATTCACTTCCAAGGGGCACTTGTTTTTCCAGAAAGCACGGCTTTCCATTTTTTGCAAGAAGTCGATGGGGCGACATTGGCACCAATAATTCCCAAAATTGCCACACATCTTGGAACAAAAAAATAGTCGAAGTTTCCTTGACATGGACTAGCTCAATGGAGCTGCCAAATTATTTGCCAAGAATCCGAACATCGTCAAATTAATAAAATAAAATAAAAATATTTAAAAAAATTATCAACCTACGGACTTCTTCTACAATCGATATTGTTATCTTCTTTCGGGAGGATAAGGGAGACCAGACGCTACAAAATTCAACTGGCTCGGTGACACACCGTCGGATTGTCTATTCTCTGGCAATTTCCTAGCGCATTGCCATTCCGGACTGGACGCCACCGCTATTTCTCAGCTAAGTACATTACATTTCTGTTATTTATTTTATTTTATTCCGCATATTGCATCTGTGAATATCACCAAATAGCCTTTTTAAGCATTACCATTTAAGTATTTATTTATTTTTTAAAAAAACAAAAAACAAAAAAAAGCACGGCATCATGGCACACCTTCCTCATGCACCCACGATTGCAGAGCAACTTCAAAATTTGCAGCAGTCACTCACATATGAACGCATGCAAAGGCAAGAACTTGAAAATAAATTATTGCATTCTGCACGCACCGAATCTGCACCGGCACCCAAAAAAAACAAAATTAGCAGAAAAGCTTTCACTTTCAAAGATTTTGATGGCACTAAAGATGCTATCACGGTTCTAGCATGATTTAGTTAGATGACTACTTTCATGATGAAGACTTTCCCGAGCGTGAAATGGTAAAGTGTGCATCCAATCATCTCACTAGCAGCGCTGCATTGTGGTGGAACGCCACCAAACAACATGGAAGAAGACCACGCACATGGAATGCATTTAAAAAAGTGTTTTTACCCCAAGTTTTGCCCACACAGTACAAAGCTAAAGCACGACGTCAATGGGATTTAATACGACAAGGTAGAAATGAAGATGTACAGGGTTACACTGACCGTTTTTGGAATTGTCTAAGTCAATTGCAAGCTATTGAACATGTTAGTCGCAGGAAATTGAAGCGAAAGTACATATCAGGCTTGGCACTACAAATTAGTGCTGAAGTAGATATGTTCGAACCAGATTCTCTGTCAAAGGCCATTAATTTGGCTCTCAACACAGAAAAGAAGAAAGGTGGACATTCCTCTCACACTGATCAACCTGCTAACACTAACCGCAACAAGAGACCTCCTTTTTCTCCTAACTTTGACAGAAGCAAACACCAAAGCCGTACCTTTTTCAAAAGACGAAGATTTGACAATCCTCCTACCACTGCTCAACCTCATACAAGCAACAACCACAACAACACTCAGCAACGAGGCAACCAACATCCTTTCAACCAGCGTTCTCCTCCAAATTCTAATGGTAACAAAAAGGTGAAGTGTTTTAAATGCTTTCAATATGGTCACTATGCAGATAAGTGCCCAAATGGTCATGCTAAGGGCAATGGTCAATCCAATGGCCATTCAAATGGAGTCAACAGGAATTCAAGTCAAAAACCCTTCAACAACAACCGCCCCAATGGAGCTACTCTTAACCTCATCGAAGATGCTACACCCGACGACAACGAAGTGGAAGTTAACTATGGTGAGGGATATGATCCTGATTATGATAACGATGACAACCCATCCTCAGGTACTCCTATATCTCCTCACACTTTGTTTAAAGTGCAAGGCACAGTTAAGGGTGAAAATGTCACCATTCTGCTAGATGATGGTAGTAGCCATGATTTCATTTCCACACGATTGGCACAACAACTATCACTCTCTGAAATTTCATCACCTCATAAGGTCAAAACTGTTTTTAATAATCAACGTTTTAATTGTAAAACTCAAGTCACTGTTGAAGTTTGCATTGGTGAATTCACACAAGCACGTACATTTTTGGTAGCACCATTGCATGGTCTTGATATGATTTTGGGAATGCCATTTCGTCATGAATTTGACCCGTTTATTAATTATAAAACACGTACAATGTCTCTCACTCATAATAATAAAACTTTCTCCATCCAAGCAACACTGGCACATCAAAAATTTCCACTCCTCTCTCACACTCAAGCCAAACGAGCAATTCAAAAACAAGGGAAAACATATCTAGTATTGGTAAATCAAATTTCTGTTGAAACTGAAACTTCACGTAATTCCACACACGATGAATTTCTCTCACAATTTAAAGATTGTTTCATGCATGATCTGCCACCTGGAATTCCACCATCATGCCTAGAAGACCACAAAATTGACATCATACCGGGTAGTAAACCTCCTTGTAGAGCACCTTATCGTGTAAATCCTACCGCACACAGGGAAATACAAACTCAAATCACTGATTTACTTGACCGAGGCTTAATCCGACCTAGTAGTTCACCATACGGAGCTCCAGTACTTCTTGTCAAGAAGAAAAATGGAACCTTTCGTATGTGTATCGACTACAGGGCTTTAAACAAGATCACCATTAAGAATAGGTTTCCAATTCTTAGAGTGGATGACCTATTAGACAAACTGAAAGGGGCACACATCGTTAGCAAAATTGACCTTAAATCAAGATATCACCAAGTCAAAATGTTTGAACATGATGTCTACAAAACTGCTTTCAAAACACAAACTGGACACTATGAATTTCTTGTCATGCCATTTGGTTTGACAAATGCACCAGCTACATTCACACGCATGATGAATCGAATTTTCATTGACCATCAAGATTTTGTGATTGTATTTTTTGATGACATTTCTGAAGAAGAGCATAAGCAACATTTAACACGTGTATTTGATCTGCTTGCACAAAATCACTTGTATTTGAATCCTGAAAAGAGTTCATTTTTCCAATCTGAAATTGAATATTTGGGACACATTGTATCGGGTAAGGGAATACATGTCGATCCAAATAAAATTGAAGCCATTCAATCCTGGCCTAGACCCAAAAATTTGCATGAGCTACGATCTTTTATTGGTCTTTGTAGCTATTACAGGAAATTTGTTCGTAATTTTGCTTACAAAGCACATTATTTGACTCTCTTATTGAAGAAAAACACGCCTTATGAGTGGACTGATTTGCAAGAAAGCTCATTTAATGCACTTAAACATGCTTTGACTAATGCACATGTATTGCAATTGCCTGATTTTGAAAGACCATTCTTTGTGGTAGTCACTGATGCTAGTGGAAAAGGTATCGGTGCAGTCCTTATGCAAGATAACCATCCAATTGCTTTCAAAACTCGTAAATTCAAACCATCTGAAACAAAGTTCGGTACTTATGATAAAGAGTTGACTGCTGTGGTACATGCATTGAAAATCTGGAAACACTATGTAATGGGTACTAACTGCTTGATCATTAAAACTGATCAACAAAGTATCAAATATTTACTTTCTCGGCCCTTAATAGATGATAGACATATTAAGTGGGCCGCTTTTATTCAAAGTTTCTAGCCCAACATTCAATACCAACCTGGTAAAGAAAACGTTGTAGCTGATGCTTTGAGTAGAAGACCCTCACTTAACCATCTATCAACCATTATGGGAACTTCCTTTGACACTATGCCTGACACTTATGCACATGATGATGACTTCAAAACGACATGGTTGCACATGCTTGATAATTCTGTACACACATTTCTCGAATACACTATTCAAGAAAACTTCCTTTATTTCAAACAAAAATTGTGTGTGACTAAACCTTTCCGTACATTAATTATTGAAGAATTACACAAACCTCCTTACGCTGGACATAGAGGATTTGCAGCAACTTTTCAAAATTTATGTCGTGATTTCTATTGGCCTACTATGAGAATGGATGTTAAACAGTATGTGTCAACTTGTTTGATTTGTCAAAAAATCAAAGCAGCTACAGGTAAGAAATTGGGACTTTTACACCCTCTCCCCATTCCTACAAGACCTTGGGAACATATTTCAATGGATTTTGTTACTGGTTTCCCACTCACAACGCACAAACATGACATGATATGGACTATTATTGATCGTTTCTCTAAACAAGCGTACTTTGTTCCATGTAAGAAAACACTCACAGCACATCAAGTTGCACTTTTGTTTCTTTAGACTGTTTTTCCACATCATGGCTTGCCTAAAGTGATTATTTCTGATCGAGACTCAAAATTTTGTAGTGCTTTTTGGACTACTGTATTTGAAAATCTTGGCACTGCACTAGAATTCACTTATGCATTCCATCCTGAATCCAATGGTCAAACCGAAGTCACCAATCGCACTATTATTGACTTATTAAAGGCTTATGTTTCTTTTCAACCTAAGAAATGGGATGATTACATACATATTTTGCAATTTGCATACAACAACACCACTCACACTGCCACGGGTAAGTCTCCCTTTGAAATTATATATGGTCACTCTCTTCCTACTCCTGCTTCACATCTTTCTAATGTTGTACCTGCCGGTGATGATTTCACTACTGACTTTCATGATATTTATACAAGTGTCCATTCTGCCATCAAACACTCACAAGAACTTTACACCAAGCATGCTAACAAGCACCGCAAGGCACACCAATTCAAACAAGGTGATCATGTTTTACTTCGCATCGAAAAACGAAGGATCAAAAGTGTTGATACTAATGTCTTTGTTAAGCTTGCTCCTCGTTTTTATGGACCTTTCAAAATTTCAGCTGTCATTAATGATGTTTCTTTCCGTTTAGAACTACCTGCACATTGGCACATTCACAATGCCTTTCACATTAGCCTTTTACGCCCATTCCGAGGACCCCTACCTACACACCACATTTATGAAGACCCACCTTCACTTGTAGACCAAGAAGAGCAACTCATCCCTGATAAAATAGTTGACCATGAGACCAACACTACACGCACTGGAATGGTTTATAACCGTTACCTTCTGACTTTCAAGGGCCACCCTAGAGAGGATGCCAAATGGATGCTTGAAAAGTTTTTTCGCAACTTTCCCAACCTTCTCCACACTTTCCATCACTCACGGTCCAGTTGATTTCTCTATTGAGCAACTGAGGACAGTTGCTATCCCTGGTGGGAGGGATGTTACGAGATTGGGCACCCTCCTGTTGTAGTGGTTAGCTACAATTGGGATAGCTGGGCGTAATGGTTAATTATGTGCTGTCTATTTATTTTATTAATTGAGTTGATGATGATTTTGTAGAGTAGAATGCGGGGAGTTGATTTCCTCTTGACAGCCTGCCAATGCTTAGACCCTGGGCTATGCATAAATCTGCTGACCTATGAGATTGCAAACTGAATATCCGGCCTCTTGTTGCATACATAAATGAGGCAGCCAACAGCAGTTTGGTAAAGAGTAACATCAGCAAGATCGCCAACATCATGTAGAATCAACTTCAAACCTGTTTCCATGGGAGTGGCAATAGGTTTGCAATCCTCAAGTCCAAACTTACATAGCAGTGTCTCTATGTAACTTTTCTGACACAAGGTTGCGTTACATAAACTTCCTCAAATATGTCACCATTCAAGAAAGCAGTAACAATGTCTGATTGATGTACATCCCAACCAAAATGAGTTGCCAATGCATATAGAACATGCAAAGTAGTCATACGACAAGTGGGAGCAAAAGTCTCTTCATAACCCGGGGGATTCACTCTATATACAAAATGGGACGCCACTTGCGAGCAGACAACTTTGATAAAACCCCTATATACGACTCATATTAGGGAATATGACCCCCCTTTCTACGCTTATACAAGAATCAATAAAGAAAATTATCATACCCCTATCTTACATATAAAATTTAGGTCTCACATGATCTAACTGAGTAAAGCTAGTAAAAGAGTGTGTAGCATAGTGACTGGCAACATACTAAGGAAGCACTTTTGTTGATAACTAGATGTACCCTCAATGTGTCTTAGTTTGACTTCCAAATTATGTGCCCGATCAACCTGCACTCTGGCTACTTGTCCAATTTTGACCCATCCAAAGCTGGTATAAATCAACCCTTGACCTGCTCCAAATGAGCCCTTACCTATGACCGTCTTGATGCAAAATTTAATGTGTGACCTGATAAAAAACTTTCCCATAATTCATCCAAGTTCTAGTGTACATCGGGACCAATTGTTATAAGTAATCAACCCGGGTCAGTCCCCCCCTTCCCCCCCCTTTTACGTATGATACCCCCGTCCCTTATTTTTAAGCTTGGGAGATAAACTATTGGGGGCCTGCCCCTAGCTTATACGCTTATGTAACTTGTAAAAAAACCCCCCCTCCCCTGCACTTACGTGGTGCGGTAAGTTTTCCATGGCGAATCCCCCGGGATTCATAATCTATGCCTTTTTGCTGTGCATAACCCTTTGCAACAAGTCGAGCCTTATGGCGATCGATCTCACCATCCGGCTTGTGTTTCAACTTGTAAACCCACTTCGTACCAATGGCCTTTTTGCCAGGAGGCAAATCACATAAAGTCCATGTGTCATTTTCTATAAGTGCATCATATTATGATTGCATGGCAGCCATCGAATATTTTGAATTCCGTGCTTCATCAAAAGACAGAGGCTCCTCAACATCATGTAAACTAGACACAGCCAAAGCATAACAATCTGATGCATAAGATGCATGGCGAGAGCCTGAACGAGTACGACTAGACAAAGGTGCATCCAATTTACTGTCACTTAAAGTGTGCACCAGCCATTTTGGCATACTTCTAGCCTGCTCATTTTCAGCCCTTTCCTCATCAAGTACATCATGTACATCTGCATCAGTAATAGGCTGATCTATAACATTTTTAGAAACCCCCATAGGCTATACATTTGCCTCATTGGAACTTACATTCGTATTTCCACCACTGAAAAGAGGGAACAAAGTGTCATAAATGTCCTGTGACCTTACATTATTGTCTCCAGTACATGACAACAAGGGTTGAACAGAATCTTCCACAAACACTACATCCCGTGAAACCAGAATACGTTTTGTTTGCGGATGATACAACCTGTAACCTTTGCTTTCAGCACTATAACCAACAAAAATACATTTGACAGCCTTATCGTCCAATTTTATGCGCTGTGTTTGTGGCACCAAGCATATGCCAAATAGCCAAAAACATGCATGTGCTCAATAGAAGGCTTTCTATCATGACATGCTTCATATGGAGTAATAGACTGCAAAGCTTTCGTAGGACACCTGTTAAGTACATAAGTGGCACACATGATGGCCTCATGCCAAAAAGAATGCGGCAAAGATTGACTTTTGACCATACATCGTGCCATTTTCGTAAGTTACATGTTTTTCCTCTCAGCAACACCATTTTGCTGAGGTATATAAGGCACTGTACATTGGTGTTTTATCCCACGACTAGCCAGAAATGCATTAAATTCATGAGACATATACTTCCCCCCTCGGTCAAAACGGAGGGTGCCCATAGTACATTTCGAGACATTTTCAGCCATAGCCAGAAATTGTTTGAAGCACATAAAAACTTCAGACTTCGCTTTAAGCGGAAATACCCATGCATGCCTGGAGTAATCATCAATGAAAGTCACGAAGTAAAGGTAATTGCCCAAGGACGGAGTTTGCATGGGCCCACAAACATCACTATGCACAAGCTGCAACTTGCATGTGGCCCGAACTGAACCATCCTTTGGAAACTTAGAACGCTGCATCTTACCCAAAATACAGCCTTCACAAACATGTTTGACAGGTGCTTCAAGAGGCGGCAAAGAAGCAACCATATCAAATTTCTGCAAACGCAGCAAACTAACAAAATTCAGATGACCAAAACGTGCATGTCAAAGTTTTGCATCTGAAATATCCCTTGAATCTGCAACCACATTTGCAAAATTTTGTCCACACTTGTCATACAAAGTGAGCTTATACATCCCACGGCACAAGAGGCCTCATGCAACAATTTCATCACCAAAACTGAGATCTTGAACTGTATATCTGTCATCCACAAATTTGACTACAAGTCCAAGTCTAGCAAGTGCGGATATAGACAAGAGATTCTTCTTGATACCAGGTACATAAAGTGCATCAACAAGTGTGAAAGAACTGCCATTAGCATCAGTAAGCACAATCTTTCCAACTCCCCGAACTGGATAAGAGGCATTGTTGGCACAAGTGACTAAATTCCCATGAGGGACAGACTCGAGAGAGGTAAACAATTCACGATGTGAGGTAATGTGCTTTGTAGCACCACTATCGAAATACCACACATGTGAATCTGCAGCAATTGACAAGCATGCATCATGGACAGCAGGATTGTAAGTTCACTCTGTGCTAAAAGCCCATTCTGCATCAACATCAGCATTACAGTCTCCTTTCGCAGAAGACTCAACAATGGCTGCATTTGTAGTGGAACTAGCATTTGCAGTGGAACCACCCTCTTTCTTCTTAGCCTCTTTGGCCTTCCACTTAGGACACGACCTGATCAAGTGATCATTAGCTTTACAATAATGGCAACGCATCTTCTTTTTGCCCTTATCACTAGAATTTCCAAACGAATTGCTGCCAGCAGAAGCATTAGGAACAGAATTTTTGCCACTAGGAGGAGAACCATAAGAAGTGGCTGCATTACTGTTACCACCCTTTCTTTGAGAAGCAATAAAAACCTGTTCAGCTGCACACTGCCTAGTCCTGTTTTTTCTAGAAAGTGACTCTTGCAACAACAATGTGCATAATGCATCAAACTTGACAACTTCAGGATTTCCTTGGGTCATCAGTCTCCAAGTACTAGCAAAAGTCTGGTAGGAATCTAGTAAGGTATCAAGAACAGTCTGCACAAGGGATCTGTCTGAAATGACTTCTCCTGTAGAAATAAGTTGCTCATTGATATCCTTGACACTAGCAAGGAAAGTTTCCATATCATCTTCCCCATGCATAATCTTCGACTCCAGCTCTTTACGCAGCAAAGCAATTTTAGCCTCATTGCGGCTTGCATAAAGACCTGCTAGAATATCCCAAGCCTGTTTTGTAGATTTCGTTGAACGGATATGAGGAACAATGGTGCGCTTCACAGACAACGCAATCAATGCATGAGCCTGCGCATCCTTAACATCCCAACGAGCTTGTTCTGCCATAGGCAAAACAACTCTAACAGCAGCAATCCTTGCAGCAAGACCTGCAACATCCTCAACATCGCCTACATCCTCAGAACCAGGACGTACATCAATGCCCTGCACAATGTTCCAGACGCCCTTTGACACAAGAACATGTTGCATCATATAAGCCCACATAGGGTAGTTGTCCCCATCCAACCTGTCCTCAGCAGCAAACATCTTGAACACATCTGTGTCGTTGTTGTCATCCATGGTAAATGCTGCACCTGATGTGAAAACTGCCCAAAAATAGGAGAAACGGAGCGGGAACAACACGTGCTATATAGCACAAACCGTAGAAGACTATAAGGCACCTGTTATGCAGAAAACGGCACTGACAGAAACTCTACACAAAATGACAAAATAGCCTGTGCAGTACTGCCTGTAGTGGAAACGGAGGCCGAAATGAGCCCAAATCAAAAATCTGAGCAAACCAAGCTCTACGAGTGCACCCGAAATATTTGTCGACCTGCGAACGCTCGCCAAAGCTCACTCAAATCGGAGAAAGTGAGTAGGCATGTACTAGAGCAGCTGGCGACTAAGCCCGGGAGGATGCAACTTCCTCTAATACCAATTGTTGGAATTAGGGTTGCAGAGAAACGCATATAGCTTGGAGAAGACAAAGGAAGCTCAAGGCACACAATAGAGAGTGTGTTTCTTAGTGTGCAATGGAAATATAGATAGCCCTAGAGTGTTGGGCGTATATACAATGCTCGGGGGAAAAAAACCTCCTAAAGAGGGAAAAAATGCCCCGGCGGTCCTAGTGTGTTCACACACATCACTACCACATATATATGGTAACAGTTTTTTTGCTTGGCAGCTTATGAGAGCAAGAGAAACAAGAGGGTGATGGTGTGTGAACAAAAGTGTATGTGTGTATTGAGGGTGGTGAGAACAGAAGAGAGAGGGAGAACCTTTACCTGTCAAAAGGGGAGAGGGAATTCGCCTCTGGCGGGCTGATCCGAGATAGAGAAGGCAAGGGAGAGAGTGAGAGGGTAGGAGGATGGGGGAGAGAGAGAAAAGTATGTGCGTGTATTAGAGATGAAGAGAGACACTGCTCTTTGGCTGATTCCAACAAGAGTAATGAAATGAAATATTATATTAACGGGCCAAAATGACCATGAATCTGATACAAGTTTGGATAAAGGAAAGAAATTATACTAAACAAGAACACCAATAGAGATGTAAGAGGCGGGTAGCATGAGCCGAGGGGTACATATACAAAAAATGGGTAGGTATCTCAAAATACATATGGTGGATATGTATGTATCAAATCTAGTGGTGGCTCACATCAGTCGGTGAATGATTGTGCCGATGTCCTCCATGGTGAGAATCCACATAGGGAGTCTCTTATGTCGTGCCAATATGAATCTGATTCTATGCTGCAACCTCCTCCGGTTGGGTCTCCTAGATCGCCCCAGCTTGCCTACTCGATCACTTAGAATATCTCTTCTAGTCCTCTCTGACTGCTCTAATCTCTGCTCACTCTATGGATGAAAGAACACTAAGATCTGTCTCTGGGTGTGTCTCTTGGTTTGTAGGCCTCTCTCTCTCTCTCTCTCTCTCTCTCTCTCTCTCTCTCTCTCTCTCTCTCTCTCTCTCTCTCTCTCTCTCAGTAACCTTGCTCGATGATGTTGAATCTCCAGTAGATCATCCATGGAATAATTAACGTACATCAATCCCAATTTTTCTCCCGAGATGAACTCGCAAAAGAGGCTGGTTCAAAAAGGAAAGAAAGAAAGCTCAGTCCTAGCCAGGTGAACAAGAAAGAAGTTCTAGCCCATTTGATCTGATAATTCATTACCATGGACAGTCTGTTCCACCGATAGTACTTTTGTGTTGGCGATCGTTTAGTTTGAACAATCTGCATTCAAATTGCTCTTCTTTTATTCAAGAATACTGAAGTCATGCATAGCCAATTCTAACAAAGCTCTTCTTCTTTGCAGGTATCTTTGATTTGTAAACCAAATGTTCATTGAGCTCATCTGAAGACTAGCATTATGGGTTTGTTCAAACTTGTACCGAGTCACCTGAAAACTTAAGACTAGCATTATGGGTCGCCATTAAGTTTTCCCCAAGACCCCTCTTGTGCCTTGCCAAGGAACTTATAATGATGTTGATGGGTATATTTTCAACTTCATCTCTTCGAAGGTGTCTCCTTGGTTGTGTAGCTTTGAACTGCCTCTTGATTTGTACATTGCTACGTGGTTATGAGTACATAGTTCTTGGAAAGGGAAGCAAGACACCCGTCAAAGAGTGAATAGTGGCTCAAAAGGAGGCATGGCTTCTGCTTTGTCCTTCCTACTTCCGAGTATCATTTAATAATACTTGTGCTAAATTTTATGACATGCTTGAGCAATAATGTTGAAAGAGCCAATGGGATCTTAACCTAGTGGTTAAGGTGGATGTGTGACAAGTTCGATTCCCAGTGGCACCTTACAAGTTTTGATTGTGTCTAAAAGAGAAAAAATGGTAAGGAAATCAGCAAAAATTCTGTGAGGAAGGCGAGTGCCATCACGTGTGTATCGAGTTCCTTGCCATGAACTTGATTGTTCACTTCAGTCTTTTTTCTTGATTTTAGAATGATGGCAACTGTCTATGGATCTGTTAAAGAAGTATGGGTTGTTGATGCAGAGTAAATAAGTTTAGCTTATTTTCTCTATTCTATCCAGGTTGATTGTGCTTTCTAACAAACCTTCCTAGAAAAATTGGCCCCTCAAAGAGTTCAATACCTCGCGCCTTACGAGGCTTGCCTTAAACTACTCAAAGAAGGTTAACTCAGTGTGACAGTGCGAATTATCTGCTCATAGGTCGAATCTACAGTAGCCAACGCAAAGATGACTTCAGTGAACACATAAATTGATAGAAAAAGGTTTTTGACTGTAACCCTCATAATGTGTATTTTTCTTCTTGCTGGGAAGGTTGCAAACATTAGGACACAATGCAATAAATAGTCATTTGGCAACGTTGTTCTCAAAAAATTCTCTCAACAAGAGTAAGATACAGCAAGAGTAAGATACAACACCTGGGAAGTGGGTCATATTGGTTCAGATCTTTGAATACTTTCTCTCCTACGCCACACTTTTCAGTAAGTTACTATTGTAAACCACATAACTTCCATAACCCAGATCACAATTTATATCATTTACTACTATGAACCGCCAAGCATAATTTAATAACACTTTGAACCAACAATTTTAAATTTTACTTTAAAGCAGTGCCCTCATCTATTGTAGACGACCTTGTTGATTAGAGCATGCATATGTGGTGGGTTTGTGACACGAGGGGCAATTGCGTGGCTTTTGCAGTTTTCGGGGTCATACACCTTTTTTCATGGCTTGCTGTAAGACCTAGTCTTCATGCTTACTTCCTTAGGATATAGAGCGAGCACTCTGCAAATGATCTCGGTTTGCAAGCCACTTGTTGGACTTCTACTAGCAGGACACATTTTTCACTACAATATGTAGCATTACTCTTTGGACCATACGGAAGGCTCGATGTGCTCACATTCTAGGCTCACAATCTTCCCCTATTTTCACAATTTTGATAGCCATTTGGATTGAGGTGTTGCATACTCTTCGCAGTCAATGGGATACCTCAGCTGGCTCCTCCAAGGCAGTGAAGCATTGTTGATGCACCTTTCTTCATACATGGGCAAGATCATCAGTTCTTTTAGTCGGGACCATCCCCACATCACCTAGCATTATGCACCTCCCCAATGGTTCATTTTACACTCATCGTACATGCCATCTTGAAGTTTACTTCACATTGTTATTTTGCTTTTTTACTCCCTCTGGGTGATAGGCCATTGAGCATCTCTAGAGGTTTTTTTTGTACACATAATACAACCCCTTCCCTTGCCATTTAAAAAAAAAAGAGAGGCCAACCATATGAAAGAATGTGTGTTATGTAGAGCCTCCTCACTATCTCGCACAAATGTATGGCTAGGAGGGATATAGGGCTCAAATTTTTAGATCTCAACCGTCAGATTGCTTGGTGAGCTAGGGGCAAAGACAGTGCCTCGAGTTCACCCCTAGTTCACCGGCATCGATGAGTGTGGATCAAACCTGAAATCTCTCGGTTGTCACACAAAAGCCCTATCGTCTTGCTAATGCACGCCTTTGCCCATGTAGGCATGACATACACTCACACCCAGTTTACCCGTCCCTACTTCACCGGACACTAGATCTATGTGATAAAATATTAAAAGCATGCGCTTTTCCTGATTTTGGCAATGGCGTAAATCATTCCAAGCGGAGGGTAGATCATATGAAGCGACCACCTGTAAACGCTTAGAAAGTAAATGTCATTGTAGTCTACATGTCGTGGAGAGAGCCGGCGCGCGCGCACAGGCTCGATTCGTTCTCTCTCTAGGCACCAGTGGTTTCGTGTTCACCGAGCACCGCCCCACGCAAACAAACGTGGAGAGGAACAGAATGAGTTTTTTCTTTGTGAACTCACTTACAAACTGTGCTAAGAAGAAGGACTTGTACCAAGGCACTAGGATACATGCTCATATTCGCGACAGTGGGTTACTGGAAAAGAACACATACCTGGGCAACATAATAATCAGTATGTATGTCAAGTGCGGTGCGTTTGTCAGAGCGCAACAGGTCGTTGACGAGCTTCTTGTCCCAGACGTCGTCTCTTGGAACACACTGATTGCAGGATATGCCCAACAGGGGCGGGGCCAGGAAGCTCTGGGCTGTTTTCAGCGGATGCGAAGCGAGGGCATCTCTCCAAATGCAATCACCTACGCTTGCATTTTGAAGGCATGTGGCACCATGCAAAATGCTGATATGGGCCAAGAAATTCACGATGATATTGTTACTCAGGGGCTGTTGAAACAAAACGTCATGCTTGGAAATGCCTTGGTCGACATGTATGCCAAATGTGGTGTACTTCAGAAAGCACAGAAAGTGCTTGAAGAGCTTCCTGTCCGAAATGTTGTCTCTTGGAGTGCATTGATTGCAGGATATGTCCAACAGGGTCAGGGTCAGGAAGCTCTGTGCTGTTTTCAGCAGTTGCAAAGAGAGGGCATATCTCCAAATGCAATCACCTACACTTGCATCTTGAAGGCATGTGGCCTAATGCAAGATGCTGATATGGGCAAAAGAATTCACAATGATATTTTCAGTCAAGGGCTGTTGGAAAAAGATGTTGTGCTTGGAAATGCGTTGGTCGATATGTATGCCAAATGTGGAGTACTCCAAAAAGCACAGAAAGTGCTTGACGAGCTTCCTGTCAGGGATGTTGTCTCTTGGAGTGCATTGATTGTGGGATATGTCCAACAGGGGCAGGGCCAAGAAGCTCTGAGCTGTTATCAGCGGATGCAAAGCGAGGGTATCTCTCCAAATGCAATCACCTACGCTAGCATCTTGAAGGCATGTGGCACTACGCGAGACGTTGATATGGGCAAAAAAATTCATGATGATATTGTCAGTCAGGAGCTGTTGAAAAAAAATGTGGTGCTTGGCACTTCCTTGGTCGACATGTATGCCAAATGTGGTGTACTTCATAAGGCACAAAAAGTTCTGCAGGAGCTTCCGGTCCGGGATGTTGGCTCTTGGAACGCACTGATTACAGGGTATGCTCAACAGGGGCAAGGCCAGAAAGCTCTGGACTGTTTTCAGCGGATGCGAAGTGAGGGCATCTCGCCAGATGCAATCACCTACGCTTGCATCTTGAAGGCATGTGGCACTACCCAAGGTGCTGATATGGGCAAAAGAATTCACGAAGATGTTGTTAGTCAGGGGCTGTTGAAAGAAAATGTTGTTCTTGGCACTGCCTTGGTCGACATGTATGCCAAATGTGGTGTACTTCAGAAAGCACAAAAAGTTCTTGAGGAGCTTCCTGTACTGAATGTAGTCTCTTGGAACGCACTGATTGGGGGATATACCCAACAAGGGCAGGGCCAGGAAGCTCTGTGCTGTTTTCAGCGAATGCAAAGTGAGGGTGTCTCTCCAGATGCAATCACCTATGCTTACATTTTGAAGGCATGTGGCACTACACAAGATGTTGATATGGGTGAAAAAATTCACGATGGTATTGTTGGTCAGGGGCTGTTGAAAAAAGAAGAAGTGCTTGGCACTGCCTTGGTCGACATGTATGCCAAATGTGGTGTGCTTCAGAAAGCACAAAAAGTGCTTGACGAGCTGCCTGTTCGGAATGTTGGCTCTTGGAGTGCACTAATTGCGGGATATGTCCAACAGGGACAGAGTGAAGAAGCTGTGGGCTGTTTTCAGCGGATGCGAGGTGAGGGCATCTCTCCAGATGCAATCACCTACGCTTGCATCTTGAAGGCATGCGGCACTATGCAAGACGCTGATATGGGCAAAAGTATTCACGATGACATTGTTAGTCAGGGGCTGTTGAAAAAAAACGTCATGCTTGGCACTGCCTTGGTCGACATGTATGCCAAATGTGGTGTACTTCAGAGAGCACAAAAAGTGCTTGAGGAGCTCCCTGCTCGGGATGTCATCTCTTGGAGTGCATTGATTGCGGGATATGTTCAACAGGGGCAGGGCCAGGAAGCTATGGGCTGTTTTCGGTGGATGCGAGGCGAGGGCATCTTTCCAGATGCAATCACCTACGCTTGCATCTTGAAGGCATGTGTCACTATGAAAAACGTTGATATGGGCAAAAAAATTCACGATGATATTAATAGTCAGGGGCTGTTGAAAAAAAACGTCGCGCTTGGCAATGCCTTGGTCGATATGTATGCCAAGTGTGGTGTACTTGAGAGAGCACAAAAAGTGCTTGAAGAGCTTCCTGTCCGGAATATCGACTCTTGGAATGCACTGATTGCAGGATATGCTGATCAGGGGCAGGGTGAGGAAGCTCGGGGCTGTTTTCAGCGGATGGGAAGAGAGGGCATCTCTCCAGATGAAATCAGTTACGTTTTGGTCTTGAAGGCTATGCTTACATCTTGAAGGCACTTGGAACTATGCAAGACGCTGACATGGGCAAGAAAACGACAATGAGATTCTTAGTCAGGAGTTGTTGACAGTGCTGCCTGTGTTGTTGATTCATGATTGATGCATGTGCTATTAGTTGCATGTGTATATACGAGGGAAATACACTTGGAGGGTGCATACTTTTGGAGGATGCATGCATTCTTTACTGCATATACAAGGGCAATACATTCAGATGGCATGGACCTCTCTTCATGGAATGCTTGCTAACTGAAAACCCTTCTTGAACGCATGCTGCTCCACCAACAACTGAAAGTGGTCACTATTGAGTGCTTTCTGTGCTGTGTGCATGCAACCTCAATGTCCATGCAGAACAGCCACGTTTCAGACTGTGGACCAGGTGTGCTGGTCGCGGCCAGATTATTATGGCGGCACGTGGTATTTACCACGCTTCTCTGTCTGTGGCAGCCTTTCTTCTCTCTTTCACTGATAGGCTTTATCTCTTTGGTCCATTGCTACGGAATTTTGATGTGAAGACAGCTTAATGTTGGTTCCTTGACCTAAAAAGAGGAAGGTGATTGGTACCGCTGGATCTACAAGGTGAAGTACAAGGCGGTGGCACCTTTGACAAGTACAAAGCTTGGTTAGTAGCTTAGGGCTAAGCATAGCACCCTGTAGTTGACTTCGACAAGACCTTCACTCCTATCGCTCCCGACGATCACCATGCAGTCAAAATTGGTCCTCCAGTCACTTGTCCCCTCTGTAAAGGTGGCAGTTTCCCTCTCTCTGAGTTTTTGAGAGTCTATTTCATTCGAGTCGATGGGTGTTGTTAGAACACAAAGGTTGAGGTCACTGGCAGGCCTAATCAGTGTTTAAGATGCCATGCCATGGGTCATCTAGTGAAAGATTGCCCCAAAATATTGAGGAGAGAGGTTGGGCAGCAAAGAGCTAGAGCGTCTCAGTCACGATGCAGAGGCTTATGGCACGCTGCAAGACAACAGGCAACACCCCAATTACTTGCACTAAGACCTTTTGGGGTCCCTTTCTTTTCTATCAGCACTCCTTTTGTGAGGTAGCACTTCATGTCCCTCTTGGGACCCTGCAAGCACAAAGTAACTTGTCAACCATGTAGTCTCAAGCCACAATACCCTGATGTAAACCCACACATCTTTATTTAAATCAAAGAATTGCCTTACTTAAGCACTTAATGCACTGCTAGAATAGCAGTGCTTCTGACAAAAGGTGTGCTTCGGCCTTTGTGAAGCACAAGCTGCCGGTTGGTTGGGTAGACCGGGACAAGCCTTCTTAGACGTCAGTCAGCACGCCACATAAGCATGGATAGCAAATATTGTTGCGGAGTCTGAACAACCTCAGCCTAGGCACATATGAAAAAGGAGTGGATCGGGCAGTCTGAACCCAGCCTTAGGGTATCGCAGGAGAGGGAGTCCCTCTTGGAGAGCTCTCCCCATGGTTGGTTGTGGCATCCCACTGTGCTCATGGGCGGGTGCATGGTGTTGATGGAGGCGGTAGTGCCTCCCCTGCACGGCGGTAGAGCAGAGGCACTACCGCCGTGCATGGTGTTGATGGAGGTGGTATTGCCTCTGCTCTACCGCTGTCGTGGCCGGCTGGTGTTTCTTGGTGGGTTGTTGTAGAGCTTTAGGTATACAAAAAACAAATTAAAAAACCTTTTTAATTGAAGGGAAGTGGGAGTAGCAGGTAGGGGTTGAGGTATACAAAAAATAAATAATAAACCTGTTTATTGAAGGGAAGTGGGAGTTCCAACACTCTAAGAAGTGCCGTGGTACGGGTGTGGTTCATGCATGGAGGGGCTCTCCTAGCCGGCCATATAATATATGGGTCTCATGCAAAAGTAGTGGCCTAGCTCTGAAAATAAGATAAATGGACAAAAAGCATTGCTTGGAGGGTGTGTAGCTGAAGATTTTTATTTATTAAATGTATTCTTTTTTACACATTTTTATAGGTAGCCATGAATAGACATATAGAGTTCTTCTTGTAGACAGTCAAAGGGAGAACAATACACAAGTGGGTTTCTTTTGCTGCTTCTTCACGGTCTCCTTCTTGTGCGTGTGTGTGTTGTGAGAGGGAGAGAGAGAGAGTGTGTCTTGGTGTATGTGTGTGTTTTGAGCCAAGCGAACAAGTTTTCATTGCTAGTGGAAGGTGAATCAAGTGGATTGGGATGTTGTGCTTATCTTGCATTGAAGAGAAGCAATTTTGTGTGTGCGCTAGTTGTGTTCTTCTTCCTCTCCCATCTTTTTGCACCTCACGGGGACACATTGTCACCAAATTTAATTTTGGTCTACTTAAATGATGTTCTCTCTCTAGTAGCGCCTCCCAATCTTAGAAAAATAAAAATTCTTTTCAAAACATTTCAAATGCGTAAGTGAAGGTAAGTATAGGAAACAAAAAGCCCCATGAAAATGGAAAGTCATAGGAAATGAAAAGCGCATCAAAATGGAAAGTCAAAAAACATTTCATCTCCATATAAAAGAAGTGGTCGAGTGCATTCCTTCTCCATTACCTTTCTTTTAGCATTTCCTTCTCTTTAGAATTTTCTTGCACTATGTAGGTAGAGTTTCCTTGCGCTATGTAAGGTCATGAAATCATATCGGTAAGACTTCTCTATGTAGGTTTAGTGTGATCTCACCATCTGTAGGTGGGATTACACTAAACCTAGATTTTTTGCATTTTTTGGAATCTTTGAGTTTTTGACTTTTTAAATTTTTTTTCACTACAAGAGGTTGTGTGCTCTTGTGACGCTGTTAGCGACGGAAATACACTGGGTTTTTATAACCCCCGGCGTCGCTAAAACCGTCGCTAATAGCGTCGCTATGAGAGCGTCGCTATATAGAGACGCTCATAGCGACGCTCATAGCGACGCTATTAGCGACGGTTACACAGAAGTCTATAGCGACGCCTATAGCGACATTCGAGAGCCATAAATAGCGACGGTTATAGCGACACCCGAGAGAATTTTTTTTTGGTGACAGGGCATTGAATGCCCTGCCACCCATCAACCATATTGTACTTGATTCACTTTTTTAAAAAAGTGCAAGGGTAGATAATAGACCCAAAATAGTCACCCACAAGACGCATTGTTTGCAAAATTGACAAGCGTAAAATTGACAATTGTACACATCATAGGCAAAATGAATTGATTGGCAAATGTAATAATGACAATTGTACAACATCATAGGCATAAAGAATTGATTGGCAAAATGAACTGCGGTGACACATGTAATAATATACATGGTTCAAAAAGACGTATAAAATCCGTCTCATGATACATAAGCTATGAGAAACCCTAAACTAATGCTATCTAGCTACGGCTAAACTGACGTCGTTTAGTCAGACGTCTCATCGCGTCCAAGCGGCGTATCTGTCGGATTCTGCAAAAAAAGACAATAAAACAGCTTTCAGTAAGTATAAACATATAACGACATTTATAAAACAATACAAAAAATAGAAAAGAGTAAACCCTAATACTAACCATGCCGCCGCGAGAACTGAGAATGTCCATCAGGGCGTTTAAGCCCTTCCTGCCTGCGTACTCGTGCTCGTACGGTGTGGGTTCACGTCCTGTCATCGACCACTGTCAAAACATACAAAGATTTCATTATGTTAGAATTAAAAAACTCATAAACCCTAAACTATCGAACATAAAGAGCAATGCGAAAACACTTACAAAATCGGCCGCAAATGATGTCCATCCACCGCTCCCCAAGTGGTGCGAGCTCCCTGCTTCTACTCGCGCTCTGGCTGCATCCTTTTGTTGCTTCCACTTGTCGGGATTCTCGCGCGCTGCTTTCTTCGCATTCTTCCAATCTTCTTTGGCCAACCAATCTGGCCTGTTCCACCCATGCTTGATTGCTTTTTGCACTTCGGAACGCTTGTGTTTGCAGTATTCGCGCATTCGAATCTTCATCAGGTCTTCATTGAAGCGCTGATCGCGTGTTGGAACAGGAAACTCATCATGAAGTATGCTGATGACTCTGTTTTTTAAATCACTTGGTACTTCACTCCATTTGTTTAGTATGTAGTGTCTAAACAGCTGAGAGCAAAGACCACACATGCGCGAGATCACCTTCTTGCCATCATCATCCATGATGATGCCGCCGCTGAAGTCGACGGAGTAAGGCAAGCCCTCTGGCCGGTGACGCGTGATCCTGGGTGTCCCGACAGGGGTCTCTAGCGGCGTGTCGATGGGGGTACGGACGTCAGGTGTCTCCACCGGCGTCTAGGCCCCGAAGCGAGGAGTGTCAAGTGGGGTGGCTCCTGGCGGAGTAGGTAGAGGTGTGTAGCTGCTAGGAACAGTCAGCCGCGCAAAACCTGGCGTAGATGGCGATGCTGTGGCTGGTGTGGGGGCGGGCAAAGAAGGGGAGGGTAAAGAGCCTCGTCGAACACGAGGCGGTGTGGAGACATCGGCGGTGGAATCCCCACAACAACCGCCACCGCCACCATTAGAGCGCTGGTGTCTAAACGAGTGTGAAGATCGTCTCGTCGACGTCGAAGCTTCGGAGCGCGCCGAATGCTCCGAAAGAGAGGGAGATGCGGATGGAGTAGGAACGCGCGATGATACGCCAGAGCGATGACGCTCCACGTACCACTGTCTCTGCTGTGGTGACAAAGAAGAAAGAAACTCCTCATCATCCATACCTACATTAAACACACGAATATTTAAACTTAATATTGAATGAATAGAGTAGACAATGACGCAAAGACCATTAAATACAATGACGTAATGACGCATATAAATACAATGACGCAATGAATTGAGTGATAGAAGAGGCAAGTCGAAAACTCAGAATTTTCAATCAAAAGATGTGAGCGCGAGTAGAAAAGAGCGTTATACACCATGGAAGGTACTTAGAGAGCCAAAGCTTTTACAACACGGAGCAAAATTGTTCAAATACAATATTTGTGGCTTTAAGAGATCTCTCTCTCATCCTCGCATAACTCAGCATAACTTCCTATATCTATATAGAGCTCTCCGTTTAAACACATATCCTCTGTTTCATTTTGTAGCTCCTCTGCATGCACCCCATATAGAGTAGTAGCATCTTGATACTCGTCTGGCACCACCGCAGCGGCTTCTAATTGAGCATCTTCTCTGATCTCCTCCATTGATGTCGTTGTGATTGGCACATGGTAGCCTTCATACGTCCTTGCACTACGAGGGGCTACCTCTATGACGTACCACCAGTTTGATGTAGACTTTGTAGGATGAAATATTACCTGCCAGAGCCACATAACTTACATGAGAGCTTTCAAGCACATAACTTGTAAAAGGGGGATGTTAACTATTTACATACTTACTTGTTCACAATGCTCAGGTAGTACGAAAGTGTCTCTTAGGTCAATCCATTTCTTAGTAGAATCCACCTCAAGAAAACCAGACTCTCCTCTACGCACAGTAGCGTTGCGACCCTCCATGATTATCTTGAACCATTGCACGTCGAACAAGTCGACAAAAAATCCTCTGTAATCGATCCTCAAAATCTCTTGTAGCGTGCCGAAGTAAGTGAGTTCCGCCACCACAGGATCTGCATCAGAGGAACGTCGTGGACTAGACTGTTCAAATTTTTCCATGATTCCACAATCTTGAGTAAAACGCTTTTTGTCGATCCGTTCCATCCTAAAATATCGACCTTTACACCATGCTGCTGTGTATGACTTATACTACAACGAACAAAGATTATGAGTGGCCGTTCAAACGTTTAGAAATAAAGTCACTAGCTAGTCGTACATTGCAAACTTACCTTGGTCGCGCAACCCCGAGAGTACTCCCACTCTTCCTCAGTCACTTCGTCACCGCATTGTTGTGCGCTTTTCAATTGGTTGTGCAACCATCTTAAGCTCATGAATGTTGGTAGGCTCTCCAGAACCGTCGGATAGTGCATCGGTGGTCGTCTTCCCCGTCTCCACTCGATTCGTGCCCTTTGTCGCTCTTGCTTTGCATCCTCATATTGTGAAATCCACTTTTGCATCACTGGATTGTGAAGCATGCAAAATCGGTTGATTTTAGCCTCTAGATCTTCCGTCATCTTCTTCTCAACACCGAGATTGCACATGACAATCCCAGATATGCGCTCATCATCTATGGTTCGCCATAGCGTGTCCCGGGCTTTATCAAATCCGTCTAGCCACTCTCCAATGTACACTAGGGACTCTGATACCAACCAACCTTATGCCATGCTACCCTCCGGACGTGCCTTTTGACGCACATATCCCTTAAGCGTTTTCATGAAACGTTCTAAGAACATCCATCTGGAATGAACTGTGCCAGCTATTTCCACCTCATCAACTATGTGAACAAGAAGATGCACCTGAATGGTTAGCATGGTAGTAGGAAAATGTTTCTCAAACATGCACACAAGCTCCGCAGCATTTAGTTTGGCGAATGGTATGGAGTCTACGTTGATCTCCTTTTGTGAGATCCATTGCACCAGCTTTGCAAGTTTGTAGATTGTGTTACGGATGTCGAGAGACAAACATCCCTCAATGGCAACCGGTAAAATAAACTGTAAAGTATGTGTAGCAATGATATTAAAGTCCACATTTTATGCAATGATATTAAAGTCCACTATGAACGTACCTGACACATTTTATGCCAATCGTGTGACTTCAAACCGGTAAGCTTTCCTTCTTTAGTAAAACACGTTCGGAGCGAGTGCATTACGCCAGTGGGGGTCCGCAAAGATCGAATGGTCTCTTTTACTTTGCGTTCTTGGGCTCCTGTGAAAATCCATGGTGCTTTAGGGAGTTTTATCGATCCATCAGACGCTGTTTGCGGCCAATATTGCTCCATACGATCCACATTTCTAAGGTCAACTCTGGTTCCCAAAGTATCTTTTTTGCCGGTCAGATGGTCCCATAGTAGATTACCCACATTCTTGAATATGTGCATTGGATCGAGTAAGTGATTGATCATGAGTCGGGGCCAGTATGGTAACTCGTACCATAGAGATAGTCTCTTCATCCCTGGAGGCAATCCGTCATCGCACATCTCCTTCTGCTCTAACCATGCTTGTGCAGACATCCTTGGTGGCTCTCTTCCCAAAAAGCCATCGCGTAACACATGATTCTCTGGAAGATACGCTTGATGACCTTCGTAGATTTGCTTCTTCAGTGAGGGCGCCCTACGTGCATTCAGTCTAGGTCCACATGTGACACATGCTCTGTATCCGCTTGTTTGAAGCCCTGCATGTATACACATGATAATAGATCAACTATGGGAAAAAACAAGATTTACAGTGTCTGAGTGAGGAGTGTCAATAGATCACCTGAGCATTCTGTTAGCCCGGGATAGTCATGCATGGTCCACATTAGAATGCCTCTGATCAAAGCATTCCGTCGTCCTGTGTGTCGGCTCATATCCACCACCTATATGCCAATCCACAATTGTTGTAGCTCTTCCAATAGTGGACGAAGATACACATCCATATTCTCCACTTTATATCGCCCTGGCACAATCAAGCTTAGCCATAGGTGCCCCTTCTTCGTAGTCAACCACGGGGGAATGTTGTAGTTGACGATGACAACGGGCCATACACTGTAAGATGTTGATCTTTGACCAAATGGATTTACGCCATCCATAGCCAGGCCTAAGCGCAAATTTCGAGCCTCCCTTGCAAAATCCGACCATGTTCCATCTATATGTTTCCAAGCTGCGCAATCTGCAGGAATTCGTAGCACACCATCCGAAGATTTATTCTCCTCATGCCATGATGCTAGGGCGGCCATGGACTTACATTCGAAGAAATGCTTGATGCGAGGAAGCAGAGGAAAATGTCGCAAAACCTTTTGTGGAATTTTTGTCCCGTGGAGATCTACTCGATATCTTTCGGAATCACATTTCGAACACTTCTCCATGTCTATGTATTCCCCTCTGAAAAGAATGCAGTCATTAGGACAAGCGTGGATAGAATTGTAATCCATCCCCAAGTTTCGCAAAATCTTTCTTGCTTCATCTCGGGAATCTGGCATCACATTGTCAGCTGGTAGTATGTGCTCTTTAAGCAATCTACACAACATAAAAATACGATACAGTCGTGTAAAAATCTATCAGATCATTATACATTTAGAGTTTTATTAAAGTAAACTAATTGTAATAGATCACCTGAAAAGCGTTGTGACGCTAGTGTCACTCCATCCAAACTTTGCCTGCATGTTGAGAAGAACCAGGTGTGCTTTCAATCTATACATACGTGCTCCATTATACAATGGCGTATCGGCTTCACCTTTCATATCATCATAGATAAGCCTTTCTGAATCCATGATCGTCTCGATCATTTCATCAATCTCGGGCTCAAACATTGCCTCGTTGGGAATGTGCTCTGCATGATCATCCCCCGAGCTGTCAGAGGCTACATCTTGTGGCCTCACATATGCTGCTTGACCAAAGTGCCTGCGAACACGTCTATTGGGTTGCAAGATTGCTGCTTGTTGGCCAGCGTCAGAGTCCGACGAGTTATAATTGGCAATAACTCGATCTATAATAGATGGATCGAACTCGCCAAATTCGCGAACGTGCTGCAAAGAAACACGTCTTGTCCGTCGCACAGCATGCTTGCATTGATTACAAGGACATAAAACCCTCGTTGAGAGATAGGTGTTTTGGTTGGACGGTCCCACATCCTCGTCACTACTCATAATGAGGATAAAAATCTTATAACCTGGACAACAAATTTAATATTCTATTGGCATTCTTCGTCTTATCTCTCTCTCTCTCTCTCTCTCTCTCTCTCTCTCTCTCTCTCTCTCTCTCTCTCTCTCTCTCTCTCTCTCTACCTCACATTCTCTAGTTATGTCCAATCCCCGCACACCTCGGTCTAGAGGTGCACGGAGATCAGAACCACCGGGTTATAATCTCGTCTTTATTGGTCAATACCTATATTTGTGGGTACAAGAAATCTACAGACCCACTTCTACATGATACTGCATGTAGTGGACAAAACCCCTTTGCCTCTTCTCTCGCTGTAGCACTTCACAACATCTTAACATCTTTTCACAATAGATCTTTTCACTGTTCGTCTAACTCTAAACCCTAAACCGTAAGTAATTCTTGCGTGGACTCGATCTAACGTAAATAAGCGTAAATCTAAATAAACATAAATCTAACTAAAAATAAACCTAAATCTAATTTAACGTAAGTCTACATCTAACCTAATCTTTAACGTCTTTTGGGATAGTTTCCTACGACGTTAAAACTCTCTTCTTCTTGTGTGTGTGTGTGTGTGTGGGTAAACCTAAATAAACCTAAGTTTAATCTAATATAACATAAATCTAAATCTAATGTAAATTATGTTATATTAAAAACAAAGAACTAAACTAACAGGGATTATAAGAACCTTAAAACTGATTTAACACATAATTTTTCACATAACTCGGCAAGAGTTGGCATTCTCATCACTAAAGATGTGAGAGTTTACTTCCGGCGGTGACGCTGCCTCATCTCCATCCACATCTGACGACAGCAATTGGCCCTTTGGACCGTTCTTGCTCTTGTTACTAACTTTGAAGTTGCTGTTGAATAACTAGAGGTTGTCTAGATGGTCATTGTCGGGGATGTAGTGACTCTTGCCGCCCTGAAGATCCACCTTCTTCCCTATCTTCTGAAGACATTTCACCAGTACTTTTGGATCGACGGAGCCCACCATGAGTGAAGGCAGCAATACCCTATATTCCATTGAGGGCTTTCTTCACCCGCTTCATGCAGGCATCGCAGTCTATGGAGACCTAAATCTAATCTAATATAACGTAAATCTAAATCTAGCTTAAATAAACGTAAATCTAACTAAAAATAAACCTAAATCTAATCTAATTTAACTTAAATAAACCTAAATCTAATTTAACGTAAGTCTACATATAACCTAATCTTTAACGTCTTTTAAGATAGTTTCCTACGACGTTATAACTCTCTTCTTCTTGTGTGTGTGCGCGTGTGTGGATGTGTGTGCCAATAAAAAGAGATAAATGGTATAACCTTTCTATCACCCATGCCAAGTATGATAGATTGGTTATGCCATTTCTCTCTTGAATAATAGGTCTTGAGTTCAACTCCTCGTCGGCTAGATCTTTAGGTCTTTTAATTTTAATTAGTTTCCTACGATGTTAAATTAGTTTCTCTCTCTTTCTCTCTCAATGTGTGTGCGTTTTTTTGTTTATGCATGTTTTCTCTCTCTTTTCCTCTCTCAATGTGTGCGTTTTTTGTTTATGCATGTTCTCTCTCTCTTTTTCTCTCTCAATGTGTGCGTTTTTTGTTTATGCATGCTCTCTCTCTCTTTTCCTCTCTCAATGTGTGTGCATTCTTTGTTTATGTATGTGTGTGTGCATTTTTGTTTATGTTTGTACTCTCTCTCTCTCTCTCTCTCTCTCTCTCTCCAAAAAAAAAAAAACACTATGTGTGTGTGTGTGTGTGTGTGTGTGTGTGTGTGTGTGAGAGAGAGAGAGAGAGAGAGAGAGAGAGAGAGAGAGAGGGAGAGAGAAAGAGGGGAAGGGAACATGAGAGTGAGGAGAGGGAAGGAGCATACCTAACTCTCCTTCCTCTCCTCGTGTGTGTGTGTGTGTGTGTGGAGAAGAAAGAGAGAGAGAGAGAGAGAGAGAGAAAGAGAGAGAGAGAGAGAGAGAGAGAGAGAGAGGGAGAGCGTTACCTGCTCCTTGCTTGAGGGCGCCGAAAAACTCAGATTTGAGATCTGAGTTTTTGGGCGCTCTCTGTTATTTGTTTTAGCTTAGCCGGCATCGCTATGAGCGTCGCAAATTTACTTGTAAATTTGCGACGCTCATAGCGACGCCGGGATTTTTTTTTTTGAGCGTCGCTGTGTGAGCGTCGCTAATATGAATAACCTCTTGTAGTGTTTAAAGCATGATTAGGAATACCTTTTAATCGTTAGTCACTCTAAAGAGAGAAAATAAAAAGAGTGGAAGGACCAAGATTGCGAAGATGGCTGTAGGGTGTGTTTCATAAGAATATCTTTTAATTGTTACTCACTCTAAAGAGAGAAAGCAAGTGATAAAATCACAAGGCCTTATTAAAACTCTAGATCCTTAACCTGTAAATCCCACTTTAAAAGTTCTAAAGTTCTAAGCCCTAAAACTCTAGCGCCTCGGGGTGACCCTCCCCCTACTTGTCAGTCCATGTAACCCTTTCACTTTCTCTAATTCAATTTTTTACCCTAAAAAAAAAAATGAACTCTAGGTCCTCATTGGAGACCTTACTTTAAAAGTTTTACATCTTAAGTTCTAAACTTAGCTTTAAAATCTCTAAAAATAAAAATAAAAATAAAACATCTCTAGAGATTAAGGCTCCAAAGGATAGATCCCTTCCTTAAAGTTTGAACTAGCAAAAATGATAACTTTAGTCTTTCACTTGAAGTTTCACTGGGTGAAAAAACTTCTTAAAATGAAAAGGTGACTCTTGAAATTTTTGGAACCAACTAATAGCTTAGTCTTTATCATTTAACCTCCAAAGCTTTCGACGTTTCATGCTTTCAAACGCAGCTTAAAATCTTTTCCTTGGTACATAAGCATTCATTTCATATCTCAAACTCAAGACATGTCTATCATTAGATTTACACACTCTTTATTTAAATGAGTGCCCACTATCTTATTTCAACCAATCAACACTTTTGACCTATCAAAAAATGCTAGAAAATATAACTCAACCTCTTTTTGGCATGCTAAAGGCCTTAGTATCCATATGGACGAAGGTCGTTCAATTTTTCTTGTTTGACATGTGTCCCTCTAAAAATCTTGAAAGTCTTTCTCTTGTGTACTTTCAACTCCTATTTCCCAAAGTTGCATTCGTTTGTTTGAAATTTGACATGCTGAAAATGAAAAAAGCTTATATAGAACAAAAGATTAAAGAGTGTACTCATAAGAGTTTGATCCATGATGTGAAGTATTGATTCAATAAATTTTTTAACATTTTGATTTGTAAAGAGTCTTTTCATTTAAGGACTTAAGAAAGATTCATTTCATCAAATTGTTTTATTGTTTCCTATGTTTATTAAATTTTATATAGTTTTATAAAAGCATTAATATATTTTATGAAAGCATTAAAATAAATCTATCTTTTTTTGCAAAAGTGACTATTGTGAGTAGATTATATTAACATAACCAAAAAATTACAAATTTTTGTCATGCTTGTGAGACGAGCTTTAATAACTATAGAAGGTTTAAATACAACAGTTGTCAGGGGAGCCACCCCTAAAACAGGGAAGAGTCCACATCTTTATCTAAGCAAGTCCACCATTTTGGCACCCAAGGCCCTGTCCACTCCAGAGAGTTCATCTGTTTCCCAACGGTGACGATTGCTCCCTAGCTTTCTTTTCACCTTATTATTTAAGTGAAGTATTTTCTAATATATACACTGTAATGGAAATGGCCTATGAACTTAGAGAATAGCGGAATTAAGAGAATTAGAGTGAGTAACTTTGAGAGCATAAAGGGTGAACTTAATTGGTAGTAGCAACTTAATCATAGCACTTAATTAACTAGGCATGAGCAATACTTTTGCAAGAGAGAGAGAGAGAGAGAGTTTAGAGAATATGACAACAGTTCAGGACCGGATTTATGTGGAGCCGGTCCCCCCTCCAAAAGGAATTTGTATTATAGATTCTCTCATTAAGAGAGACTTGGTAGAAATACAATCTTTGTGTTCCTTGAGACCTCTTTGGCGGTATGAAGATGGAAGCTTCATACACCAAGCTTTTGCTTAATAGCAACAATCAATCTTAGCTTGAAAACAATCAAGAACTTGTGAGCATTATCAATTTTTGTGTTCCCTAAATCATTCGGGTGCATGAAGATGTGAACTTTTATGCATCAACTTGTGTTTAAAGCAACAATTCATCTACCTTGCAGTACAATTATTCTACTTGCATGAAGTAATTAATCTACTTGCAATAAACCATTAGCCTTCTTGAAATAAGCATAACATAAACATGTGGAAAGCATTGACTATCCCAATCCTCAGTCCCAAGACCTCGAACACCTTCGTAGGTGGAGATAGCTAGCAGGGAATGAGGGTAGGGAAGAGGAAGAAGAAGTATTCCATAGGAGAAAGAAATAGTTCCTCACTTATCATCACTCTTTTTGCTTAGCATACATAATAGCATAGTAATAAAGATGGAAAGCTTAAGCATTGAAGCATAGCTATTGGTTGGAATTTCATTCCATAGCCAAGAGTGTTGGTGTAGGCTCACAACTTCTCAAGGAGCTTGGAGAAGGAGATGGAGCTCTTGCACCTGGCATAGCACACCATGAGAGTGTTTGTGAATGTGTGTGGGTGAGTATACCCCCTAGCTTGCTTGGGTCGACCCCCCCTTGTAGCTCATGCTTGAAGCTCATTGAACCCCTCCTGGCCTAGCCAATCACAAGCAAGAGACATTACAAGCAGCAAGGGTAGCCTTGGGACAAGTGTCCCCCTTTCCCCTTTGAGAGAGAGGACTTGATAAATTCAAAATCAATTAATTAAATCTCCTAAATTATCATTGGACCCCTTGGGTGGCCAACCAATAGGCTTCAGACACAACATGAGGGCAACATGAGGAGGAACTTGACGAGTGTCCCTTTTGCTTTCTTTGTACCGTGCATGCCTTGTGTGAGTGTGTGGGTGTTCTCATCCCCCCTCATGTAGGGCTCGTCCCCTCCTTGTAGGGATTGAATATTTGACTTTTTGACACCTCAAGCCCCTCATGCATAGGCCCAATTCCCCCCACAAGGTTGGCCCTTAAGCACTTTAAGCTTGGGTTGGGTTCTCACCTCAAGTACATCCCTAGCATCTCAAGCATATCAAGCACCTCAAGCATCTCGATCATTAAGCACCTCAAGCATCTCAAGCATCTCAATCATCAAGCACCTTAGTCATCAAGCATGACAAGCAAGACAAGCACCTCGAGTTGGGTCGGGTTCCCGCCTCAAGATCATTCAGCCCTAGCTTACCTAAGGTGAAAAGAATTTTACACACATTATTGGAGGTCTTCAATGAAGCTAACCCTAAGGTCTTATGCTCCATTGGTTAGCCTTGCTCTTTGATAGACCATCTCTCATTTGGGCCTCTTTTCTATTGGCCCCGTGTTGAGATAGATCTATAAGTACATCTCAATATCTCAACCCTTGTTCCCGTTTATTCTCCCACTAGATATTAGTTTTTATGGCATTACCTCTCTCTTGAAATCATAGTCGTCGTTGACTATGAGGTAGAGATAGTAAAGTCTCACCCATTAGTCCATTGGTCTTAGCGAGTAGAGGATCCATTTTTACTCTACAACATAATTCCAGAGTGGATGACTAATCCACTTGGTGCTTGAGAGACACTGTCTGCCGCAAGCATGTCTGCTCTTTAGTCCATATCATACTTCCAAAGTAGAGTGACAAGTTCTACTTGGTGTTTGGGAGACGTAGTCACCACAAACATGATCCTAAGTATGCATACTTCTTAAAATTTGTGCACAAAACATAAAAAGAGAGTCTTATAAGACAAAAACATTGATCATTGAAAATGCATTTCTTTTACATTTGCTTGCTCTTCTGTGTCATTGTAAGCATCATTAACAAGGTTCATATTATCCTTAAGCTATGTTCTTTGCGTGCATTTAGCATCTTTGAAAGGATAATTCTTAACTTAAATAAGATACTGTCAATAATCTTACCATTTCTTAATACCTTGTGTTCTTGTCGAAGGATGAACTTGGGTTGGAGCTCGTTTGCTTCATCCTCGATCTCTGGTGGGTCTTTATTTATGGCCTTTATTGGTGGCTCCCTTAATAAGGCTCGAATAGGCTCTCATGAAAAATAATATATATGAGCCAGTAGTTGGGCAATTTTAGTTGATAAGCCATCTTATGGATGGGCTTGAAAATTTAGAAGGGGCCATAGTATCTTTGTGCTCACCTAGCATAATACCTTTAATGGCCCGTAGGATTCTTGTGTGTAATTTGCCTTAGATGAGCCTTGGGGAAGTTTAGTAAGACCCAACTTTTTTTCTTTTTCTTTAAAGGATAAGGCTCTTTTGTGTCTAATGGCAGGAGCCTCTTTTGCCTAGCTAACAGATGGATATAGCCCGTTTAATCTTCTAAAAAGATTCGTTTTGATCTCGGCTATACTCCTTTGCAATGAAGATCTTCCCACGTACCTTAAGCTACAAGGGACTTTTGGATCTTCCGTCTTTAGCCTTGAAAGGTATTTTCCCCTTAGAAGTATGTCCACATTGTTAGAGACATACTGTTGTTAGGGTAAGTACTTTTCCCATTTTGAGCATTGATCTACTTCGAATCACAGGCCTTTAGTAGATCAAGGATCATTAGTTTTGTGATTTTCCTTTTGGCCATCCGTTGGAATAGTAGGCTGACATAAGAGGGTTAATCTAGTTCTGATATAGAATCTATAAGAAATTAGTGGTCATGATAGGATTTCTATCTGACACAATTAGATGTTGGCAAGCCATAGTCCCTCTATCTTACTTCATCTTTTGGTATACCATACATTTTGAAACATACTCTTGTATGTTCTCGTTTCTTGGTAAGCCAATACCAATATGCTTTTACTCCTAGCAGAGTAAATTTGAATTCCTCTTGTCCCACATATGGGACGAGCATGGGAAGTGAGGAAGATATAGCTTATTGAGGTATGGAAGATAACCATCCTCTAACATGAGTAGTTCTTTTTTCTTCCATTTGTAAAGTCTATTATCATATCCCTAAAGTCTGGGTTAGAAGCATATTTAACTAACATCAAAGATAGTTCATTGTAAGTTGTTATTGATACCCTATCTACCTTGGCCGTCGTGAAAGTGCATCAGCTACATGATTGTGCTTGCCAGCAATGTAAAAATTAAATTGCAAAAAGAAACTCGCCCACCTCATTTGTTTGTCGGATAGCTTGGTTTGCATCATGGATGGAGTCCTCAAGAAGTACTTCCATGTGTCTACGGCTTGTAAAACAACTCATAGCTCCTTTTGTACATGTCCAACATTCGCTCATTGGATTTGAGTTTGAATCTCGTATGCTATGGTATTCTCTTCTTGAAGCAAAGTTTTGTTCGAAGGCAATCATCCAGGCATTACATTGGACCTCAAACAGTTTTGAGAGATCACATAGTGTAAGCATATGTTGAGAGATGAGTTTCTCTTTGAACTTTTCAAAAGTACTTTTCTCTCTTTGCAGTCCATGTATACTTAACGTTCTAGTCATGTATTGGACCTGTTATTATAAGCATGAATTTTTCCTATGAAGCATCTCTAGTATACACTCATACCTTTAGAGCTTCGCAACTCATGTAGACTCCTTGGATTAGGCCATCTTTTTATTACCTCTATCATTTGTGGATCCATACAGATACCACCTTTAGAGATAATGTGACCTAATTATTGAATCTCTTGAAAAGTTCACCTTTCTTTTGGTTAGAAGAAAGCCTAATCTCTCTCAAAACTTACCAGTTCATGGTATTTCCTTTTGAACTCCTCTTGTGGAGCTTATAAAGCTCAATAAGGAGGCTTATTAGGTAGTGAGCTTTGTGGTAGAATCTCCATTGCATGGCCATTGTCCCCTCATTGTGGAGATAGCTCACAGGGTATCATTAATAAAAACATTTTGGAATCCATTAAGGAATTCAAACAACTCTAATTCCTCTTGATTCCCGTTTTTTTTATTGTTATTGGTTGAAACATTAAATTCACTTGTGAAAAGCATGCATATTTACAAGGGATAGGATGCTACCTGACTCATAAACATGTATGTACATATCTCCTAGCATAGGAAAAACAAAAGCCTTTTGCTATGAGCATCCACTTTTGAAGTTTCCATCATAGAAACTCAAGGCGGCTCGTTGCGTGCATTCCTTTGGGGACAAGCACGATAGACATGCCCGTGCTCTCCACACTCGTAGCATTTGTTATCCTTACGATAACACTCTAGCTCTGCTGGAGAGAGTCTATTCTTAGATTTGTAGATTCCTTTCTCCTTAGCTTTGTTATCGTTGTTGCTAGAGTTGCCTTTGGAGGAAGTTTGAGCATTATTCCTCCCTCTAGGCTCATTTTGATCCTTCACTTCCATGGGCTTAGAGTTTCTCTTAACCCCTTGTTGGAAATTGATTTGAGACGTGACCATAGTATGGTGTATGACTGCCAATATGGTACTATGCCTTTGCGAGTTAATATACTCGGCCATCTCTTCAGAAAAACCCGCACAAAATTGTTGCTTTTGCTTCCCAAAGTCTACCTTTTTGTAGACATTGGCTTTGAGAAGTAAATCCAAAAACATATCTACATACTTCTGGATAGACTCGTAGGGAGAGAGTTTCAAGCTTTGCCATTCCGTGAGGACATTCTTTCGCGTTGCTTGCCAAAAATTGTTTCATGATGGAGGCTCTTAAAGCCTTCCATGTCCTTGGAGCTTTTCTTTGGGCTTGTAGGCTAGCCCACCATTGACGAGCGGAGCTTTGAAATGCATAGATACCTGATGCAGTTTAGAGGACTCCGTGAAGCCCTCATCACCAAATGCCACATCAAACTGTTTGCTGAAGGCCAAGATCTTGTCCGTAGCACCAAAGGTGCCATCATAGGTAACAAAAGTGGTTTTCTTTCCTCCCTCCTTGAACTTCTTCAGCTTCTTGGACCTTCTACATATCGGATAGGACTTGCAATGGCCTTTCCTCTTGGGCTCTTTGACAGAAGAGCCGCTACCTTCATTGGAATATGAGGAAGGTGATGAAGATGGAGAAGAGGGTGACCTCTTTCTCTCCTTTTCCTTCTTTTGATACCCTTCTTCCTTTTTGTGATAAAAAGGAGGAGGACTTTGCGATGATATTTCCCTCTTGGGGGGAGTTGGAGATCGTTGAGGCCACTGTATTCTTGGAGCCACATCTGCGAAAGTATTGGGAGACTCACTTCTTTCTCCTTCCCTTGGTGAAGGCTCTATAGTATAGACTTCACCTCTCTTCTTGGATGGAGGTAAGCCCTCTAGTAAATGTTTAAGTGCTTTGTATGGGCTCTCCTCTTCTCTCACCGTAGAGAGCCCTCTCTTGGAAATCTCTCGAGAAGAGACTTCTCAGGTGCTCTCTCTTTTGGGGCAGTTTGGAGAATCCCATAACTATGAAGCATCATCATTAGCACCTTCATGTGAAAAATCAAATTTATCAATGTTCATTCTACTCTCTTGATTATTGTCAGCCATGTTAACAAAATTTATGTATGTACTTAGTGTATGCTTTGGCAATTCAAAACCTTAGTTGTCACTCCTCTTAGCCTTTGAAAATCGGCTGTTAAGTATCTACACCCACGGCTCGAAGTGGTTCAGTATAGAGAGTAGAGAAGTAGGTCTAACATAGCAGAGTTGCCGAGGGCTAGCTCCTTTCGAACTTCCTATGGCTCAATAATGGTAAAGCCATAGGCAAGTCTAAAAAGACTCCATTATTAAGTCCAAAGCTCCCGAGGTGTGCACCATATCCCATATAGTGGGCTCAACAAAACCGATGATAGATCCCAGTTCCACTTACCCTAATATAATTAACAACATCACACAATTATAGGCTACTTAAGGACCACTCTGCTTAAGCAAGAAAAGAGAAACCAAATGCTCTGATTCCAATGTAATGGAAATGGCCTATGAACTTAAAGAATAGCGGAATTAAGAGAATTAGAGTGAGAAACTTTGAGAGCATAGAGGGTGAACTTAATTGGTAGTAGCAACTTAATCATAGCACTTAATTAACTAGGCATGAGCAATACTTTTGCAAGAGAGAGAGAGTTTAGAGAATATGACAACAGTTGAGGACCGGATTTATGTGGAGCCGGTCCCCCCTCCAAAAGGCATTTGTATTATAGATTCTCTCATTAAGAGAGACTTGGTACAATACAATCTTTGTGTTCCTTGAGACCTCTTTGGCGGTATGAAGATGGAAGCTTCATACACCAAGATTTTTCTTAATAGCAACAATCAATCTTAGCTTGAAAACAATCAAGAACTTGTGAGCATTATCAATTTTTGTGTTCCCTAAATCATTCGGGTGCATGAAGATGTGAACTTTTATGCATCAACTTGTGTTTAAAGCAACAATTCATCTACCTTGCAGTACAATTATTCTACTTGCATGAAGTAATTAATCTACTTGCAATAAACCATTAGCCTTCTTGAAATAAGCATAACATAAACATGTGGAAAGCATTGACTATCCCAATCCTCAGTCCCAAGACCTCGAACACCTTCGTAGGTGGAGATAGCTAGCAGGGAATGAGGGTAGGGAAGAGGAAGAAGAAGTATTCCATAGGAGAAAGAGATAGCTCCTCACTTATCATCACTCTTTTTGCTTAGCATACATAATAGCATAGTAATGAAGATGGAGAAGATGGAAATCTTAAGCATTGAAGCATAGATCTTGGTTGGATTTGCATTCCATAGCCAACAGTGTTCGTGTGGGCTCTCAACTTCTCAAGGAGCTTGGAGAAGGAGATGGAGCTCTTGCACCTTGCATAGCACACCATGAGAGTGTTTGTGAGTGTGTGTGGCTGAGTATACCCCCTAAGAAACCCCCTAGCTTTCTTGGTCGACCCCCACCCTTGTAGCTCATGCTTGAAGCTCATTGGACCCCTCAATGCCTAGCCAAACACAAGCAGGAGGCATTACAAGCAGCAAGGGTAGCCTTGGTACAAGTGTCCCCCTTTCCCCTTTGAGAGAGAGGACTTGATAAATTCAAAATCAAATAATTAAATCTCCTAAATTATCATTGGATCCCTTGGGTGGCCAACGAATAGGCTTCAGACACAACATGAGGGTAACATGAGGAGGAACTTGACAAGTGTCCCTTTTGCTTTCTTTGTAGCACGCATGTCTTGTGTGAGTGTGTGGGTGTTCTCTCTCATCCCCCCTCATGTAGGGCTTGCCCCCTCCTTGTAGGGATTGAATATTTGACTTTTTGACACCTCAAGCCCCTCATGCATAGGCCCAATTCCCACCACAAGCTTGGCCCTTAAGCACTTTAAGCTTGGGCTGGGTTCTCACACAGCGCTAGCATCTGAAGCATATCAAGCACCTCAAGCATCTCAATCATCAAGCACCTCAAGCATCTCAAGAATCTCAATCATCAAGCACCTCAAGCACCTTAGTCATCAAGCAGGACAAACACTTCGAGCTGGGTCGGGTTCCCGCCTCAAGCTCAGCCCTAGCTTACCTAAGGTGAAAGGATTTTTACACACATTATTGGAGGTCTTCAATGAAGCTAACCCTAAGGTCTTATTCTCCATTGGTTAGCCTTGCTCTTTGATAGACCATCTCTCATCTGGGCCTCTTTTCTATTGGCCCCGTGTTGAGATAGATCTATAAGCACATCTCAATATCTTAACCCTTGTTCCCGTTTATTCTCCCACATTAAGTGATCAGTTTAATATGAGAAAATCATTTGGGTTGGTTAGATATTAGTTTTTATGACATACACCATTTGTGATTATGTATGTATAACAAATAATATAATTTATTTTTTTATTTTTTTTCATTTTATTTTGTTTTCAAATGATAATGTGCAATGTGTAACTTTCAGTTTATTTATTAAGTGAAGCCTTCCTAATATATAAACCATTTGTGGTTATGTATAAAAGATAATATAATTTTACATTAAAACAAATAAAAAATCCATGTGATTGTAAGCACTCACTTAAACTTTCATAAATCTTATCATCCCCTTAACTTAGCCGGCCTTCGTGCATCCTCACCTTGTTTATTTTAGTAAGCAAAAAGAGAAGGCATCTCTATAGCCTTTGCCTTTGGCCAAGTCAATAAAAAGAGTAGAAGGACCAAGATTACGAAGATGGTTGTAGGGTGCATTTCAAGCCCTTAAGGTGCCAAAAGGGTAAAGAAACTTCAAGTCCTAATACAACTAGTCTAAGGTGCATCTTAGGACCTTAGGGTCCAAAAGGATGATGCAACCAAGTGCCAAGCAGATTCTCTCCGGAATCAAATGCGCTTTTACATGATTAAAGTATTTAAAACAAGTCATGAATGCCTCCAAAAATGTGTGGGAATGCCAGCTAAAAGAGAGGTATGGGTTAGTTTGAATATTTCTCGAGGACCCCTAATTATCCATGCACACACACATCTTAAAAAGGAGTGGTGGATACTCCTCAAGAGGAAAGTATGTGTTAAAGAAATAAAGGAAACGTCCAAAAATTGTTGAACTACCAAAAGGAGATGTAGTGAAACTATTTTTGAAATGTCTCAATATAGAGATTTTTGAAATGTCTCAGGATAGAGAGTTGATCTCTAAAAATGGCTACTGATTTGGATGAGAAACAAAGAGAGCTATGAGAGGAGAAAGAGGATGAAAATATGCACATGAGTCCAATTGTAGCCAGGCTTCTCTCCTCTCTCTCTCTCTCTCTCTCTCTCTCTCTCTCTCTCTAAAATAAAAAAATAAAAAAATGGCCATAGCTATTATGTATTTCAGGAGAAGATTGGACAAAATAGAGCTTCTAATTTCCCATTCGTGAAGTTCTAAGTCTTCACAGAGTGCAATTATTATCCAAGAGCTCAACACATACGTGATTTCTTTTTAAACACAATTGTAATTTCTCTATTCATAAAATGGAAAGTCTTTTCAAGGGGGAATCGACCTCATGAAATTTGGCCCTTGAATATCTCATTAGTACAATGATTAATTAGGCAACAATTATCACATTGATAAATTGTAACTTTCAATTTGGTTACACGTTATCGGGGATAATGATTTTGCGAGAAGAGTCGGCGGGTCAGCACGGGGCTACTTGTTGTGGGAAACAAGAGATACAGGATGCACTACACCAAGCAAACAGATTCAGTCCTCTTCACTCACTCCAATTCCACTCCTTCCCTTTTCTTTGCTAAGTCGAGAGGGAGAGAGTGAGAGAACCTGCTTAGTCGAGAGGGAGGGAAATCCTCTCCTTTGACAAGATTGAGTGAGAGAGAGATTTTTCCTCATGCTTTACTTGATCGAGAGAGAGAGAGAAAAAAGGATTGGCTTCCTCTTCCCTCCCTTGCGGTGCCCTCCTTCCCTTCAACTCCACCGGCCTCGAGGTCCAAGCTTCCCTCCTCGTGCCTCCTCTCTCCAAGGGAAGGGGGGGGGGGGGAGAGAGAGAGAGAGAGAGAGAGCTATGGACCTTCTTCCTTCTCCGCCTTTCTCTTCTTCAAATAGCCTTTTTCTTGCCTCGTTCCTCCTTTTCTTTATACCCTAAGCACCCACTTATCTCCCTTTTTCCCAGTTTTTACTCATGTCCATCAGTCACGGTGCCGTGACTGATGTGGCATATGACTAGCCTTGATGATGTGGCAGGCAACATTCGACCGGCACTCAAACATAGAAAAACCAGAGCCAAATAGTGGCACCATGAGCTGCTGAATCTTTTTTGCTTCTTAGGCTCGTTTGAGCACTACCCAGTGCACCATAAGTCCCTTCATCCCCCCCTTGCACCTCGGCTCGCTGGGTGCCATTTTTTCCTCCCCCCATTCACATTGTATAAAAAAAACAAAACCTTATTTCCTTAAGCGGCTGGCCATAGAGCCACTTTCCTTGGGCGGCCCTCCTCCAAGGGGCCATTGGGTGGCCACCTTGTTTGAAATACATGTCAACCTAGGTAGTCCCAAGCATAATGTCAATAGCCCTCGTCTAACGATATCATCGTGAGATCTTTTGCCCATATGAGTGTCTCCCAAATAGCCACATGCCTTCAAGATGCAAGCATAGGCAAATGCATTTCAGGGAAGGCCTTCCCTTTGCATTCAATCATCAAAGCCAAAGCTTCACTGCCACAATCCACAATAGGAATATTTGTAATCAACATGTCCCAATGGATGATATTTTGAACTAAAAGCCCATCGAGAAATTTATGTGATTATGTAAGGACCTCACATTTAGCATACATAATGACCAAGGCAATGCTAAGCATGGCATTTTTCCCTTATAGATCCGCTTGCCCTTGCCCTATCTGGCATAATATCATACTCAATAGATCCTCAAACACTTGTTGCATTCTTAAGTACACATTATTTGGCATGCATATCAACTAGGGCACTGCCTGGCATAACATTTGGCTTGCATATTAATCAAAGTATAGTTGCCAAGCTCAATTATTGCCGAACATGCATCACCAAATCACCACATTAGGCATATATCTTGACCACGGTAGTGCCAAGCACAATTCTTCCATCATACCCCACTATCAATGCACTGCATGAGATGACATTCCGGACAAGATGCTCCTTGATCTCTTATTGCCCTATTACGTGAAAACGCATCTAGAAATCTAGTCGAAATCCAAAAAATCCCAGTTGGTACACTCATCAAGGCGACCAAACTGTTATGGAACTAGCCCTCGAAGAAACTTAAACTTGTAATATCTTAGCAACCAAAGCTCCGATTGCTGATCTGTAAAGATCAATGTGCTCCACAAAGTGACTTTACCCCTGAACCTTCATCTGCAGTTGCCCAATCTTGTATAAATCTGGAAACTACTCAAAATTCAAACTGATATAACTTCTTCACGGTAGCTCCAATTGACAAGCCGTAAAGATAGGCCCATAGAGCACCTCAAATACTGCACTCCTAGTCTATAAACTCTCATTTGTGATCACTTCAATCATATTCTATTTTAGCATTGTCAAGAAAACTTTTGGCCCTTTTAAGCCACATCTGGCATACATTCAACATTAAAATTTACATGTTATCAAGCCTTGGCTACTACCCACTATACATATAGACTTCAAAGAAGCTTAATTTGCATTCCTCTGCTCTTTTTCCCATCATGGAAAAGCGGAGTGGCACGACAACGTACTTATATCTAGCTCGTTGATTTGTTTCACTAGTGAAGAGTGTAGGGTTTTGGGCTTTAGCATACACATGTGTGTAACACCTCTAGTCTATTGGGATGCATAGATGGCAAAGAAACATGTGGTACCATGTGGAAAAAAACACCCAAGTTATGAAGTCATCAATGATGCCAGATGAAAATCTTGCACTAGATCTATATAAGGAGCCTTTTGTACACAGTTTTAATTGTATTGATAAATCAATTTTGTGTTTACATTCTAGTCCACTTTCTTTTGTGAAATTAGCATCATCATTACCATGCCAACATTATGAATGGCTCTCTAATCTACCCTCCCTAATCTCTACAATTGGTATCACAGCTATTAGAGTGATTAATATTTTTTCATCGTTGTTAAGATCCATAGATTATTCTTCTACTCAATTACATCTCACTGATTGAACTCTACGTGTGGGCATGTCCTTGGCAAACCCAAGAGGCCATTACCCTCCATTGCTAGGAAAGCTCGATTAGGGAGAATAGGTTTTTAGAATGCATGATAAGGAATGCATCTTTAGCTCATTTCTTTGCACATTTACTCCATTCTTAAAGATCTAATTTATAAAGGAAATTTATGCTTCACAAAGCCTGCAATAAGAGCTCCCACTAGCACTTTTAAGCTCTGAAATAAGGTTTGGTTAGCCACGTGTGTGTGCATGTGTGTGTGTGTGTGTGTGTGTGTGTGTGTGGTTTCCCTCTACTAAGCCAAAGTCAAAACACAATTTTTGGGGACTTGTTCACAAGTAGCCCACATGGGGCAAGTGGCCTTAGGCACTTTCAATAGAACATTGGGCCCTTCATGAGGTCGACAGTAAAAAATCGATGCCTCTTTGGTGGGAGGAATGTGGACGGATTTGAAACTTGCACCAAAGAAAATTTGATTAGCATTTCAAGTCCACAAGACCTCCTTCTTGTGCCACTTCTTTTCCCTCACCTAGTCCAATGGCCATTCCAGGATGCTCAATTAGATTCTATAACCCTTTTTGGGTCCGCCCTAGCCAAACAAGTCCCCCCTTTCCACGGCTAGCCACCCCAAGCTTTTGAGCTTCAAGTCGACCCTCCATCCCATGCACTACTTTTGGAGCACCCTCAAGCCACATCGCCTTTTATTTCTTAAGTACTCCATTCACATGCTTATCTCATGACCATAACAAAGGTGAGAATTGAAACTTCTACTTCCGTTGTCGTGGCACTGTGCGTCCATAGGAGGAAACTTAGAGAAGATATCGCTTCCTCGGTGCTATCAATTTTAGATTAATTATAGAAAGTTGTTATTGGACTACCCCTTTTATATGTATGTCATATGTTGAGTAATCATGCCAAATATGGTGTATTTAATAGAGCAATGAGTGCTTGAGGAGTATCTTGTCCAGAATGTCGTCTCTTGCAGTCGATTGATGGTGGGAATGCCGGAAAGGGATAATGTGTTTGACAGTGCCTTGGTCGATAAATATGCTCAATGGCTGGACTTTTAGAAGCATTAAATGCTTGAGAAACGCGGGGAATTCCCAACATGGAAATGTGAAGGCCACCGGTGATAGGCAATGCTTCGGTTGATATATCGTGCCTAGCAGTTCTTTGGTCAAGTATGCATGCAATAGGAAGAAAAGTGGGGGATTTTGACGCATGAACGAGGGAAGAAAAGTGTTAGGAAATAAGACGTAGCTAAATAGATAATTGAGTAGATTACTTAATGGAGAGAGACAGATTTATATACACGAGATTATAGAGTAGAGAGAGAGAGAGAGAGTACACACGATATACGTGGTTCACCCAATGTGGGCTACGTCCATAGGAAAGCAGCCACTCAATGGCTTTAGTACTTCAAAACAAGAAGTAGTTTACAAAGGGATTATATCCTTAATGGAGCTCCCGCCTTGCTTCACTCTCACCACCTCACACTCACTTTGTTGCATCAACTTCACACTATGAAATGTATGTAGAAATGGCCTCCTTTTATAGGCCAAAAGGGTTGCCCTCTCTTATGAGAGACAGCCATGTGTAGCCGCCCTTGTGCGAATAAGTCCAAATCGGACCCTCCAATCCGCCCATGTGTGGCCGCCCTTGAGAAGACAAGTCCGCTTTTGAATTCGGCCACCGGCCATTGACTTCCGACCACCGGCCATCGGCCATTGACTACCTGCCACCGGCCAATCGACCGGTTGTTTTCCGACCACTTTCCGGCCACCGTCCGGCCATAATATTGTGGCGAAAAAAAAGTCTCAGGGGCCTCCGTCCCTGAGGCCTTTAAAGTTGTCCCTGATTCTTGTCCGTGAAGATTTTGGTTTCCGGTGAGTGATTTTCCTTCACGCACGATGGCTTCTCCTCATAATGGGGGCCTTACAAATGTGCGCTTTTACCACAGAAAATTACAAGGGTAAATCAAGCTCCATACTTAACAATATCCCACTTGGAGACTGATCTCCAAACCAAACCTGTGACTGTTTTCCATTCTGGCTTGTTATCCTTGAATGCCAATTGAAGATGAGCAAAAGCTCAACTTCTCCCGGTTGACCACCTTTGTAAACATGTCTGCAAGATTTTCACTTGTATGCACCTTTCCTAGCTTTAGTTGTCCCTCTTCCAAAAGAGTGCGTATGAAGTGATATCTCACCTCAATGTGCTTTGTCCTTGAATGAAAGGCTGAGTTCTTCGCAAGATGGATAGCGCTTTGGCTATCACTGTACAAGACACAATTGTCTTGTTTGAATCCAAGCTCTTCTAAGAATCTGTGAAGCCACAGAATTTCTTTGCTTGCCTCCGTCATTGCTACATACTCTGCTTCCGTGGTAGAAAGTGAAACCACTTTCTGCAGCTTTGAAGCCCAGCTTACTGCTGTGCCTCCAACCGTGAACACATAGCCAGTAGTGCTCCTTCGAGTATCTTTGTCACCTGCCATATCGGCATCAACATACCCTTCTAGAAAAATATCAGTTCCTCCAAAATACAAAGCATTTGTTGTTGTCCCTTTTAGATACCTAAGTATCCACTTCATAGCTTGCCAATGCTCTTTACCTGGGTTGTCCATGAACCTACTCACAACTCCCACTGCATGTGCAATGTCTGGCCTTGTCCAAACCATAGCATACATTAGAGAACCCACTGCTGCAGCATATGGAACTTTAGACATATAGGCTATCTCCTCTTGTGTCTTTGGACACATATCCTTCGTTAGTTTAAAATGACGAGCCAAAGGTGTAGAAACTGGTTTTGCATTTTGCATTGCAAACCTTTCTAGTACCTTCTTGATGTAATCTTCTTGAGATAGCTTTATTGTCTTCTTCGTCCTATCCCTTGATATTTTCATACCAAGTATCCTCTTTGCAGCACCTAAATCTTTCATTGAAAAAGATTTGGACAGCTCCTCTTTTAGGTCTTTGATGTCCTGCATGTTAGCACTTGCAATCAACATGTCATCAACATACAACATTAGGATGATGAATTTCCCATCTCCCAAATTCTCCGTGTAGACGCAGTGATCCGAGTTGCATCTTGTGAATCCATGATCCAACATCCATCGATCAAACTTCAAGTACCATTGTCTTGATGCTTGCTTTAAACCATACAAGCTCTTCTTTAATCTGCAAACCATTTTCTCCTTACCTTTTACTTCATACCCCTTTGGTTGAAGCATGTAGATTTCCTCCTCTAAGTCACCGTGAGGGAATGCCGTATTTACATCCATTTGCTTGAGATTTAGATCATGAGCAGCCACAAGGCTTAAGACAAGCCTAATTGAGTTCATTTTTACAACAGGAGAAAATATTTCATTGAAGTCAATACCTTTCTTTTGAGAAAAACCTTTTACCACAAGCCTAGACTTGTACCTTTTCTTCCCACCTTCTTCTTCCTTTAGCTTGTACACCCATTTGTTTTCAAGTGCCCGCTTACCTTTAGGCAACTCAACCAACTCCCATGTTTGGTTGTGATGTAGTGAGTCCATCTCCACTTGCATGCTCTTCGTCCATTCTTCTTTGGATTCATGTTGCATAGCTTCTTCATATGATTCCGGCTCTCCAGAATCTGAGATCAAGAGATGGTTGAAGGAAGGAACAAACCTTTTTGGAGGTCTACTTGCTCTTGTAGATCTTCAGGGAATAGGTTGAGGCTCCTCATTTGGTTGACGTTGTTGCACATTGTCACCGTTTGCAGTCCTTGAGTATTCACCGTCCTCAAGCTCCATGTACTCATCACCTATTTCTTTTGTTTGTTTTCTTTCCAAGTAATCTTTGTACATATTTTGTTCGTTAAAAATTACATCCCTACTCCTTAAGATTTTACCATCTTCAGGATTCCATAGGCGATACCCAAAGTCTCCTTCTCCATAGCCAATGAAGAAACACTTTTTGGACTTTGCATCTAACTTTGATCTTAGGCTTCTATCTATGTGCATGAAAGCTTCACACCCAAACACTTTGAGAAATGCATAATTCACCGGTTTACCTGTCCATGCCTCTTTTGGAACTCCCCCATCCAATGCCGTTGAGGGTGACCGATTGATTAAGTACACAGACATACTTACAGCTTCCGCCCAAAGCTCAAGCGGTAGGCCTGCATGTAGCCGCATGCTTCGTGCTCGTTCCATGATTGTCCTGTTCGTCCTTTCCGAAATCCCATTTTGTTCAGGTGTCCTTGGGGTTGTCCTTTTCCTCCGAATGCCATTGCTAGCACAAAAGCTTTCAAAAGCTTTGCTGCAATATTCGCCTCCATTGTCGGATGTGAGGCATTTAAGCTTGGTACCTGTTTCATTCTCCACAAAGGCTTTCCACCTTTGAAATATGGAAAATACATCGGATTTATTCTTCATGACATAAACCCATGTTTTTCTAGTCGCATCGTCTATGAATGTTACATAGTACAATGAGCCACCAAGTGATGGTGTACTTGCAGGACCCCAAACATCAGAATGATCCAACTCAAGTTTTTTATTTTTTCTTTTATTTCCTGATTTTTGAAATTTTACCCTCTTTTGTTTACCATAAACACAATCTTCACAGAACTCTAAGTCCACTTCTTTCAAACCTGGTAGAAGCTTCTTTGTTTGAAGGATTTGCAATCCTTTGGCACTCATATGCCCAAGTCGGTAGTGCCACACCGCACTACCGACTTGTTTACCATAAACACAATCTTCACAGAACTCTAAGTCCACTTCTTTCAAACCTGGTAGAAGCTTCTTTGTTTGAAGGATTTGCAATCCTTTGGCACTCATATGCCCAAGTCGGTAGTGCCACACCGCACTGTCAACTTCTGTAGTTGCTGCACAAGCTGAAGGTTGCGTGCCAACAGTACACAAGTAAAGTGTACTGACTTTTTCACCCTTGGGAACCACCAAAAATCCCTTTGAGATCTTCCACCGTTTGTTTCCGAATGCAATCTTGTGACCTTCATCGTCCAATTGTCCTGTAGAGATCAAATTTTTGCGAAGAGAAGGAACATGCCTAACATCTTTAAGCTTCCATTCATTTCCGTTAGCAGTTTTGACAGAAACTGTACCTTTGCTGACAATCTCACAAGCTTCATCATCTCCCAAGTATGCATACCCAAAATTACCTTTGGTGTAGTCTTGGAAATGTTGCTTGTGTGGTGTCGCATGGAATGAAGCCCCGGAATCTACTATCCAGGAATTAGACACATTGTCTAATGAGAGAATTAGAGCATCTTGCTCTACTTTACCTGCCACATTGGCCTCCAATGTTGGCTTGTTGTCTTGAGACTCTGTCTCCTTCTTCTTCTTGGACCAGCAATCCTTCTTGACGTGGCCCTTCTGGCCGCAGTTTCAACATTCAAGAACTGACTTTGTGCGTGACTTGCTCCGCCTTGAGCGATCACGACCCTTTTGGTTTTTGAACCTCTCCTTAAGCCTTCCTCTTGTTTCCATTGATAGTGCAGCACTTGATGATTCTCCTGTGCTTCTCCTTCGCATTTCCTCGCTTAGGAGAACACCCACAACATCATCAAACTTAAGAGTATTTGTGCCAGAGATAGAATTACTTACAGCCATCACAAGGCTGTCCCAACTATCCAGTAGAGATGATAGTATAAGGAGAGCTCGCACTTCGTCATCGAAATTTATTTTCACTGATCGAAGTTGACTTATGTTTGTGTTAAAGTCATTTAGGTGTTTTGCAACTGAACCATTCTCTGCCATCTTTAGATTGAACAAGTGCTTCATAAGAAATACCTTATTGGATGCCGATGGTTTCTCGTAGAAGTCGTCATGTGACTTCATCAAGTCCTCCGTGGTCTTCATCTCCGAAACATTGAAGGCCACCGTTGACGCCAAGCTTAACCGGATTGTTCCCAGTGCCTTTCGATCAAGGACAATCCATGCTTCATCTACCATTGTTGCGGGCTTCTTCGCAAGACCGCCTAGTGGCAAATAGAGGTCCTTCTGGTAGAGATAGTCTGCAATCTGCATCTTCCAATGTTGGTAGTTTTTGCCGTTGAACTTCTCAATCTTGAGCTTCCCTTCCTCCGCCATAACTCCCACTCAATTCAAGGAATCCTTTCCTTGAGATAATTTAGCTACGAGCAAATCTTGCTCTGATACCAGTTGTTAGGAAATAAGACATAGCTAAATAGATAATTGAGTAGATTACTTAATGGAGAGAGACAGATTTATATACACGAGATTATAGAGTAGAGAGAGAGAGAGAGAGAGTACACACGATATACGTGGTTCCCCCAATGTGGGCTACGTCCACGTGAAAGCAGCCACTCAATGGCTTTAGTACTTCAAAACAAGAAGTAGTTTACAAAGGGATTATATCCTTAATGGAGCTCCCGCCTTGCTTCACTCTCACCACCTCACACTCACCTTGTTGCATCAACTTCACACTATGAAATGTGTGTAGAAATGGCCTCCTTTTATAGGCCAAAAGGGCTACCCTCTCTTATGAGAGACAGCCATGTGTAGCCGCCCTTGTGCTAATAAGTCCAAATCGGACCCTCCAATCCGCCCATGTGTGGCCACCCTTGAGAAGACAAGTCCTTTTGAATTCGGCCACCGGCCACTGGCCATTGACTTCCGACCACCGGCCATCGGCCATTGACTACCGGCCACCGGCCAATCGACCGGTTGTTTTTCGACCACTTTCTGGCCACCGTCCGGCCATAATATTCTGGCGAAAAATAATATTCCGGCGAAAAAAAAAGTCTTGGGGGCCTCCGCCCCCGAGGCCTTTAAAGTTGCCCCTGATTCTTGTCCGTGAAAATTTTGGTTTCCGATGAGTGATTTTCCTTCACGCACGATGGCTTCTCCTGATAATGGGGGCCTTACAAATGTGCGCTTTTACCACAGAAAATTACAAGGGTAAATCAGGCTCCATACTTAACAAAAAGAAGATGAGAAGAGGGTTGAAGTAGGGGAAAGAGGAGGACGAAGGGAAGGCAGGCTAAGGCGGAGAAGATCTCTCTCCTTCTCTTGACAAAGCTAAGGAAGATCTATCTCCCTCTCTCGACTAAATTCTGTGTGTGTGTGTGTGTGTGTGTGGCTCGTATAGAAGCTCAACTTCAAGCTTATGTTCCCTCTCTCTTAACCTTGACAAGAGTGAAGAAGTTAAGCAAGAGGATTATTCCTTGCTCTCAACGTCAGACTCAATGGACAGGGAAGTACCAAGAGCATATAGGTCATGAGGGTAAAGAGAGTAGGAGGAGGAGAGTTCTTGAAGAAAAATAAGGTAGTGGAGAGCAACACGGAGGAGATCCATAATCATCGGCTTAATCTCGACTAATCTTGTTGATTAGTTTTCTTAGTCTTTCTTAAGGAGCTTAAACTCCTTAACCCTTATGTAATTCATTTTATGGTGCCGTTAATGGCCCACTTTGATTATTGATTAAGCTTTACTCAAGGTTTATTTATGCTCATGGTGATTGTTGGAGCTTTCTGTGTCTGTTGTTCTCAATCTGTCACATCTCTCACAACCAGAGGCCTCGCGCTTTTCCGGCTCACCTTTCAAACACATATCCCCCAACAACTTGGTGGACTGGACGCTAAACAAGCCGGGGTGGGAGATTGAAGAGATGAGAAGAACTAGAACCAGGTGAGAGTAAATGGAAAATCAAAAAGATGGGATGATTGTGACTCCATACTATGCAAATATGCTAGAGCTGGTACAAGGGTATCCGCAGGAGATGGAAACCAAGAAAACACAGCACAAGAGGGTAGAGGAAGTTGTTGACATAGCACTAGATGTTGTGTATGAAGAATGGAATGTTTTTTTAGGATATGATCCTAAAGGTTACCTTGCATGTTACAAGTAGACATGACAAGCCAAGGTGTACCCAAGGACCAAATGATTTTGGCTTTTGGACAACTTGTGGCTTTGAATTTCAAAGGAGTGTACCACTAAGAGATAACAAAGTGTTCTTTCCAACTGTGGAGTGAATTTGCAAACGCATTGATCCATGCAAGCTTTGTGGTACTAGACCTTGAGATGGTACTAGATCCATGCAAGCTTTGTGGTACTAGACCTTGAGATTGATGAGATTATATCCAACAAAAAAAGACAATGTGAAGATGATTTAAGGGGTAAATTGAGTGCTTCTACAACGGTATGGACCCGGATAGAAGCTCTTTTAGATTTGAGTGATTTGAGGGACAACCAATTATTGGATATTGAAGACACGCTGGGCATAACTGAAACTAAGTATGCTAGTTTCAGATTGTATGATGGAAAAAGTGAGCATAAAAGTTTCCAAAGTAGTTTACATAATTCTTTCAAGAAAACTAAGGAGATTTCTAGGGACATCCTATGAGTATCAGTTAACTTGGTTAATTGAACTCAGGATGAAGCTGGTATACAACATGTCAAGGATCTACCACATGATGCCTGCAAGAAAATGTCTGTGTATGAGTCTGCTGAAGTATGCATGGTTGCAGATGCAAATGTAATAGGTCAAAATAAGACTGTTGTTGAGAGCCGCAAGACCTTGGACTTGGGTATAGTAGATTTATTGGGTTTAGATATAGCAAATTTTGAAGGCCTAGGGATGATCCAGAGAATGTATTTGAAGTTTTGCAAGGTGATGATTTAGAGGGGGTGCATACTCCTTCTTTATCAAGATTTTGTGACACAGGGCTCACACTATGGCAGAATGATCATGAACTTGATGATGCTTATTCAGTGGGGGTCCATAGTGAAGTGCAATCTCTTGGTGTTGCATATGTTTGTTGCACTATGTCGATGATATGGACAGGGCATTAGATGAAATTTTCAATATTCATGCTGAAATTTGTGCTATGGAAGTCCAAAGATATTTGAATGAGGGAGAGAAACTTGAAGAGCAGTCCACATCAAATGTGGCTAGTATGCATGTCATACGTAGAAATCTTAGTTTATAGCAGCCTGAGATGTGCAAGGTAGAGGAATATTTTGAAGCGGTGGACCCAAAGTTTATGTGCTTATTGGACAAAGATTTTGAAGGATTCTCAAATACAGATGCTAAGGGTACCAAGCAACCTAAATTTGTGCATGAGCAAGTTTAATCAATTGCAACTAATGATGACCTTACACAGTTGTTGGATGATGCTCTACTTGATTTTGAGCATGTACAAGATAGGAAAATGTTTCCTAATGCAACTTAGAAGCCCAATGAAGAGAGTTTTGCTAGCGCATTCATGTATTGAGATATGCAATACAAGAATTCCAATGCTAGAGGGGGTGAAGGTGCATTACCAATGCTCCTACCCGTGATTGATGATCAAAAATTGGCTAAGCCAATTGCACAAGGGATATGGAAGTATCAAAGGATACATGATTCTATATGGGATCTGATGCTATCCTATGATGTAGGGGATTTTGAGCTAGTTTTTTATTCATGAGGAGACAATTTTATGCATGGTTCAAGAGAATTGATTAATATTCCATTTGATCTCGCAGGAGATAGATATATGCATGATATGGGGCTGGTGACTTATATGCCATATGATCCATGTGGGATTCTTGATGGTTTATGGGTCAATACATGCTTATGTTCTACGGTTGGAAAACTCATATGTTTTCCCTATGATCCTGGAGGAGATTATATTCAAATAAGGTCATAGGTTGGAATTTTTCTTTTTCAAATCATGCTCACAGTGGGGTAGTGCTTATATGTTTACATTTTTTGCTTGAAGATTGAAGATCGGTTGGCATAGACCGGAGGACGTGTAGGTTCAGAGGGGGTGGATGTCATGATGTTGTGTGTCCATAGGAGAAAACTTAGAGAAGATATCGCTTCCTGGGTGCTATTAGTTTGAGACAAATTATCGGAAGTTTTTATTGGACTACCTCGATCGATATGTATGTCATATGGTGAGTACTCATGCCAAATATGGTGTACTTAATAGAGCAATAAGTGCTTAAGGAGCATCTTGTCCAGAAAGGGATAATGTTCTTGGCAGTGGCTTGGTCGATAAATATGCTCAATGGTTGAATTTAAAGAAACATTAAATGCTTGACAAATGTGGGGAATTCCCAACATGGCAGTGGAAAGGCTATTAGGATGTGATAGCCAATGCTTTGGTTGATATATTGTGCCTAGCCATGCTTTGCTCAAGTATGCATGCCATTAAAGGCTTTTGGAGAAATCTATGTTGGCAATGCTTTGGTGGACATGTAAACCAAATGGGGTGCCCAATGGGGGTAGAGTGGGCACCCACTAGAAAGAAAAGGGACACCGCCCAAGGCCAAAGTCAAGGGCCACCCATAGTGTGTGTATGTGGAGAGGGGGGGGGGGGGGGGGGGGGGGGGGGGGGGGCTGTCCAATGATGAAACCCATGTGAAGAGGGCCCACATTTAGAAAATGGAAGGATTTTTCAGCCCATCAACCACATGATCACACATGTTGAACCAAGCATTAGTCGCTTTTGTTGGCACGCCAATAAGCCTACTAGTCTTGCTTTGTTGGCCTTGTCATAGTAGTTAATGTGTGAATTTGTGTAAATTTGTAAATAGGATACTACGGGTAAATTGCTTGAGAAAGTTTTTCTAAACAAAAAGGATAAATCAAAATAAACATAGGATATTTTGTGAAAATCAATTTGAAATCAAAAGGTCATTTTTTTATGAAGCATATATGCAATCTCTCTATCAAGATAGATCACTAACCTCATGAGTAATGTCTTCACTTGAACAAGTTTTACAGCGAACGACTCTCCTTTGAGGAGCTATGAAAGAAAAAGCAAAATACTTGTTAAACTTTTCAAACTAAGAAATTTTTAATGAAAAATTCAGAAAAGTAGACAAGATCTACATTTGTACCATATGGAAGTATGGTGAAAAGTCAACACAATGTCTCTCCAAAATTTATAAGGAACAAAAGCCCTTCCTTGCCCAGTACTCCAGTTCCTATTACATAGTCATGGTATTCAAGAACATGATAACGAACCTAAATTTTTGTTTAATAATTTGGTCCCGAAGTCCTTGCCAAGGCCATCTAAATTTCTCTCTTGTAGTTTTTTAGTCAAATTCCTTGCCACATCCATGTTGGGCATATTGTTGGAATTGGGTTTGTAGGGCTTGGAGAAGATGAAGAAGCTCAAGGTGTTGGATTTAGGGTTGCAAGGGAACACACACAACTTGGGAAGCTTAAGGCACACAACAGACTCTATGTACACTGAGGACTAGTGCAACCATTTCTTTGGTTTTATCAATGATTCCTTTGGACATACCATCCCTCATGTCATGCTGGTGATTTCCTTGATGTACCATCAATCTACTCATGCTTTCATCATTTGGCATAATATACAAAGCAATCACATGTACGCAAACAAATGGGTGGATTTCCACAATAGTGGCAAGTAAGCTTGCCTCCAAGTCCATCACAAAACTCCTCCATATAAGGTAATTTTAGCATACTACCATTGAAATGTGTCATGTTTTCCTTACCAAAATTCACCAATTTGGGACAACATTCATTGAGATACTTTAGTGCACCTAAAAATGGCTTTTGCTACACTCAAGGAAATGTGATGTTTGAGGTTTGTGGTTTGGTTGAGTGGAGTGGATCATACTTATGTTCCATAGCATCCATTGGATGAAATTTTCATAAGGTTAGTGGAAACTCAAACACCGTGTTACCATTGTACACCTTTGGAATTTCCCACACTTGTTTGGTTTTCACTATCTTTGAAAGAAGCTTTGTCAAGGGGCTAACATTGACTTGAAAAAAGACAAAACACTATTGCTTCTCCTTACCTCGGTAGAGTTTTGCAATGCTTGATCCCCATGAAGTCATTTCGTGCTTGGGCTAGTAAGGTCTATGTAGGGAACGCTACCAGAGGAGAAGACGCACCACTCAAATTTGAGACTATATATGTCATCTTCAACCACCACCATGAACTTTGTAGAGGGAGATTTATCCACAACATAAAACTCCTCTCCTAAGTGATTGCTTGTTTTCTCTAGTGGTACTATCAACTCTTCACTCCTCCCAACCATGACAATGGCATGTAGAGCACTAAATGTTTGGGGTGCAACATGCTCTTGCACGACATGATAACAGAGTTGAAAAAATAAGCAATGGTTTGAAAAAATGAGAGTGGAAATGTCTAATTGTGTCTAGAAGAGTTAAGGGAATTTTATATTAATCCTAATATTTATTAGTAACATTTAATAATTTTTTGAAATCCAAATTAAATTATTTTAAAAAAAAGTTGTATTCCCTCACGTGAGAGGGTTCTTTTGGACGCCTAATGAGATTGCTCATCAACGTTACAAAAAAGAAAAAGGCACCTTTAACGTATAAAAAATAGTCCCATCCACGTTACATTTTGTGCATCCTATCCAACTGGACCTCTTGTAACTGCAAGAGCCTCTCTTTGAATGCATCACTAGGCGGCCCAAGCAACTTCTCTAACATCTTGACCGCAGGCAACTCTACCTCCACAGGCAATAGTGCTTCCTTTCCATACACCAAATGAAATGGAGTAAACCATGTACCTGTCTTCACCGAAGTACGGTAAGCCCATAATGCACTAGGCAATTCCAAATCCCAATTCTTTCCTTGGTGCTCTGTCACTTTAGAAAGAATTTGTACCAACTCACCATTGAATCTTTCATTTAAGCCATTACACTGCGGGTAATAAGGAGTGGTATGCTGGTGCCTAATCTTCATCTTTGTGCATAAGAAGTCTAGCAGTTTAGCTCTAAATCCTGGCCCCTTATCTGAAAGTAGCTCTAATGGCACCCCAAACTTGCAACATATTTCATCATACACAAATTTTGCCACATCCTTTGCAGTGATCTGTTTTACTGCTATAGCCTCTGCCCATCTAGAAAGATAGTCCACTGCCGTCAAAATATAGCTTTTGCCCCTGCTTGTGATAGGTAACGGGCCTATTGCATCAATCCCCCACTTTTCAAACACATCAAACGCCATAATGGTTTTTCGTAGCTCTGGCTTCAACACTCTCTTCCCAAACGCTTGACACCTATTGCAAGACCTACACCAATGGTGAACATCCTTGTGCAAACTAGGCCATACATACCCCTCTTGCAAAATCTTATGCAAGGTGATCTTTAGAGCAAATGGCCACCACATGCACCTTCATGATTCTCTTCCAACACTCTATAAAGCTCCTCCCGCCAAGGTACACGTCTCAACACGAGATCAGCCCCTTTCATGTATAAGACATCACCAATCAATTTGTACCTGTATGCTCTACGCACAAAGCCATACTTCTTAGACTTCTGAATCTTCTTTGGAATGATTCCTGTTAGCAAAAACTCCTCTTCTTGAGCCAAACTTTCTCGGCCATGATAAAGAGGTAAATTGGTCCTCAACACGAATAGCTCCCCAATCATGCCTTGAGCTGCTTCATGTGCCTCTCCATTTAGAGCACGTTCAATGTGTCTGATGCTCCATGCTTCAAACTTTTTTAACAGGCCTTTAATTATAAAGCACATTTCCTTCAATGAGGTGTTCTTGCTCTTCCACACACCCAGCACTTGCTTCACCACTAACAAGGCATCACCTTTTATGCTCAACCTTCGAACCCCATGCTTCAAACAAATGTGTAATCCGGCTTCCAATGTAGCATACTCAGCCTCATTGTTACTATGCGCATCCAATTTGAACCCTCTCTTGCATACTAGCTTCCCCTCTGGATCATAAAGTGCTATACCCCCTGAAGCTGCATCGTGGCTCTTTCTGTATGAACCATCAAAGAACAACACATGTGCATTGCTGATCTGTGGAACTTCTTCAACTACCTTTCTCACCACCTCTTCCTTAACAATAAGGGGATTCTCCTTGTAGGTCAACAAATCAGCTAGGGTAGCCCTTGTACTATCTTCCACTAGAAAAGAGAACTCAAACTCTTACAGCTCAATTACCATTTCTTCACCACATTTGACATGTTAATACCATTAATTAACTGTGGCAAAAAGGCATAACTCGTCAAGAAAACAAAAGGCCGTGGTAGCAAGTAATGACGAAATCGTCGACAAGCAAATATTACACTGGCCATCACTAGCTCTACTTCCGATAACTTTCTCTCCGCTACCAACTTCACTCGGCTTGCACAATACACTGGCCTCATATAATGGCTGCCCTTCCCCTTTTGCAATAGCATGGCTCCAATGGAATCATCCCCTACTGATGGATTTACATAAAAAACTTTCTCCCAATCAGGAGCCTGCATGGCTGACAACCCCCCTAACACCTCTTTCACCTCTTGAAACACTTCTTCACACTTGTCATCCCATTGCAATGGATCATGCTTTGCCACTTGCTGTAATGGATAAAGAAGCTGCGAAGACAATGGAATAAACCATGCCATGTACTTCACTTTGTGTATAAAGGTTGCCAATTGCTTCGTACTCATAGGTGATGGAAGAAGAATAATAGACTTCACCTTATCTGGATCAACCTCAATGCCATTTTCTAACACCATATGGCCCAATAACTTCACCCTTGGCTGTGCTAGATGACATTTCTTTGGATTTAGTTGTCCTCCACATTCATCATATCGAGCCAATACCATCTGCAGCTTCTCATGGTGATCAGCCCTACTGCTATAGACACAGAAGTCATCCATAAAAGCTTTAACACAACTACCAATGAATGGTTCCAACACCCAATTTTCTCTCTCTTGATAGAAGGAAGGTCCATTTGACAACCCAAATGGCAATACTGTGTAGCAATAGCAGCCCCATGGCGTAATGAAAGTTGTCTTTGTGCGGTCTTTAAGAGCAATCTTCAATTGAAAATAGCTTGAAAAACCATCACACACACTGTACCTCTCATAACCTGCCACTGAATCCAAGATCTGATCAATAAATGGAAGAGGATATGGGCTCTTTTTAGTGGCTGCGTTTAAGGGTTTAAAATCTACACAAATTCTCCACTTCCCATCCTTATTTGGACTGACTACAACTGGACTCACCCATTCTGTGGTCTCCACTGGAACTATGAACCCTGCCTTCAATAACTTGTCCACCTCTACCCGCAAGGCTTCCATTTGCTCTTGACCCATCCTTCTTAGCCTTTGCCGCATTGGCTTAGCACCTTCTTTCAGCTCTATATGCATCTCTTCGCCCTTGAACCCTCTGATCTCTTCATATGAAGTAATGAACAAATCAGGAAAACTAGCCAGCATGTGCAAATATATATCCTTCTCCATAGCTGAGAGGTCTCCACTAATCATTTGTGTCATCAATTCCTGCTTCTTTGACAACTCAACCTTGGTTTGCATCAGCCCTTCAATCACTTCATAAGGCCCTTCACTTTCATCTTCAACCTCATTCGCAAATGCAACTAAATGAAACTCCTGGATTTCTTTGTCCATCAAAAGAAATGCAACATCAGCATCCTCATCACTGCTGGTAGTGCTATCACTGTCCTCATCTGTCACCGTGGAAGAGTCTTCATCACTAGACTCATCCTCATCTTCATAAAGCTCCTCTAATCGTTTCCTTGTGTCCATATTATAAAGCTTCTTGGTACCTGTCTTTCCATAGAGGCTAATCGTACCATGTCGCCAATCTTGAACAGCTCCCACTGCACGTAACCATGGTCTGCCCAGTATAATAGGATATGCTCCCAACCCTGCTGGCATCACATGAAAATCAACCACTGCCTTTGCATCATATGCCTCCACTTCTAAGCTCTTTACAACACCCAAGCATTTTACTTTTTGATGGTTTGCCAATCTGATCCGAAACCCTGACACCCCAGCCACTGTGAGACCCATCTTCTCAACGCATGAGTGTGTTATGACGCATATTTGGGCTCCGCCATCCACATAACCTTGTCCCAAATTTTTCCTTTTATGCCACACATCTACTATTGGACAAATGTCTGGTAGCTCATCCATTGCCAACACCTTTACTGAACCTCTCTCTGGCTCTTTCTCCATTGGGTTAACCATCCTCTTCCACTGTCGCTTTAGCTTAGGCACCATCTCTATAAGCTGCCCAAAAGTAACATCTGCCTTCCTGCTCGTCAGATCCTCCTTCAAGTCATAGCTTAATTGCCCATCCCCTAGTGGAAAATCTGAAACATGAAACTTTCGACGAGCTCTCCTTTTCCTCTTGGCCTTGACATCCTCGCCTTCATGGCTCTTTCCTTTCTTCTTACTAGGACCTGGGGCACTTCTTCCTTTCTTTTCCTCTGTGGTCCTCTTCTCAATAGGCATCACTAATGTATCCTCTAGCTTTGATGCCTTCTCCAAGGTGACTACACTTAGCACTTTTGTCTTTCCTTTTTCCTCCTGGGTCAGTCCACTAGTTCCTTCATCTCCCTTAATTTCGATGCCATAATCCTTTGACCTAGTTAGCACCTGTCTTGGCAATGGATACATGTCTCCCCCCATCCTTGGTGGCTTATCACATTGCGGGCTGATGTGATCTAACTCTCCACAATTACAACGTGGGCGTCTGCCTCCAAAACCTACCATTGCTTTGTCCAACACCATTCCTAGGCCTTTCTTCACCTCCTGGCTGATTTGCAAACCGCCCTCGACCTCGATTATTTCCCAGTTGACCTAGCATGTTTAGGCTGAGATTCTTCATCAAATCAACCACTTGCCTCATGTCTTGCCTTAGGCCATCATCTTGCACTGCTGTAGTGACCACTGCTGGCATAACCTGAGTAGTAACAGGAACCACTGGTTCATGATGAACCCCTGACATACGACCTTGTAAAGAGTCCATAGGCTGAAATTCAGACCTCATGGGCAAAGACTCCACCCCTAACTGGCTCATTTTCCTCAGCTTCCACTCTTTGTTCCTTGCTACCTCTAGTGCATCTTCATATGTCCTAGGCTTCTTTAGCTCCACTCTCCAACGTATATTCTCCCAAAGACCAGCTAAGAACCTGTCCTTCTTCATCATGTCAGGCGGGGGTACCTGTGGTGCTAAAGCCTTGCACATTCGCTCCCATGCCAATGAAAACTTACGTATATACGCATCTACTGGCTCACCTTCCTTTTGCACCAAAGCCTGTAGTTCTTGCCACACTTTGTCAGGATCTTCTATCTTCACAAACTCCACTTCCAACCCATGTCGTAGATTGTCCCAACTCAACCTTACAGGTGGATCAGCCACACGCAACTCCTCTTCAAATGCTTTAGACCAAACTCGTGCATCACTCTTCAAACAAATTTGGAGAAGGCCTAACATCTGCGCAGGGTCATGAATCTGGTTGCCAATGCAGGCAACCTCCATCTTTTCCAAAAATTCTTCCACATCTTCATCACTTCTTCCATGAAACTTCGGATAAGAGAAAGCCATGGCTAACCAAATTATGATGCTTTGAGAACCCCTTCGAACACACGTGCAAGAACCCAAAACTTTTCACTACCCAATCCCCAGAAACTTCAATGGAGCTCAGCTTTAGATAAGGACAAACACATGCACATCAAATGAGTTTTCATAGTTAATCATCGGAATGACAACAGGCAAAGGACATTCCAGGATCTCTCTCAATCTTCTTGGCCCAAACATAAAGACTATGCGCTGCTGGAAAAAGATCTTCCTGGACACATGAACATTAATCTGAATTCTTTGAGTTAAATGAAAAGGAGTGAACTGAGGGCCATTTTGATCATCCATTAAAGCCAACCATGAAGCTCCCAAGAAGGCACGCCTGACTCAACCTCTGATTTTGCCAAAATTTCAGCAGCATAACAGCATAAATGGCTCAAAAGACCAAAAAACCAGCCATCATAACTTGGAAAAATTTTGACAGAGTTTCCCCAAAAGTAGAGCCGTAGGAACCCAAAATATAGACTGTATATGTATGCATAAACTGTCAACAATAGAACCCAAGCATCAAGTAGGACTCACTAGTACATAGCCTATGGCGAGGTCACAAAAAGGGTGCTCCAGCTACCTGTATCACCGAAAGGATCTCCACATTTGAGAATCCCCCATCTCAATAAAAACCTCACGCTATCGACCCTCACACGAAGGCTAATGCAAATCGCATATAGTCAAGTCTCAGAAATGACTATCTTCCCAGACCAAGTCTCAGAAATGGTTGGGACTGCCAAATACAACCAAGTATGGCTCCACAAATGCGTACAATGGCAGTTTCCACAAGTAACGTACAATCCAGCAGACAATGCGCTCAAATAGGCGCCAAGTGATGCATTCCCACAACAACTGCAAGTGACATCACTGCTAGTATATCACTGTACTCCAGCTACCTGTACCTGTGTGAATCACCTGTACCTGTACCTGTCCCTATAACCTGTAATCTGCAACCTGCAACCTGCAACCTGTAATCCCGAAGCTCGAAGCTCGAAGCTCGAAGCAGAAGGTACTCGAAGAAGATCCTCGGTGGGGGCGCCAAAAGAATGTGAGCGGGATGGAAACACACACAGCGCCTCTATAACGACCCGACACACACTCTTGGGAAGATACACACACACACTATGGGGCACCACTCGGCTTACACAACACACCTGGCCGAGACAGGGAACACACCTCTGGAGTGAGAGGAGAGAGACTATCCACTTGCCCACTCCACACAGACATACACACACACATACACCCAAAAAACTCAGCTCAAAAGAGGAGAATTTCTGATGTTTAGATACAATTGAGCTTGGGCCAACACCAATGGGGCAAATAGCTCACACAATATGGGTAAAAGAAGCCAGATACAATCACAAACTGGAGCAGAAACTTCGCTCATAAGAGGAACTTACACAGAAAAACAGTAGGAAAAGAGTGAGAAATTTGGAAAAATGGACAGCGCCATCGCGTCCGGAACAGCCCAAAACCCCAGTCTACAATGTCAAAGTGCTCAAATCCGACCTCGGATGAGCAGTTTACGGCCAAAACAGGCTCCAAAATGAGCAAAAACACACCTGCGGCTGTTCCTCCTCTCTTCTCCACGTTTTTTTCTGGTCTTCTCTCAGTTTTTTCAGTTCCCACACTTAGCTTTATTAGCTGGGCACCCTTGGCCTTTTAGATGACCTCAAACGGCGGACCCCGGACAGGCCAAAAACTGACCTCGTAGTGCATAGTTGTCACCTTTTTGCATCCATACGCACACCTGTCACTCAGCTTTTTCCAATAATGCGTCCCGCCACCACGTGGAGTGGCCCCAAAAAGTGGTTCTAATGATGACCTTTCTGCATAATTCTCACGAGAAAACACCCACGTTGTGTCTATCCTCATCCGCGTGCAAATATTGACCTCGTTCGCCCTCCTGACGCCACTAGATGCCATCTGACGCACCTGCTGACCTCACGTCGTCGGCCCGCGGATAGCTTCCTCGAGAAGTTTTACACGCTACCAACTCCTCCTTATTGTAGAAAAAACACACTAGTATTGATAATAGTGAAAATCGTTGCACTATGTACATGCTGTCCTACCTTTACACATGTGGGCTCCACGTAACCACCTGGCTATGAAAATTGGGTAATCCTTTATTCGATGCACCATGCATGTGTATGTACATATGCGCAATCCCTTGCTCAAAAAAACTCCTGACAACGCATAAAAGGAATATCTTGAGAGCACGAAATGGATGCAAGACATAAAGAAGTGGTTTGGGAGATGGGATGCATTAGACTTGCTACATGATGCTTCAATTGACTCCCAAGTGAATGAAGACACATAAAAGCAAGATCTTGAGCACGAGATAGATGCAAGACATAAAGACGTGGTTTGGGAGATGGGATACATTACACTTGCTACATGATGCTTCAATTGACTCCCAAGTGAATGAAGCTTTTCTACAATGCCAATGTATTACGGCTTGGGAGAAATCCGGTGGGTCGCACTTCATACATTACACCACCCATATTGCCCCCAACTACAAAACCATGTTCTTTGCTGAAAGAGGAAACCGTACTTACACTTACATGCTTGAGCCTATCCCTTGTCAACGATACGCGCTATCGCAGTCATTCGGCTTAGCTCCCATTTCCTTTGATGCAAAATAGGGTGTTGGGGAAATGGAGAAGAGTCAAATCGATTGTGCACATTATGCTCACTGCAAGTTCGAGAGTCTGAGTACGTCTAAGTCATGACTGAAAATGTGAGAGAAGCAAGTTCGGATGTGACCAAAAGCTGAGCACCTACACACTTTCCTCTCCCAGCCACAGTGTGGGCTCTCCATTGCGACTCTCATCACCACAATTTTGGAGCATCAGCGTTACTCATCAGCCATACACATACTACACCACATGTAACTTTGGTCTCATAGGTCATATTTGACCTCTGAGGACAATAATAAAATTTATCTCTCTCTCTCTCTCTCTCTCTCTCTCTCTCTCTCTCTCTCTCTCTCTCTCTCTCTCTCTCTCTCTCTCTCTCTCTCTCTCTCTCTCTCCATGGGAACCGCCTGCAATCGCTGGCGACCATGTGGCACATCCGAACTTGCTTCTCTCACATTTTCAGTCATGACTTAGACCTACACACTTTCCTCTCCCAGCCACAGTGTGGGCTCTCCATTGCGACTCTCATCACCACAATTTTGGAGCATCAGCGTTACTCATCAGCCATACACATACTACACCACATGTAACTTTGGTCCCATAGGTCATATTTGACCTCTAAGGACAATAATAAAATTTATATCTCTCTCTCTCTCTCTCTCTCTCTCTCTCTCTCTCTCTCTCTCTCTCTCTCTCTCTCTCTCTCTCTCTCTCTCTCTCTCTCTCTCTCTCTCTCTCTCCATGGGAACCGCCTGCGATCGCTGGCAACCATGTGGTAGTACCACAATTGCTCGTAGTCCATGTGGACTATCAAGCGGGTCAGCATGGCCCACCGCGGTCTGCATGGTAGTCCGCATGGTCATCAATGATCGCTATGGACACTCCACAGTCCACGTGGCAGTCAATGCTTGTGGTGGATGATCACGGGTTATCATGGTGGACCACGCTATACACTCGTGTGGACTACGGGCGCTTGTCACATGGACCTCCCTCTTTGACTACATGCACGTCCCCCCCTCCCGGGCTATAAAAGGGTCCGTGCTTACCATTTCCTTTTTCTCACTCTCACTCTCTGACTTTCTCTTGAAATCCATAACTGTTAGTGAACTCTAAAAAAGCTACTCTTTTACATTCCACTAGGCTCTCCTTCTCCCTTTGTTATAACCTTTGCTCTTTCTATTTCCACTCTCTTTTCTCTCCCCCTTCCCCCCCCCCCCCCCCCCCCCCCCCCCCCCCCTCGCCTATAAAAGGGGGTACCCCTTGCAGATTCTTTTTTTTGTACTCTCACTCTCCACCTTTCTCCTCAAATCCATAAGCTTCCTCCTTCTATATTTTTCTCCCTCACCTGCCAAATTCTCGTTTTTTTTTAAAAATCCCCTATTATTAAAAAAATTGCCAATTCTAGCGATGAACCAGTCTAAAGGAGTGGATTGCCAAGAAGAAATCCAAATACATGCCACTTAAGAGAGTGATTTTTCTTTTGCAAACGACATCCATAGCTGGAGCGTTCATGCTGACAGCTGCACATATACCTCCGTTGAAGGGTGCAATCATGTCGACGTCCATAAAAGCACAGAACGCGGGTAATGACCCTCTTACTGATCTCTTTGGATCTGTGGTTGATAGCCACATTTCTTGAGAATGTATTGATGCACATGTTGTGCCATACAATCACTTGTTACCACAAATCCCTCTTTATCATCTTTTGGCCAATCCGACCATTAAAACAAACGATGATTGTGTGACAAAGCGCACGACCTCTATAGTCGAAAGAGGTTACCAGCCCACGATGGCTCTTTTGATTGTGTTCGCAGATTTTTCCAAGAAAGATCTTACACCATTTGATAGACGTGAAACTTATGGGAGAGAGTTAGTGATGTCGGCTACATTTGATGACCAAATTAGAGACATTTCGGATCTCTCTCACATGGAGGAGAAATTTTTCATCATATGGAATGCTAATCATTGGCTCCATGCGTGGAAAGATTGGGCATTGCGGGAGCAGTTGGATAAATTCTCCACTCCGAAGGTTGAGTACACGATTGTGAAGTTTGATATAGAGGAGATGGCAAAAGATTTGTTAGCGCTTGGTATGATCAATAAGTAAGTTCTTGCACAATTCTATTGATGCACTTAAGTTTTAAATTATTAGTAAAATTTTACATTTAAAAATACGGTTACACAAGTCCATGTCCCTCACATCACTATCAAGGACATCTTTATGATGCAAAAATTAGTGCTTACTGATCCACAGTTTTTATTGGACAATTTCAATGAGAAGATAGAGTGAAAGCTGAGAGGGCACTTTGTGGCACAATAATAAACCGATCAAAATAGACTACATATGTATTTGCTAGCACAACTATGGTGGAAGGTAATGGTAAATTTATAATACCCATGCATTAGGTGAGTACATGTTGTTTTGCTTGAAAATCAATTGGTTTGCACGATTTGTATTGTTTGTAGGAAGAGTTCGATGAAATGTATCGGCTCAAAACACAGAATTTGTCAACCAAGGGGAGCAGAGTACCCTTCAGACCAAGATGATTACAAAGCAAGCTATGATTTGGCGGTGAAAGAGACTGAGAAATTTTTTTGCGTAAGGGATTGGACATAGCAGTCATAGCCAATCTCAAGAATGGCGCAGAGTTTTTTCAAAGATGAATTTCTTTTGTGGGTTGGAGAGAGAAGGGTTGTAAAATGACCCCCTTCAGAGTATCCGAGGTTGCACGGGCACACATTAGTCCTGCGGAGTAAGTGTTATTTGCTTTTGAATGCACTATTTTTTTAATTGTTAAAGATAGTGTCCAATGATACGCTGCAAAAAAGGTCGGTTGGTTGATATATTGACCACAAGGGCAATGTGTCGTTGATGGAGGCATCTATTCCAACTCAAGAAAATACATTCTCGCAGTGGTTGTTTATTGGTGGTAGCTAGAAAGGTGAGCATAGTAACATTAGAGTACGGCATCATATCTAGTATTTCAACATTTCTAATGCTTGGAGTGCAGGGGTGTTTTGAGCTTGACAAAGAAGATGGAGGCCGAGAACTCCATGGTAAAGAAGCTACATGCACGTAATTGTGACATGTCTCTTGGTGAGGCAATGCAAGCTTTTCAACAAGAGCACTTTGCCAAGGCTTTTGTGTGCTGGAAGGCAACCATACAAGCCACACACAACACAGAGAAGCAGTCATATTTTGTATATATTGTCCAACGCTTGCTATACATATGTTAAACCATAGAGCTTTATTAAGATGCATGATTCAAATTGTGTGTTTTGAATAATGGAGTCGTTCCTCTTGTAATTTATAGATAGTAGTTGGGCACCCTTATGTGAAGTATTCATAGTCCATACCCCGAGCATCCCGGCAATGTGTGGGTAAAGTCTGAGAGGAGGAGAGTGGCATCTAGCCCAATGACTGGATAGACAAGCTCCATGTTAAGATATGTGGAGATATTTTCTATGGTTCTTGATCTATGTGGATGGCAAGTTCCCCAAAAATGAAGTCGAAGAATACAATAATAAGTTATGTTTTTTTTGTGCAACTAACGTGGTTTGGTTTCGTATAGTGTCCTTACTATTTTTCTTGGACTTGCAACATTACAGAAGAAGGTTAGGGAAAAGGACAAAAGCGAAAGTGTCATCATCAATCAACCTCCCACCGATATCATTTCCTCTAGCACAGTTAAGGGACGTCAAAACCCAAAAACCACAGCTGATGGACCTACAAAAAGTAGGAAGCGAGGATGACTAATCATTGAAGGATTTGAGGAGTTTCTGGAAGAGCTTCATAGTAAAAGGAGGGAGCAGCAAGGTGGCGAATTAGATTATGAGCAGGGTGACTCTAAGCGACACTCAAAATCACAGAGGTCTAGTCTATCTCATGGTTTGAGATCCCAGGGTTTGAAGCGAACCATATCTATCACTACTGGGTAAAGTGAGGGCAGCCACCCACTTTCGACGATACCACCCAAACCACTTTCTTCCTTTTCACTAGGTAAAAAACGTAACCACAAACCAATGTTTTTTTTAAAAAATTTAATGGTTCTTAACATTTGATTAAATTTTGGATGTGACGTAGTTTCAGGTCACTTTGACGCAGAAATGGCAAAACTTATGAGTATCGGAGTGGTTCCCGCACATTTTGTAGTACTTGCTAATATAGATCATCTATGAAAGGCATTTATATGTCCAAAGTTCAATCTTGAGGAAGTTTATGACACTTTGATATCTAATTTCAATTATTTAAGTTATAGAGTACTAAATCAATCTTTTTATGCATTGTGTTTTACATTGCAAGAGACTCTAAGTGATCCACCATTTGGTTGGGTCTCTCTTACACTTTGGCAAAATGGACCCTGAACAATGGCTTAGAGGTGTGCGGCTTGTGTGGGCAGACCTACCCACACATTGCAAACTTGAAGTCGCCATTGGTGGCATGCCCTGATGGAATGTATTTTCTAGCGAGCTTATTGTCGGTGTGTTTATCCTAGCTGCAGAGTTTTTACCACCAGATGGCACAGTAGTCATGGCATGCCAAGCAGACCACTTCGCACTCATCGCACTGACGGGACACACTTGTGCAATTCTTTCATCTTTGTACCATCTTCTTCTAGATGTTTTCACGTACATACACTACTATAGATGACTTTACAAATCCAATAAGTTCTTAACCATTTCTCCACGAGTTTCATGGTAGATATTGGTGTGTTTTTGTTTAAAATGTTAGCCATGCTATAAGTTGGATGCTGGCGTTGGCCATGTTCACAAGTAAAATTGAAGGGCTCCCAGTTATTCCATAATATGATCGCCGGAGAGAAGATATGGCAGTCGACAGTGATGGTTAGTCACATGATCTGAGAGCCACTCCGAGAGATGCCATGGACGCTAGATGGCCTCGAAGCACCATTTCGGCCTCGAGTAGAGAAGAGCGAGTTCTTTGCTCGGTAAGTTGAGGATTGGACTTCTTTACTTGGTAGTTGTCATTGCAATGTCCACCAATGTTTGTGCTCATCTAAATAGGTGGTTGTTGGGTACCTTCACGAAAGTTGGCGACACAAATCTGGATTGTCTTGTTGTATACAGCAGTTTGGCGATGGAGTACAAGTGTTTACAATGACATTGTATCAGCATTGACCAAGATCGCAAATTGTTAATGGCACATGTTTAACCGTAGTAGCGGCTTCCTAGTGGTCTAGGATCGACTTTTCATGTGGACGACACATCACGTTCAGCACAGTCGCAACCAACTCCATCGTATTTTGCCATGTCACCAAGAGCAAACTGTACCGTCAACCCCACTCTTGAGTAGACCACCACCTATAGTTCCAGGTTGACCAAGCCAATCGCTCTATAGGCCACTATTTTTCTCACTACCCATGGGGCCACCACCTGCAAGTGTCCTAGTGGTGCAACCGCCACAAGAACCGTGGCCACTAGGAACCTGAAACTCATTTGTATTGATTACTTCATATGGACTTATTCTCTATGTAATGGCACATCAAAACTTGGTACTTGTTGTTCTTACTATGTTTTAATTTTTGATGAGGATCCTGTTGTGATGTTTAATTATTTGGTTTGAAGGCAAGTTAATTGAAAGAAGTTTTACCTTCAAGTGAAATTTTCTCAAATATTAAATTTATTTGAAAAACCGTTTAAAGGACATGGTGCGAATGGTCTTGGGAGTGATGTCACCAAGGGTTCTTTATAAATTGCGAGAAGATCACTACTTTCATTCATTCGCAAGTTTCTCTGTGTTTTTTTGTCACGTGCTTCTCCTTCAGTTTTCTCAAATTCTCACAATTACTATGCCGAGGGAAAACCTCAAACAACATGATCAAGGTGGGCCACCCGCACAACACGGACATGGCCTGTAACGTGGTCCACCACCGTCTGATGTTGACCCCATCAACATTGTGCATGCTAATTACATTCTTAACATTGTGTATGCAATGAATATTATATGCACAACACAGTGCACGCAACAATACGGAGGCTATCCATGTAGTCAATGATGCAACAACGTCCCTATTCAATGCCATGTATCAACTTGATTTAAATGCACATCCAACCAATACTCAATATTGAGCAAGTTGCCAGTACTGCCAACAATGCAATCATGCTTTGGGGGAAACATAGTTATCGTACCCCACAAGAGTGTGTAGGAGCAACATATGGAGGCTTGGACAGACATGTGGATAGCATACATTGTTGCGTAAGGACAAGCCGATGGAGCCAACAATGAGAACAACAATGACACTAGCAATGAGAAAAACAATATTTTTTCATTGTAAGCTAGTCTAGAGCAATAAGAATGTTAATGCATATGAGTATATTGTACAGTTTTGTTTTGCTCTATATCTGTCTTATTGTAGATGTTCTTTCAAGATGTATACTTTCAACCATTGTAGTATTAGTTTATATTGGTTTGTTATTGCAATCTTTCAATGTTGTTTATCCATTGTTTTTCGAGAGGACAAAGTCAAATTGGATTATTATGAATTGCGAAGCGTTGAAATTGGCTTGTTGCGAACAATTTGTGTGCATGTACCATTGTTCGGTTGATGGCTAATCTTGTTGCACAACATATATCATGATGTTTGAAAAGAGTGCATGCCCTAATCTGGATATATTTTTGTTCGTGTATACGACTGTACGTGTATGAGTGCACACAAGCGGGACAAAAAAAGAGAGATTTATCTGGACAAAAGCTGGTTTGGATTATTTTAGATTGTAAACCGTTAAAATTCTTAGCTCCTTTCCTCTACAAGAAGCACCCTTAACAAATCTAAGGCTCATGCATCCCTTCTCCATGCCATCCTCTCTTACATTGTCCCCTTATAGAACCCCTGCTCTCCCCTCCGGTTGGTTTTCTTCTCCCTTTGCACAAGACTAACAAACACCCCTTCAAAACACCTATCCATAGTAGTTAAGGTCATGAAAAGAAGGCTTTTTTTTTATTTGCTCACTCCTAACCGGTTTAAAAATTGGCTGCTCTTGCCTATCTGTGGACTGACTACGAAGAAAAACTGGCTCCTTCGGTCTCCAATAGAGTATTTGGAGTTTCTCTGCCTAGGATACCAACTAAGATCTTGTCAAAGTCAGCTGCCCTTAGCTACCAACTAAGGCTGGTTCAGACAAGGCAGTGGAACAAGGAGAAGGGGGTAGTGCAGGTGGCTCACAGCCATTGGATAATAATAAACTCAATGCTCCCGACCGCCAATAGATTGGGTGAAACTCCCCCCCCCCCCCGCCCCCAAACAAAGAACCTGCAGACTACCGCCCGCTTTTCAGCACAAAATGCGGACTGTGTCAGTGGAACACGGTCTCTTTGTTTGCAACCAATCGCTCGTGCTGCTAGGGAGCTTCCATTGGTTGTAACATTCTGTGGAGGATTTTTTTCCTAGTAATGCTGCCGCCGCTCCTTGTGAACTGGGAGCCTGGGAGGGCGAAGGCAATCAAAAGTGTGCGCGCTGCTGCCACTCTCATCTGAACCCAGCCTAAGCTTTGTACTTGTCAAGGGTACCATCTGCCTTGTGCTTCAGCTTGTATATCTAGCGGTGCCAATCACCTTCCTCTTTTTAGGCCTAGGAAACAGTGTCCACCTGTCCTCAAAGCCAGCTACAAAGGTAAGAGGGAGCGCAAAGAATCGTCCGTCCAATAAATGTCTTAGGCTGATGCATCCTGTACTTTGGCTTTGCTACATCAAAATTGGAAGAGCAAGAGGGAGTACACAGAATTGTCCGTCCAATGAACGTCCTTAGGCTGATGCATCCTGCACTTTGCCATCCAGATCCCTCTCAAACACAGTACTTGGAGAGTACTTGGCCTCCATTGCAAAATTGCAAGAGCTACAGGACCTAAGGGAGGAGCACCCAAAGGATGGACGTGAAGGGGAGTGGTGACCCACCCTTCGCCCACATTAAAGATCACTACATTGAGCTCAGTAATCCGTAGAAAACCCCTTGCAGCAGACACTTGGAGAGGAGGGACGAGGATGAGGAACTGGGGAAGCAGCTGCAACAGGACCGGCTGGGAACTGGTGGCAGGCAGCAGCACACCTGATCTGCAACATGGCTGTGCTGCATGGGCGTTGAGATCACGTGCACTACACAGGAAGCACTCGGAAGATGCCTGCAACATCTGAGCTTTGAGCAAGATGCAGTTTTTTCAGCTTTATTGCCACGAGATCATCTTCAGTTAACACTCCTATTCATTGGAGCAGTAAGTGTGCAAGAAGGGTTTTCAGTTAGCAAGCTTCCATGAGGAGATGTCCGCGCCCTCCAAATGTATTGCCCTCGTATAGCAGCAAAAAAGCTGCCTTCACCTTTAGCTCAAAGAATAGGGTAAATCTTCCATATTAAGGTCATTGAAATCCGGGACCCTTAAACAATGGCTCGCTCTGCTTTGTCATTCGGAGCTTGGAGTAGTGCAGCTGGGAGCTCAGGAGGCAGACAACCTGCAAAACAAGTGGGGTATCTTCTGGTGGCGACATTTTGCCTCACAGTTCAACTATTTGGAGCACATAAAGGCATACATACGCTGGGCCAAGAATAGTATGAATTGGCGACAGGGCTTGACTCCGTGATCTAACCACCAGTAGAGCTCCTCGCAGGGCTGGGTAACCAACTTCCCACACAGCTGCGTTTGTCTTCTGATGCGCCAGCTCACTTTTTTACTGGGATAAGAACAGGCCTAAAAATGGGGCCCAGCCCCGTAATTGGTTCCATGCAAGTCAAACATGGAAGCCCTGCACTAGGCTACCTTCTCTCAAAATTGATAGTCCCTTGCGGCCTTGCCCATGCTGCCAGCATCGACACAAATCTACTCATAGAGGAGAAGCAGATATGGCACGTGTTGTGCAAGCTACTTCCCTCTCCACTTCTTTTTGCTCTGCAATCTACCCTCTCTCTTTTAATATCAAAACATGCCGAAATTCTGCTTTTTGCATTGCCAAGCACTGTCAACAACTACTGACTAGAAACTCGTTGTCATTTTGTTTTGCCCATGTCTGCGTCTTGCATAATGCATGGCTTTCAAGATGTAAGCATAGCCTTCAAGACCACCGCATAGCTGATTTCATCTGGAGAGACACCCTCACTTTGCATCTGCTGAAAACAGCCCAGAGCTTCCTGGCCCTGCCCCTGTTCTGCGTATCCTGCAATCAGTGCGTTCCAAGAGTTGACACTCCGGACAGGGAGCTCCTCAATAACTTTTTGTGCTTTCTGAAGTACACCACATCTAGCATACATGTCGACCAAGGCACTCCCAAGCACCACGTCTTTTTTCAACAACCCCTGACTAAAAATATCATCATGAATTCTTCTGCCCAAATCAGCGTCTTGTGTAATACCACATGCCTTCAAGATGCAAGTGTAGATGCTTGCGTTTGGAGAGATGCCCTCTCGTTGCATCTGCTGAAAACAACCCAGAACTTCCTGCCCATGCCCCTGTTGGGCATACCCTGCAATCAGTGAACTCCAAGAGACGACATCCCGGACTGGAAGCTCGTCAAGCACTTCTTGTGCTTTCTGAAGTACACCACATTTGGCATACATGTCGACCAAGGCATTGCCAAGCACAACATCTTTTTTTAACAGCCTCTGACTAAAAATATCATCATGAATTCTTTTGCCCATATCAGTGTCTTGTGTAATGCCACATGCCTTCAAGACGCAAGTGTAGGTGATTGCATTTGGAGAGATGCCCTCTCTTTGCATCCGCTGAAAACAGCCCAGAGCTTCCTGCCCCTGCCCCTGTTGGGCATATCCCGTAATCAATGCACTCCAACACACGACATCCCGTACAGGAAGTTCGTCAAGCACTTTCTGTGCTATCTGAAGAACACCGCATTTGGCATACATGTCGACCAAGGCAGTGCCAAGCACAACATTTTTTTTCAACAGCCTCTGACGAACAATATCATCATGAATTCTCTTGCCCATATCAGCGTCTTGTGTAATGCCACATGCCTTCAAGATGCAAGCGTAGGTGATTGCATCTGGAAAGATGCCCTCGCTTCGCATCTGCTGAAAACAGCCCAGAGCTTCCTGCCCCTGCCCCTGTTGAGTATATCCCGCAATCAGTGCACTCCAAGAGACAACATTCCGAACAGGAAGCTCCTCAAGCACTTTTAGTGCTTTCTGAAGTACACCACATTTGCCATACATGTCGACCAAGGCATTCCCAAGCACGATACTTTTTTTCAACAACCCCTGCCTAACAATATCATCGTGAATAATTTTGCCCATATCAGCGTCTCGTGTAATGCCGCATGCCTTCAAGATGCACGCGTAGGTGATTGCATTTGGAAGGGCACCTGTGCTTCGCAGCCGCTGAAAACAGTCCAGGGCTTGCTGGCCCTGTCCATGCTGGGCATATCCTGCAATCAGTGTATTCCAAGAGACAATGTTCCGGACAGGAAGCTCCTCAAGCACTTTTTGTGCTTTCTGAAGTACACCGCATTTGGCATACATGTCAATCAAGGCATTGCCAAGCAGGACATCTTTTTTCAACAGCCCCTGTCTAAAAATATCATCGTGAATTCTCATGCCCGTATCAGTGTTTTGCATAATGCCACATGCCTTCAAGATGCAAGTGTAGGTGATTGCATTTGGAGAGATTCCCTCTCTTTGCATCTGCTGGAAACAGCTCAGAGCTTCCTGGCCCTGGCCCTGTTGGGCATATCCCGCAATCAATGCACTCCAAGAGACAACGTTACGGACAGGAAGCTCCTCAAGCACTTTTTGTGCTTTCTCAAGTACACCACATTTGGCATACATGTCGATCAAGGCATTGCCAAGCATGACATTTTCTTTCAACAGCCCCTGACTAGCAATATCATCGTGAATTTTTCGGCCCATCTTAGCATCTTGCATAGTGCCACATGCCTTCAAAGCACAAGAGTAGGTGATTGCATCTGGAGAGGCACCTTCGCTTCGCATCCGCTGAAAACAGCCGAGAGCTTCCTGGCCCAGCCCCTGTTGGGCATATCCTGCAATCAGTAAGTTCCAAGAGACAACGTTCCGGACGAGAAGCTCATCAATGACTTGTTGCGCTCTGATAAGTGCACCGCACTTGATAAACATACTGACTAACGTGTTGCCCAAGTGTGTGTTCTTGCCAAGTAACCCACTATCGCGAATATAAGCATGTATCCTAGTGCCTTGGTACAAATCCTTCTTCTTAGCACAGTCTTTAAGTAAGCTCACCAAAGAAACACTCACTCTCTTCATCTCCATGTTTGCTTGTGTAACGGATATTGCTGCTTTCTTGGTGCTGCTCTGTGAACACTAATCGATTTTGTGGGGTGTGTGTGTGTGTGTGGGCGCCCATGCACCGCACGAAAACAGAGGTTCTTACCATCGTCCCAGCACCCCTCTCCTCTGCTCTTTCCACGGGCCAACTTTTGGCAAAAGGGCTGCTGTGTTGGAGGGCTCGCGCATACGTAGCGGGCTATGGGTTATCAAGAGAAAAGCCAGTTCGCTAGTATGTGCCAACGATTTTAAAAAAATCGTTAATCGCAGGAATCTGAGGCGATGTCCTCTCAGAGGTTGCGTGCCAATGACGGGGAAAGCTTCTGCAGACGCTCAGATAGCAGCTACAATGCATCGGAGGGACATCGGAGGGAAGCCACTGAGGGAAGCCACTGCATCCCATTGCAGAGGTCACGGAGAGAGGAATATATTTTTTTAAATTTTTAAGTAGGACCTAAGATGAACAAGGGGTTGCAGCCTGCCGGTCATATGTAAATTGACATATGTAAATTGACATTTAACATCTAGAACTGGTACGTACATACTGGTACGATATAAATTAAGATGAACCTAAGATGAACAAGGGGTTGCAGCCTGCAGGTCATATGTAAATTGACATTTAGCATCTAGAACTGGTACGTACATACTGGTACGATATAAATTAAACTCTACTAGTATAGAATATCCCCCCCCCAACCCCCAAAAAGCAAAAAAACCTGTGTCCCCTCCTCCCTCACGGTATGCCTTGGTGGCCTTGCTCACCCTGCGCCCCTCCTCTTTTTCTGCAAAACAGACACAGGATATTGCGATTCCTTACTGGATCGAGCATGATGAAGAGCCAAAGGTTGCCCAAAATCGGTAGAATCGCTAATCAACACCGATTTCTTCCAAGCCCAAATCGGGAATCAGAAACAAACGCAGAGTCCTACCTCTCTTGTGCTTGAGAGAGAGAGAGAGAGAGAGAGAGAGAGAGAGAGAGAGAGAGAGAGAGAGAGTCCCAATGGCTTCCTGCGCATGCACGCGAGAGGGGGAGAGAGATTACACTACACGAAGATTACACATGCAAGCAATTGGGAGAGAGAGAAAATAAAGAGAGAGATTACCCTAAAGGAAAGAGAGAATGAGAGAGAGAATATATGTGCAAGGTCTCCCTGCACTCGCTTCTTCATACCTTTGGAGGCTGAGTTCTCAAATCGAGCGAAGTGCAATTCTCTCTTCCATTTTCCAACAAGAGAGAGAGGGAGCGAGAGAATTTGCTTAGATTCTCCTTTCCATTTCTTTTTCGGAATGTGTAGGACATACTAGAACTGAAGGGAACAAGAGAATGACTAATTTGGCACGCCAATTACGATTGAATCTAGCTTATTGAACTTAGAGTCTAGGACTCACTAATGAAGGACATTTATGTTACCCGCGTTCGTCTTCATTTCAATTTTTGTAATGTCAGTTTGATTGTACAACTTATTCAAGTCAAGGTTGTTATAGTGTTGGACGTCTGACCTATAACTATAGATTATCGTAGTAGAGTTGTTGGTGTAGTCATGCACATGCGCTTCATCTATAATACATGCACCCAAGCTACAATTGATCTCATCCACGGCTGGTTTTCCTTTACGAATAATGGTCAAGAAATGAAGCAATTCAGTGTTCATTGCATGTCTTATATAGCATGACATCTTGTACAAAGTTGCATGTAGCCAGTGGACCGAGCTTGTGATATGGCATGTGTTACAAAGCTCATGTGTGTGACTACAAACTGGGGGTAGTTGGGCAAGATCACCGAGCAAGAGAACACATTTGTTGTTGAAGGGATCTGTCAATGTACTACTTGTTACGTTCACAATTTGTCTTTCGATAAGGTCAAAAGTCGTTTGTCTATAATTATAATATCTGCCTCTTTTACGTTCAAATATTGCTCATCGGTCTCATGAATAGACAGCGATAGTGTTGATTCGTGGTTGGTATCTTGAACCGATAATAGACTATAGATGCAATGTTGTTAAGTCTTGTTGCTGCCGCCGGTACAATGGCAAAGCGCCCAACAATAATACAGAAGCGAGGGCAACAAGAGTGTCTATTTCATTTTTCTGTCGACCTCGTAAATCACTATATATGTGAGGTATGCCGCTGTGCAAGAGGGACATATTTCCAGATTGTGAGCAAAGATATCACATTGCATGCTCGAATCTTTATACAATGCAGTAATTACAAACCATGACCTAGCATATGGACGATAAGCTAGTTTCAAATTGGCTGCACTTTGCTCCCTAGCTTATTAACGATTGAACTGTAATCTTCTAGGTCTTGAGAACTTCAAATTGATACCTAGTACGAGAGAAACAAGGACATATATAATTTGGAATCAATTACTTAGACACCTAGTATGGTATCAATTATTTAGAGCTAAACTAATAATGCACAAGGTGAATTCATTATTGCAATACACCACATGCATTCACTACTTATGTATTCACTATGGTAATACATCACATGCATTGGCTAGCAACCGTATGTGAAGAATAGCATGTGTAACTAACATGTGCAGATGTTGATCGGCATCGAGCGTATAGTTTTAAAAACGAGATCCAAATAAATCGTAGTAAGTAATGCGAAAAATTCTAAAACAAGCAAATAGATAAAGCATGAATGAAATGCAACAATAAATGAGGTGTTTTGCTGACCTGCAATGTTGTATTGATGCTTTTCGATTGTCCAATCAACAGGCCGATATTTGAGTCAAGCTACAAAAACAATGTGAATAGTTAAACATATCATTGTGCAATGAAACATCACAGACTAAAAGTGCAAAGTATATAGTGCACGTCATACAAAGGTGCAATACAAAAGTATGGTGGAGAGTTGGCATTGTGGTCTCTCCAAAAATTATAAGAAACAAAATACGTGCCCTGCCCCATAGCATTTATGTGTTGCACCAAGCAAACGCATGCGCATGGAAATTGGATGCAAATAACGAACCTTACAGTGTTGTCGAGTTGGAGTTGCGCTTGTGTAATTGGAACGTGCAGTGTTGTGAATATATGTCCTCCTTGCCATACACAAAACAATGCAGATGTAACTTTATGTTCTATGTTCTCTGATCAATATTACCTTGTGTGTGTGTGTGTGTGTGTGTGTGTGTGTTGTAAGTTGCTTCGGTCATCAATTATGCCCTCTTGCCTCCTTGCTGGCTAACCTGAGTTATGTATCATGCTTCCTAACTACACATGATAATGGGCATCTTGAGGTCGGCATCCCCATAGCGGAGGGCACTATATTTAGTCTCCTCGTCAATAATCCAAACACGCATCTGTTGAACTACTATTACGTGACGCTCATGGGCATTGGTACGGGTGGCGTTCCACTCGATATCATTCACCAATGCCTTTCCCTCGACATTGAGCTGTCTACCACTAATCCCCTCACACTCTCTGCTAAAAGTGCAAGCAACTAACCATCATAAGCTTCGGTGTGATCAATCCTGCTAAGCTTTTCTGCCCCCATGTCCACTTTGACGATTACTCTTTCCATTTATTCAACCTCTACCGTCTACATCGCCAACAACCTAAACACATCAACAAAAATGTGTTGAACGGGTCTGTGAAGGCAATGAGTTTTGGTGATTCGACTCTAGATTAGATCAATTGATCATCGGTTGAAATTTGATATCTTCTATTTCAGTAGCACTAGAACAGACCACTGCCATGGATTGATCGCACGAAATATTTAATCTTTGAGAGTGCTCATCACGTTGGCAAGCATCCAAAGTACCCTCTATCTGGATGATCTCCAAAATATAACCAGGTTTGAAAGGTCTCCGGTATTCCTTTCCAGTTCTTCCCAGCTTGCTGCTTGCACGGACAAACATCACAAAAAAGAATTGGTGTGAATCTTGAGAATTAGGCATGGGGACCTGGTGCAATATATCATTTCCATGAACATCAAAGGATGGTCGAGGGCAGAGGGTTGTTGAATCTGCATGAGCTATAGTTGGAGCAGCATAATGCTGGCCATAACTAGTTGCGCCTGCAAAAACAAGCTCAGTATGGTAGTAGAAGCTGGACATACTGTTCAGCTAGCCACTGGGTTTTGTTGCACACAAAGCTGCTATGATCGCTACGCGGGGAAGGCGTAAGTAGGCTTATAGTTAGGTATTTAAGCTTCACTACAAAAGAAGGCCGATTCCACCAAGTGAATTTAAAAAAAAGCACTTTGCGTTGCTCAATTGCTCTCAGAATCAGTTCGATCTGGAGTTCGCAAGTTCCAAGTAGCTCCGACCTTTGTTTGCAGGTTTGTCTTTGTAACTCTTTGCGAGAGAGAGAGAGAGAGAGAGAGAGAGAGAGAGAGAGAGAGAGAGAGAGAGAGAGAGAGAGAGAGAGAGAGAGAGAGAGAGAGAGAGAGAGAGAGAGAGAGAGAGAGAGAGAGAGAGTCGGCATACTAGCTTTTCACGTACTGGAGACTTTTTTATTTAGAGCTTTTCATGGCAGCGATGTTTAAAAAAAATAAATATAATGCCACCTGGTGGCTTCTGCGTTCAGATACTAGAAAATAAGCCTTTGGCTCACTAAGTAAAAATGCACATTTCTGGCATTTAAGGTATTCATTAGAAGCGCTAGGTCTTTCTGCACATGAGGAACTTAGGGGACATTGGTTTTACTTAAGGGAGGTGGGTCAAATAGGTAAAACAAGAATCACTTTGTAAAAAAAATGGGGGTTAAAGGCGGTACCATCGTCCCCCTTGGACGTGTCCACTTTTCTTCAGGTTAGGTGATGGTAACTACTCAAATTAAAGATGAGCAGTTATGAGTCATGCGCCACCAAAGGTCCTCAAGTGAGCCAGTAAAGAGTGAGCATGTGGAGCTCCATTTCCCTTAGTGCTGTGTCGACTCATCTGCACCAATGGTTCGGCTCATGTGCTTCAGCTAACTTTCCCCTCTATTTAGCTCACCCACCACCTAACGCTATGGTAATCCTCTTTCATCCCCCCCACTGTGGGCACGCATGTATCGTTGCCTGATAATTCCCTTGGTCCTCATCACTTCTCTGCCAGGACTTTGTGCTCAATTCATGGCCTCCCCCCTTCATTCCCCCTTCATTAACACCCGATGGGCCACTCCGTGCAATAGCTTTCGGGAGCCACTTCAAGCTTATGCATGATGGTAGCCCATCTGGCGCAACAACATCCCATCTCAGACCACTTCAGGACACTCCATAAATAGCTTCCGGGAGCCACTGCAGGCCTTTGCGAGATGGTAGCCCATCTTGTTGGCGCAACAACAGCCCATCTCGGTAGTGCAATAGCTAGTTGGTGCAGCAGCTCTTGCTTTGCTTTAGGTGCCTTAATTTCAGATGAAGCACCTCCAAGATGCCCAATTACATGCAATAGCGAATGTCGACAGCGCCACTAGGCTCACGTTCTTTGCACCAACTACCCTTGCTCCAGACATTCAACCAGATCTGCATCAACACACTATGATGATGAGCTCCCTGCAAACTTGGCTCCATGCTTTTGTGGTTTCCATTCGTCACCTGTGAGTGGTGTGCAGTCGTCACCTCCAGCCTTTTCCCTCTGGATTCTCACTGTCCCTTAGCCGTTTACTTTTGTGAATGGGAAGGTCTGAGGAGCTCATCAGCTGGTGAGTGCCTACAGTCATCCAAGCATGCTTGCTATCCATACTATGTTGTGGCTTTGTTTCCATAGCTTGGCCTAAGATGCTGTGTTGCTAACATTGCCTATATTAAATTTTGCTTGCAGGCAATTTTGTCAAGTCCTGAAGAGTGGGTGGATGTTGGTTTTTATTTGCACGTGAGCTTTACAAGCTCACTCATATATCATCTTGCTAAAAAGTTTGATTCGTCCTATTGTTTTATCTAGTAATGGGAGTAAGGTGAGCTTTCCAAACCTCACTCAGCAATCATCTTAATGCTAAGTCTGATTGTCCTTTTGTTCTAGCTAATAATGGCTATGGAAATCCTTGAATAGACTGGTAAACCACATCTTAGGTCGATTCCTTTGATTTATTTTTTGGTCATGTTTTGGTCTGCATAACGAAGGGAGGTGGTCGATTGTGAGAAGTAATATATGGATACACACAAAAAGGGGGTGAGGTATTGAACCGAACGCAGCTGTCTGTGACCTTTTTATTATTAGACATAGGTTCATTTCTCACTTGTGAATCGTTCACCATATTTCTTCAGAGCTAGAAATGAAAAATTGTAAAACATATAAAGGAAGGCACGTTATGAAAATGCAAAGCTTCTCATATGTGAATACAGTCAGATATCTCCTAGCTTCAGAGCTTGGAATGAAAAAGTTCCATCTTTGAATAGTCAACATATCTCTTCAAAGCTATATTGAAAAATTGTAAAACATAAGAACATATAAGTCATTTTACAGCTGTGAATAGTCAACCACATCCAAGCATCAGAGCTTGGAATGAAAATGACGTAAGTGCAAAGCTTTTGTAAGTCATTTTGCATATGTTAATAGATGACCTTATCTGTTGAAAGTCATTCACTGTTATGAATAACTGTTATTTAGAAAGTCTACCAAGACCAAGATGAGCTTTTCCAAATGGTATGCTAAAACTTTCGACTGACTAAACAAACAATAGATTCTCTAAGTAATGGTAATTTAGAGTTGTGCTCCAAAGATTTCGTGATCGAAAAAGACAGAATAAACTTGTTAGGCTATCAAGTAAATATGTAAATGAAAGTCGGAGATCAATACTTTGTGTAATTGTATTGGGAAAAACTTAATGATCAATACATTGGATACAATAGAGATGAACTTTCACCATGTGCCTAATACTATTAAGGATATGGAGCTCTAATGAAGCTCCGAACTATTTCAAAATCACCTCAAAAATGTTATCCTAGAACTGAAATGAATCATGCTCCAAGGCCTTTCTTTGCCCTAGCTAATCTCAAAAATGGTTAGGTTTGGCTAGGTTCAGTACTACATAATATATATAAATCCCATTGTCGCATAAGATAACAAAAAGAGTATAACTTACTTGGTGTCAAGGTAGTGTGTTGCAATTGCATAATGGCCGTATCTTTGCCAACCTCTGTTGCCTTGCATATGCATGGTAGGGTTGGTCTATATGTAGTGTCCACAAGAATAGGCCTTGGGGGGAGCCACCTTCCCAGAGTAGCGATCGCAACTGAGTCTCAGAAGCTTGTTGTTGTGCTTCCCAATTTTTTCTTGACTCCTTTGCTTGTTGTGCATCCAATCTGTGCTTTCTCGCAGCCTCCTTTTCTGCCATTACCTGCACTTTTTTTCTCTCTTTCTTGTCTGCCTTTGCCTTGGATATTTCTTTCTTCTTTGCACTCAAAGCTTGCATACCATCCATGTATTGAGTATAGGTTAAGATAAGGCTGTTTGTGTAGTCCACAAAAAGTTCTCTATTCACTTGCCTTACGCATACCTCTGTGGTTGGGACCCGTAAAACATAAATAATGCATTGTTGTTCATTTCCCTGGTGTGATTGATTAGATGTATTTGGGTTTGTATCTTCATCAGCAAGTGTTTGTCGTATGCTCTGGCGCTGGGTCCTTTCTTGGGAGGGTGCGCACTGCATTTGATTGGTTAGCCTGTTTGCTAGCATTCTCATGTGCAAATGTTTGCTATTGCATCTGATGTGAATAAAGGCTACCCCTTGAATATGATATGTCAATCATGGTTTGAGGTCCAATTGTTTGACTGCTTTGGAAATGAAGGTTATGATTCTTGATTTCTGTATCTTGAGCCAGGAACACACCTGCTTCCAACACTTCCTCAAAAGTTGAGTTGATATTGACGCCTAGCAGTTGAGTAAAGCTGATGCCTTGCTCTATGTCTTCATTAGTCTCCCTTGGTTGAGTGGCCAAGATGTTCAAAGCTTGAATTGCTCCGTCTTCTATTGTTACATGCATTGGTGTACATGCCACTTGGGATGAGTTTTCTTCGATGGGGGTATTTGTATCCTTTGTTTGCAATTTAATTATAGTGTCTTCTACCAGGTTTATATGGTTGCATGGAATTTCCTCAAACTGGATCTCCGTTGCATCCAATGGCCATATCCCCGTCGTCGCTCGAAACCTGATTTAATATTTGTCTCTGTGAAGGAAGATTCTATTGCTTTAGCAACAATTGATGCTAGTTCACTTTTTGTAGCTTGTCTTGCTGCTCTCTGTTGTTGCCAAATATCCCTCACTATGAAAATTCACTTTCAAAGACTTAAAGACACTAACCTCTAGAGGTTGCAACTTGTGTGAAGTATGAGCTAGTAATGTAATGATGTTTATACTTGCCTGATGAGCTTTGGCCACCACTTGTAAAGAACTAGTCATGCTTGGTGGGCCTTTGTCATACATAATCTGACAAATTTTGGAGCACAACTGGTTACTTGGTTAGTTGGTTGTGATTGTTGTTGCCTTGGGTTTTGTTGTGGTGACACAAGAAAATGAGTAGAGCCTATTGATAGGCACCAATAATAGCTCAGCTTGGGACTTGATGAGCATTGGGAAGAAGCAAGTTGTGTCCCAGAGTGCTCCATATACGACAAAGAGCTACTAAAGAGGGTAATTGAATCGAGCAAAAGGGTTGCAACTTAACCTACTTTGTTAGTTATTTGCAAATTTCATCATTCAACCTAGTAATATCGACCATTTAGTCTCTAAATTGTGGAACCATCTTTGAGACAACCATCTTATTCTCAATCAAGCATAGTCAATTAACAGACTATAAAAAATGAACTACACTATCGAACTGATAATCGTGTATGAATGTCATCCAATTTTGCAAGCCGCCGAACAATGTTTGAGTCAAGCTACAGAAAAGCAATGTGAATAGTTAAACATATCGTCTTGCAATGAAACATCACAAACTGAAACTGCAAAGTATATAGTGCACGTCATGCAGAGGTGCCATACAAGAGTATGGTGGAGAGTTTGCATTGTGGTCTGTCCAAAATTATAAGAAATGGAAGCCGTGCCCTGCCCCATAGTGTTTATGTGTTGCACCAAGCAAACACATAGTCGTGGGGTACTTGATACAGATAACGAACCTTGTAGTGTTGTCGAGTTGAAGTCACGCTTGTGCGATTGAAACGTCCACTGTTGTGAATATATGTCCTCCCTGTCAGACACAAAACACACGTTAAGACAAATAGAAAAGATGCAGGATATAGATTAAACTTAAAGAGAAGCAGAGCTAACTTTATGCTCTACATCATAGAAGTATTTGACTCCTATGTAGTGCGAGAAGTGCCCTCGCTTTGCATCCTAAAACCAATGAGCCAGAACTACGTGGCCCAGCCCTTGTTGGGCATATCCCGCAATCAATGCATTTCAAGTGACGACATTTCAGAAGGCAATGCCATATCCTTCAAGGGGATTTGACATACATCCAAAACACTGTGAAGATTAACGAGGCCTTTCCCTTGAGCCCCCGACTAGAAATCTCCTTGTGTTTAATTTTTCCATGTATGTGTGTTAGGGTGGTAGAAGGTGACCTCCTCGTACTTTAATCAATTGCTAGGGGATATGTTCTGAGCGTATGTTAGCAAGAAGAAAACCAATTGGGAAGACTACTTGAGAAACAGATGGTCAAACCGAAAGAGTTAATCAATTGCTAGGGGATAAGCTACAAGCGTATGTTAGCAAGAAGAAAACCAATTGGAAAGACTACTTGACTATATTAGAATTTGCTTATAATAGTTCAAAGCATGTGACTACAGGGTTTAGTCCATTTATGCTTTTATATGGTTTTTAACCTAGATCACCCGTTACAGTGGGGTTGGCTACGGAGAAGATACAACAAGCGAAGGATTTTCTCCAAGGCCATTTTGATATACTTTGAGTTGCTCGACAGAATGTTAAGCAAGCTCAAGATTGAGGGCGCAATTTTTGGGCGAGCAATTTCTAGCGAGCGCTTTTTAAGAATCGGGCGAGCGGATTCCCAAAAGAAGGGATAATCTACCCATCTCTCTCTCTCTCTCTCTCTCTCTCTCTCTCTCTCTCTCTCTCTCTCTCTCTCTCTCTCTCTCTCTCTCTCTCTCTCTCTCTCTCTTCAACTAAAATTTGATTGTCGTTTCACGACCAACTTACATTCAAACAAAAAACACCATGGATGCATTCAATACACTATTAATAAGACAAACAGAAGTTCCTTACACACAATTATGGCCTATTTCATATAGCAAACCCCAAATCTATGTGTTCCATTGCATCAAAAGTAAATACATATGGGGGGGGATACATCATGGGTGAGTTGGATGAAAGAAGGGCGGTGGGGAGCTATATTCTCTGGGAGGAAACAAAGGTCATGCCAACGGGGGCAGTGCACCAAATGGTGGGGGAACTCCTCCAAATGGTAGAGGGTACGAACTATATGTGGGGGGGGGGCTGTAGGTAGTGAAAGAGGCAATGGATAAACTCCGGGCCGGGGCCTCAGATGTGGGACAATGAATGCACTAGGAGACGGTCCAGTTGCACGCCATGCCAGAAATGGGGTCGTGAAAGTGGGATACGGTGCTGCTAACTGCCCCGCCCTGACTGCTGAGTGGTGTTGGGAAAGGTGGCTCCAGCGGATGAAGCTACTCTGTCACCTGCTTCGGTTGCGCAATTACCTGAGCTTTGACACTCCTATGAAACATCAATGTCGAGCTACTCTGTCACCTGCTTCGGTTGCGCAGTTACTTGAGCTCTGACACTCCTATGAAACATCAATGTCGAGCCTAAATGAATGAGTGGCTCCAACGGATGAAGCTTCTCTGTCACCTGCTTTGGTTGCGCAGTTACCTGAGCTCTGACACTCCTATGAAACATCAATGTCGAGCCTAACTGCTTCGGTTGCGCAGTTACCTGAGCTCTGACAATGAATGCACTAGGAGACGGTCCAGTTGCACGCCATGCCAGAACTGGGGTCGTGAAAGTGGGATACGGTGCTGCTAACTGCCCCGCCCTGACTGCTGAGTGGTGTTGGGAAAGGTGGCTCCAGCGGATGAAGCTACTCTGTCACCTGCTTCGGTTGCGCAGTTACCTGAGCTCTGACACTCCTATGAAACATCAATGCCGAGCCTAAATCGGAAGGTAGGCACTGAGCTGGCTCTAGACAAGCACTGAAAACTGCCCAATCCTTCTCACAACTGATGCAATGCCTGCGCACTAGTAAACATTGTGCTGCCAATGTCCCCACTCCTGCAAAACAATCCAACACAGCATCTCCCATGTTTGTGAAGGTACCTAGTAGCCATCTACAACAAAAAAAGTAATCTTTAGATTTGTTATACCTATAATTTTATAGGAACATGAAGAAAAACTTCCAAAAAGTTTCTACCACCTTGCAAACGCTGGACTCCTCTCAACACCTCTACGATAAGGCCTGCCCATACGATCAAGCGTCCACTGTGTGGAATCTGAACCTGGTAGCTTCTCCCACAACATGTCGTCATCTGCAGAGAAGCCACGTACATTTGCTGCAATCTCTCCATCCGCTCGATCATACCTCGGAAGCCAACACCCACTGGTTCTAGGGGGTTAAAAAATGACCAGCAACAAAGTACCAACCTACGAATAACAGTAAAACATTATTATTTTGAAATGCAAACATCGAAGTTACTATTCATTATCAAAACAAACAATAACATACCCCCTCTAAATAGTCATGAACATTCGTGCAAGTAGACTCCGACAGCCGTATGTACAATATCCTCAACAACTGGAAACAAGCTCCCTTTGCCTTCAAAGTGATAATGGACAGATGTTCTGCACGACATGTTGCCACAACCATGCCATCAACCAAAAGAAACTCGGTTGCCAGAAGGAATGCAACATCCACAAGCTCACCATCCCATTGGTTCCATAAAGGAACCCCACCAGTGCTAGCTGCATGTGGCCTAGTGTGTAAGGGAAAGGCCATGTACATCAAACGTATTCCACCAAATCTCAAGATGAGGTTCATCTGCCCTGTTCCCCTGTTCCTGATAAAGAGCCCAAGAATCTACGTAGTGACTGCATAGAACTACATGCAATCTTTGTTAGCACTAAAATTGTGGACATAACTTTGATTGTAAATTAGCGTGGCTTACCCGTCATTGCACAACACATCTGGAATAGCTTTTGCCAACTTCTTGACACTAGCATGCACTGCAAGGGGGCGTGGCTCTACATGCATATCTGTATGTAGCAACATAAGATCAAATATATCTTTCAAGCAATGCTAAAGAGAACAACACAACATTAACCATTTTCACGTACCTGGATGGTTATCTCCCACAACTCTGGCCATGTTTGATAGGTCCTCTGCAGCCCTACCATGTGATGGTGAACATGGAGGGGACTCCTGGATGCCCCCTACTGGTCTTGGAGTGAAGGATAGTGTCAGTACACTATGGCTCATAGCACCAAGGCTATGAGCACTATCGCTGATTTCTACAGAATACTCCTCAACCACATGCTCGCTCTCACTATCACTGGAAACAACAACCCTCTTCTTTCTCTTCCCACATTGCCGGTCAGCCAACGATGCTTGCGAGTCTTTCTTTGAGGCCTGTTTTTTGTCTGGTTTCTTTGATGTGTTTGGAGATAGAGCATCCTCTATCACAACCGCTTTCTTTCGTGACGCAGTATGCTCTGCTATTAATTAAAAAAGAACAGTTATTGAGCCCATGTTGTATTGCTGCATGGCAAAGGTAAAAACTATATAGAATGATACCTATGTATAGCTCTTCCTCTTTGGGTGGGTACTCCTTGTTCGCGTAGTCCAGCCACCAAGGACACTTGAGCCACGCTCCCTTTGGCCGCAAGTCGTCTATCCACTCGTCAGGATATAAGCCCGTCTCCTCTCTCTCACATGCACCATGCATCACGGAGGTGCTCAGGAATGGGAAAAGCGCATCTCTCCACCATCATCTACAAGACATACCACAATGTTTTGAGCCACCGAGAACAAGATTTGTATCCTACTACATTCTTAATTTGTCAATTATAGATTTCAAACCTGTACAACAAGCGTCGTGCCGTGCAAGCAAAGTGGGGTTGCTCTTTGGGATCCTGTGTGGACTTGATCCGAGCACTCCACTTCTTGAAGGCCTTGTCAAAGTGCTTACGTTTGTATGTCAGTAATGTGTGGGCAAGTGTGCAACCATGCCTACCTTCAGCCTTCTCGTGTTGGATAGCAACATTATGATTCTCGGCCTCCATTTTCTCGGCTATCTCAAGCACTCTCCTGCATCAAATAATACGTCACAAGCTAGATTATCAACAGATTGCTAGCTGGTGCACATAATCACTTAATCTAACCTTTCCAATTTCCACCAATACACGTGATATCGAAGCCACTGGATCCAGGCCTTCTCCGCCAACCCTATGCCATTCTCTTTCAAGGATGCATCATTGCGTTGGAGTAAATCAAGCAAGCGACACTTCGTAGCAAAGGAAAAGCGAGACTTATTTTTCATTGCTACATAATATAAAGAGAAATATATCAAATGATTTAAATGACATTTACTTACTCTTTCAGGCTAATGCATACACGTGCAACCTCTGCCACTCTCGAGGGTGTCATTTTCGTGGCCTTCTCGCCCCAACTTGTAAATGATATACATTTCTAGAAAAAATCGTTGCCATTCTCTGGATTTGCAATGGTGGCTATCTCAAGCCCTTTGCATGTAAAATATTGCTCCGTTTGAGATAGCGCTAGATTGATGCTTTCCTTGTATGCGCCAGGTGCCAACTCGTAGTCAAAAATCCCTTTTGATGGCAGCCCTTCCGTTTTACTACTATACATAGCATCGAACTCTTCCTATCATTTGCCAAGGACTCAATCAAAATACACATAATAAGATTTCTCAATCAAAACATATTCTCATTTAGCATTAGTTTAAAGAATACCTTCCAAATGAGTTGCGCAAGGACAACCATTTGCAATTTTAGCCACTTTGACTTGTTTGGATCCCTAAAATTCAAAGCCCTTTCTGCTACCAAACACGCTCTTTCGGGAAATTTTTGCAAAAGTGAAGTAGGTTCCGCCAACCCTAGCTTTCTCATCATGAAAATATCATGAGCAGTTGTGTGAGGCACTGAAACCCTCGTGGCCCTGTTTAACACTCGATTGTAATTTACATTGTAAAAAAATAAAATGCATTTACATTCACAAAAAAAAAAAGTTGGGCTTACCTATTGATCATTCCCAAAACCAATATAAACTCCGCTGTCTCATGGGGTTGAAAATCAACTAGAACGCACTCCACCTTTGGTGCCTTCTCAATTGGGATGTCATTCTCGTTCATCCACCGCATCCATGCCTCCAATCTGTGATTATCATCCCAAACCACAAAGTACCTCTCGACCATGTGACTAAGCTCGGGGATTTGACGAAGCTCCTCATCCAAATCATATGACATTGCAAGATCCCTCGAAGGGTGACCACGACGAGAAAATTTCTTGTAATCCTCCCCATGAATCCGTTCACTAACAATAAATCTTGCCATGGTTGGTTTGTTTGCAATGGAGAGTTGCAAATCCACCACATGGTCATCATGCGTGCGGATGGTGGGTTTGAAAGAAGTCGACATAGAGGCAAGCGTGGAAGTTTTCCATCGTATGGAGCTCTATGAGAACCACTCAGCCAATGAAATGTGCTTGTCGACCACATTTCCAAACGCTTCATCTCTTACCTCTTCAATTGTGGTAGCTGTTTTCACACGATGACTGGGTCTGCCACTTGATTGTGTTGTTCCATCCACTCCAGTCACGATGGACACAATGCGATCTAAAGAACTCAAGGCTTGAGATTGTTCGGTATCTTGAGTGCATCGCGGAGGGACTTCTTGCGACGTAGTAACATCAATCTCATCCACGGCACCAGTATTTTTGGATTAATTTCTTATTTCCATACTTGCGCTAAAGAATTGAAGAAGATAGATATAAGTATGATTTATGAGAAATTGTAGGTAAGAGTTTGAGAAAGATAAGTGAGCAAAAGAAGACTTGACAGAGAGACATCTATGCGATAGAAGAAAATAGAGATGAAGAAAGTGAAAAGAGGAAGTCAATGCTCTTTATAAAGCTTTCAATTTTATTCATTAATTTCAATTTTTCAATTTAATTAATTTGTCCCCGTGTGTGTGAGAGAGAGAGAGGTGGGTGTGTGCACGCGCGTGTGTGTGCGTGCATGTGTGTGTGCACGTGTGTGTGTGTGTGTTGGCCTGTGTGTGTGTGTGTGTGTGTGTGCACGCGCGCGTATCCGTGGGTGTGCACGTGTGCACACACACACACACACACACACACACACACACACACACACACACACGCTGCACGCAAGTGTTGGTGCATCCAAAGTGTGTCAACTCTAGAAGGTGGGATGGACAAATGTGTGCAGGCAAGTAGAGGCATGGCAAGGGGCTGGAGCAGCTAGGAAAATCATGGGATGGCAGGTAGCAGCGGAAGTGTATGCATGATGCGGCTTATAGGCCAGGGAAGGCTCCATAATGGGCTAATTTGGGTAGCAAGATAAGGAGATTCAAAGTGCAGCCTTTGGGCCCAGGAATGAAGAGCTTGAAGTGTTGAAGGAACAGGTCCAGACGGTTCATCAAACCGAGCTACGAACCCCAAGTTATTGAAGGTTGAGGTTTTGGTGGTTTGAAGATTCTTGCTGGACAGGGCAGCTGGGGACAGGTGATCCAAGTCGAACTTGAGGTATAGATGTGTAGAGATCAATTCATGGATCCTACTTGTCTTTTCGGATTGCGGATCAGAGCTATGGTTTGCAAGATATGATCAGTTGAAGATTTTCCGGGGGCCGGGTCTATGCTCATTTGACCGCATTGGAAAATGTGCCATCTAGCATCTTTGGAGCCTCACCAAGATTCTCAAAGGTAGTATGCACTATGTGGAGTTAGTCAAAACGACCGCGTGTGATTCTGAGCCCCACGCATCGAGTTACAGGGCGGAGAAATATGGAGCAGTTGGCGGTTGAGTGCATGCAGGTGCATTTCACGTTTTTTTGCGGCCTCGGATCTTGGGCCTGGAAAAAATCAAGAAGCGATGCGGATTATGGAGAAGCCAGCCGGCAATGCAAGATTCCATCCGGGCTTTGCGGCTCGGCAGTATGACATTGGAGCAGTGGAAGAGAGCCAGGTAAAGGCAGGCCAAAAAGAGTTTTTGTTAAAAATTAAATAATGGGGTTTTTTGAAGCCTTTAAGGCTTGAGGCCTGTGGAGTTGCCACGTGGCCGTGCTATTATCCCACATGTGCAAGGGGATGTGCCGGGGGCGTGGTATATCAGCAGGAGCGTGGATCCCCATTGGCATCCAAGAGGCGTGAGGAGAGCTCGTGAGCTCCTGGCCATGGCGCGCGGGCCTGGCGCTGCGCAGTGGTGGTTGGTGGCGATTTTGGCGGCGGCCGACAAGACGGGGCGGCATAGGCGGCCCGCGTGGTGTGGAATTTTGGTGATGACGTGGTAGGCCGTAAGGGGATGTGCCCACGCCCGTTAAGGGCCAAATTTTTTTAGGATAGGGTGTACCCCCCCCCCCCCCCCCCCCAACCCAATAGTGACATCGCTATTGCCTCGACAGGGGAGGGGTCTCGCTACAAAGAGGTGCTAACAAGGGCAGTTCAAGAGCAAGGCTAAGGGCACTCAAAGGCCCAAGAGAAGGGGAGCTCCGGGCGGCCAAATGGAAGGGACAAAGGACCAACATGCACACCATGTAATTCTTTCCACAAATGAACTATGCCAAGTGGTGGCAATGCAAGTAAATTCTAAATAGAGCTCCAAATGAAGTGCACGACATGGAAGCTCACCCCATTTTTATTTTTTGGGTCTCCTAGACACACCCTTATAAAAGGAGGTTTATGTTCATTTTTTGGGGGTCTTTGACCAAGGTGGGCTTTTTTGCATGTGTGTGTGATTGGAAGCTTGAAGCTTGTGTGTTGCTAAGCTTGCCATTGGACCTGCATACTTGATTGTACTACTCCCTGTGCAATAATACCACTTATTTGGCCCAATCTCTTGGGTTGCTTCTCCCCATTCCCCTCCTTTTCTCTCACTCTTCGTGTATTGGCCATTGCTTTTTGCAGAGGGTTTGCCTTCAGCTTGAAAGGTGCTACCAAGAGGGCAGATTAGGAGTGTTTTGTGAGTCAGAACGGGTGAATTGAGCAGTGTGGGTGCATTTGTGCCATGGAGTATTTTTTGCAAGGTGTGAGATAGTTGTTTTGTATGCTAAAGTGGAGTTGTTAGTGAAAATTGGCCAATCTGAAGGTGTTATTTGAGAGGTTAGGGGTGCTGTGGAATCCCTGGGCTATAGAGAGGCAAATATTTTGTGTGCTGGGTGTGTTCCCTATTCCCCCTCTCCATCTTCTGGTGCCCCCACTGAGGAGCTGTCTGATGCTCCAATTTGAGGTTCGAAGTGGTGTTTTTTTTCCAACAAAGCGGTTGGCTGATGGTCGAGATGTTTGATGGTCGAGTTTAAAGATGACAGAGATGGTGGAGCCAGGTTTTGGCCCCATATTTACGGGCGTCGAAGATCCCGAGGATTGGTTAGCTGATTTTGAATTATGATTGATGTCGATGCGTATGTCGACGGATTCAAAAAGGTTACAGACGGTGCCGTTGTTGCTGTGAGGATGACCCAAGGTGTGGTTCAATGGCTTAAAGAGCAGTGATTGAGAATCATGGCAAAGGTTGCAGAGTCAGTTTCTGGAGCGTTTCGAGAGGTGATTACGGCAGAAAAAGCCGGTGCAAGGCTGAAGGCGGTACACCAGGATGTGAGTAAATATTTCTCTATTTTCATTGAGCAGTTTGAAGCTTGTTGGCAGCAGTCAGAGATTGCTACTGGGGTCAAAAGCAATCAATCTTTGAAGCTGTCAAAGCTGTTAGAGTGCTTGCATCCAAGGATTAAAGAAAAGGTCGAAGATGGCGTAGATACCTTTGAAGACATGGTCTATCTGGCAAAGATAAAGAGCAGTAAGGTGAAACGGAAGTTGGAGTTGGGAGTGTTAAAGCCATCAGATTATATGCCTGTTGTTGCGGAGGTAGCGAAGTGCTCTTGGGTCCAACCAAAGGTGATTCCAGTTGTGCAAAATGCAAGGCCTGTGGAGGTAAGACCTACTATTGGTTATCTTCCCTGGAGGTTTCCAGTTTGTGATGTGCATGTGCCGAGGGTAAGCTCCATGTCCAGGTGAACCAAGATGCAAAAGCGGTAGCGGATGTGGAGGTTCCAGTATGGATTGAAGAGGTAAAGCATGTTCTTGTTGAAAGTTTGCATGAAAAGGTAGCAGAATGCAATCGAGATGCAGATACCGAGGGATTGGAAGCTGATGAAGAAAGTTTACATAGCGATGAAGATGGTCAAGCTTTTGTGGAGCAGCAAGTGGATGCAGATGTTGATACGGAGTCAGTATATGATGCCGATGCCGATGATGATACAAGCTCGAGTAGCGGGGAGACAAGCAAGGAGAATGGTACCGATGAGTCCACATCCCATGACGAGGAGACGGAATCTGATGAACCCCAACTGGTAAAGGTAAAGCTGCCCTCTTATATGTTTGATGATATGGTAATAGAACATGTGCAAGAAGAGCATGGAACAGAGCAAGCCGAGATGCTTGATGAAAGCCAAGTGGAGCGGTCTAGACCTACAGACGATGATATGCAGGTAAAGGTGGTGTGTGGTGCCATGCTAATGGCTGTGCTGATAAAAGTAGCAGTGGAATGTGCCATGGTGGTGCAACATGTGCAGACTTTTGCCAAGAGAGATAAAGCGGTCGTGTCTATGGAGGAAATCAAGGTGGATGTAGTAGAGAACGAGTTTCTCTTTTCCTTGGAGGAGCATGATGTAGCGGTAGAAAAGGTGATTGAAGAGCAGGAGATTGAAGCTGAACAGAAGGAGGTGCTGGGCGACCTTGAAGGGCCAATCAATGATGAAGGGCTTGATGACAGTGTAATTGAGTTCGAAGAGGAGGTGCAAGAGAGCATGAAGCCAGTGCAAGAGATGTGTTCTATGGCATATGGAGGAGATTCCCAGGATGTGTCCAAGCTTTCAAAAGAGATATGCAACTCATGGTTGAAAGGTATGTTTGTAAGTGCAACTGTGCAGTATGTTATCCATCGGATACGGGGTTCCCTTGAGAGGAGCTCTACTTTACATGGCTGGGAGCGAGGGTCAGAAGTGTTGGTTCGTACAGATGATGTGGTTGTAGAACTGGTTCTATTGGTTGGTTCAAGTAATTTGATTGCAGAGCCATATAGGTTGATGAGGCAAGATGATGTTTGAAGAGGTGCTAAAGTGCTATGGGCCTTTTGTGTGCATGGATGGCTACGTGCTTGGGTAGGGCACTTTTGGAGGTTGTTGCAGATGGATGAAAGTGAACAAAGATAGGTGTTTGATCCAGGTGGAAGCTATGTGATGCAGGGGGTGGGGCAACCCACTTGGAGGTTTGGCGATAGAGTGCAATAAAACAGTGTACATATGGTTTTGGTTTTCTCATAGTGTGTGCCAGGTTTTGCAGTTAGAAAGAGAATAAAGCTTTTATGTGGTTGAGCATAAATGCTCAATAGGGGGGTGGGCAATGATGGTGCAGCCAAAGTGTGTCGACTCTACAAGGTGGGATGGACAGATGTGTGCAGGCAAGCAGAGGCATGGCAAGGGACTGGAGAAGCTAGGAAAATCATGGGATGGCAGGTAGCAACGGAAGTGTATGCATGATGCGCTTATAGGCCAAGGAAGGCTCCATAATGGGCTAATTTGGGTAGCAAGAGAAGGAGATGAAAAGTGCAGCCTTTGGGCCCAAGAATGAAGAGCTTGAAGTGCTGAAGGAACAGGTCCAGACGGTTCATCAAACCGAGCTACGAAGCCCAAGTTATTGAAGGTTGAAGTTTTGGTGGTTTGAAGATTCTTGCCGGACAGGGCAGCTGGGGACATGTGATCCAAGTGGAATCTGAGGTATAGATGTGTAGAGATCAATTCATGGAGCCTACCCGTCTTTTCAGATTGCGGATCAGAGCTATAGTTTGCAAGATATGATCAGTTGAAGATTTTTCGGGGGCCGGGTCTATGCTCATTTGACCGCATTGGAAAATGTGCCATCTGGCATCTTTGGAGCCTCACCAAGATTCTCGAAGGTAGTATGCACTATGTGGAGTTAGTCAAAACGACCGCGTGTGATTCTGAGCCCCAAGCATCGAGTTACAGGGCGGAGAAAAATGGAGCAGTTGGCGAGTGCATGCAGGTGCATTTTGCGTTTTTTTTGTGGCCTCGGATCTTGGGCGTGGAAAAAATTGAGAAGCGATGCGGATTATGGAGAAGCCAACCGGCAAAGCTTTGCGGCTCGATAGTATGACATTGGAGCAGTGGAAGAGAGGCAGGTAAAGGCAGGCCAAAAAGAGTTTTTGTTTTAAAAAAAATAATGGGGTTTTTTGAAGCCTTTAAGGCTTGAGGCCTGTGGAGCTGCCACGTGGCTGCGCTATTATCCCACATGCGCAAGGGGATGTGCCGGGGGCGTGGTATATCAGCAGGAGCGTGGCTCCCCATTGGCATCCAAGAGGCATGAGGAGAGCTCGTGAGCTCCTGGCCATGGCGTGCGGGCCTCGCGCTGCACAGTGGTGGTTGGTGGCGATTTTGGTGGCAGTCGGAGAGGCGGGGCGGCGCAGGGTGCCCGCGTGGTGTGGAATTTCGGTGATGACATGGTAGGCCATAAGGGGATGTGCCCACGCCCATTAAGGGCCAAATGTTTTGAGGATAGGGGTGTACCCCTCCCTCCCCCCCCCCCCCCCCTCCCCAATAGCGACATCGCTATTGCCTCGACAGGGGAGGGTTCTCGCTGCAAAGAGGTGCCGGCAAGGGCAGTTAAAGAGCAAGGCTAAGGGCACTCAAAGGCCCAAGAGAAGGGGAGCTCCGGGCGGCCAAATGGAAGGGACAAAGGACCAATGTGCACACCATGTAATTCTTTCCACAAATGAACTATGCCAAGTGGTGGCAATCAAGTAAATTCTAAATAGAGCTCTAAATGAAGTGCACGACGTGGAAGCTCACCCCATTTTTCTTTTTTGGGTCTCCAAACACACCCTTATAAAAGGAGGTTTATGTTCATTTTTTGGGGGTCTTTGACCAAGGTGGGATTTTTTGCATGTGTGTGTGATTGGAAGCTTGAAGCTTGTGTGTTGCTAAGCTTGCCATTGGACCTGCATACTTGATTGTACTACTCCCTATGCAATAATACCACTTATTTGCCCCAATCTCTTGGGTTGCTTCTCCCCATTCCCCTCCTTTTCTCTCACTCTTCGTGTATTGGCCATTGCTTTTTGCAGAGGGTTTGCCTGCAGCTTGTTGCCTGCAGCTTGAAAGGTGCTACCAAGAGGGCAGATTAGGAGTGTTTTGTGAGTCGGAAAGGGTGAGTTGAGCAGTGTGGGTGCATTTGTGCTGTGGAGTGTTTTCTGCAAGGTGTGAGATAGTTGTTTTGTATGCTAAAGTGGAGTTGTTAGTGCAAATTAGCCAATCTGAAGGTGTTATTTGAGAGGTTAGGGGTGCTGTGGAATCCCTGGGCTATAGAGAGGCAAATATTTTGTGTGCTGGGTGCGTTCGCTATTCCCCCTCTCCAGCGTGTGTGTGTGTGTGTATACACACACACGCGCTGCACGCAGGCGTGTGTGTGTTTGTGTGAACACACACGCATCTACGTGGGCGTGTGTGTGTGTTCACACACACACACACACACACACACTTTTTTGCAATGCGTGTGTGTGGACACACACACGTGGCATCCACGTGGCCACGAAGCGGCCACGCAGGCTGCCTTGCGGCCACGTGGACTTTCCACGTGTGCCATCGGCAACCGATGATACACGTGGCATGCCACGTGGCCAAGCGCACTGCCACGTAGGCAGTGCGTAGGCCACATGTACTACCGCTGGTTGACAATACACATGGCACACCATGTGGTACCTAATAAGGCACCACGTGGCAAGAAACGTGGCCTGCGTGCTATGTCTGAATGGCAGTGTGCTAAGCCACGTGGCATGCCACGTGTACTGTCGGCTAACGATGGTACACGTGGTAAGTCCACGTGGCCACGCAGCGGCCTGCGTGGCCCTGTGTGTCCACGTGGACTACCACACGTACGAGTGTGTGTGTGGACTGCCGCTAGCCACGCGTTGTCCAGGGGCACGTGGCCGCCCATGTTGGCCGCCCAAAGCCAACGCCCCGCCTCCTCCCCCACCCCCTGCCGCGGTAGCGCCCCTGTCCTCGCCCCCCCGTCCACGCCTCCATCCCAAGTAGTAGCCCTGCTCGCAAACCCCACCCTGCCCCGCCCCCCCTTACCCCTCTGAGGCCCCCGGTAGCGCTAACGCACACGTCTCCCCCTTCCTCGCCGCCCGCATGGCGGGGGAGGGGGTGGGGTGTACTATCGCCTAAACGTCCCCGTTACGCGCCTTCCAAACCCTTCGACTTCGACTTACAGCTTCTTGCCCCCCTCTCGTTAGCACACTCGACTGCTCACACATCTCCCTTACACACAAACATTGGAAAAAAAATTAAATAATTAAATTCTCGTGATCACACAGTCACAAACAAATATTTTGTAACAAATGTTTTTTAATTAAATATTTTGTATTTTTTTACATTAATTTTTTAAAATAATAAAATAATATTAATTTTAATTTTATAACGGTTATATTATTAGACGTGAGTATATAAACAATTTGTTAGTTTATACAATGTGATCTTGTGCTTAATTATTTGTTTAGCATATTATTATGGCTTACTCTTTATTTTTCTAGGTAAAGAGTTTTCTTATCCTTTTTACAATGGTAAATTTATAATATTTGCATCATTTCTGTTATAATTAATTTCTCCAATGCAATTTACAACTTTAGATGCAGTCATCGAAGTTGGTGATATTGAAATGACTTTGCCTCTTGAGAGGACACTCAACAATTTGGGTGAATTCATCTATGTACTGGATGAACAGCTTTCACGTAAATACAAAGTTCACGTATCCCATCAAACACAATACGCAGACTCACCTAGCACGACTCCGGTTGCCATTGTGGATAGTCCGTCAAAGGTGCAATTTGGTCAAAAGGAGTTAATAGACCTATGCACCTCCCCTCGAGTTTTGCTCTCAAATAGCTTCAAAAGGAGTACAAGACAAAAACTCTTACGGGCCAAAAAGAAGGGCACATTGACAAAGTTTTTAATGCAAATACAACAAGTGGAACAAGTTACAGAGATTCCAAGGTCTTACCATGGGAAAGTTGCACCATATGGATGCAATGGAGCATAAGTATGATCCTCATTTGTGGTCGAAGCCACAAACGTCCAATATTGTTTTTACAGGTGTAGTGCGTCTTAGTCATTGCATAGGATCTCTCAAGTGCATGAATGAGCAATGTGTCTGCTTGGTTAATTATCATATTCCCAATACAAGTCATTTCAACGGGTACATACAAAAGGCAAGTGCACCTGGACAATATTGTAAGATTGGAGATAAGAGCCTTACATGCCACTTTTGTAAAGCAATTGCTTTCTATATTGCAACATGTGATTGTGTAGTATACTATGTCATGCCATCCGATGAGACTACCACTAGAGTCATGATTCATCGTGGCACACATCGACATGATGTGCATAGCGGCACATCCAAAACACTAACGGACACCACCAAGGTGATGGTGCAAAGGATTTTGATTGTTGACCCACACGCAAGAGCCAGGAAGGTTCAAATGTGTTTGGCAAAAGAAATTATAAGTACAACACTTCCTTGCAAGAACACCAACGAAGGAATTTTAGGTGAGCAACAACTATTTGCAATCGCTGAGGAGTTGGGGCCATTGGTGCAAGATAATTGGTACGAGCAGTTCCTAGATTCTTATTTCAATGCAAAACTCTATGCTAAATTATTTTTTATGTAAACACTTTTAACATTGTTAGGTTTCGAAGGTCAGTATCTATTTTACGTAGAGGGGTTGACAAAGAATCTTTCGGCATTGATGCACTCCTAAAGCTGAAGCAAGATTGCACATATAAATTTTTGCATGGAAGCCGGTTTCCTAGTCAAGGTACGGAGGGGGAGAAATGTTATGTCTTCAAAATGTCCACAATTGGTCCAGCATCCGGTGCGGACCTGGTGAACCGAATGAGACAAGATCGGGATGGCGATCTTCGACGTGCGTGGATCCAGTTTGATCACACCAGACGTGTTAATGAATGGGTGACTATGGCCTGTCATGTCTATGATCCAAGGTACATGGCGCACCTTAACAGCTTTGTGGCTTGTTGCCTTTGACTCTCTCTAAAACAATTTGTTTGCAGCATGCAGGACCTTTTGAAAATAGAAAGACATGGAAACGCAATGTTTGTTTTGGGAGTGCCTCAATGATGTAATGATATCGTATGGGTATGACAAAGCTAATTTCTTTGGCTTCATGGCGGATGAAGCTCAAGCAAATTGGAATGCAGTTCGAATTGTTTTCAATGGTGGCGACAAGACAAATACAATGAGCGGTCGAGAGCGTTCTTGTCTTTTCCACTGGAAGCAAAGCTTGAATCAACACACAATGAAGTATGTGGTGCAAGATTCTCAACATACACACAAAGAAATGTGTGAGAAGTGGAGGCAAGCACCAACAAAAGAGGCTGCAGCAGCAGAGGCTCGTCTCATACGCCAATGGTGGCATAACGGTCATTGCATAGACCGTAACATTCCATACATGGATTCATGGGTTAGTTGGTGGGAAATTCGTATTGCACATTGGGGTGGCATTATGACATGCGTAGAAAGTAGCTCTGATGGACCAAACACTCCACGCACTAACCTTGCAGAGAGCAAGCATGGCAGCTGGCTAGCAGGGGAGGGTTTCCGTAAACACATTTCATTATATGATGCATGTACAACCGATCTTGCAAATTCCATCTTACAGAGCACAAAGGCCATTTCATACAGCCATGGACAACACATTGGGAAGGGTCCATCAATACAAAAGCTTGCGGAACGCCATGAAAAACGTCCCAGCCAAGTGATAAGAGCAGTGAATGCGGCTACTGAGGGCGCTCCAATGTATAAACAACCAACTCCATTGACATGAGATAAGGAGACATCAAGACAAAAACGAAAGCCAAATGAGGTTATCAACGTGGAAGATGATGCATCACATAGGCCTAAGTACAACTCGGTCACCAAAGATCGCAAGAAGTGTGGAAGACCACGTAAGATCAACTTTGCAGAAGAAGGGATATCACAAACCCTAAATGAAGTATAGGTTCTGGTGGACAGTATGTAGTTGAACGCAAGGTCAATAAGGCAATGTGGGCCATATGCCGAACTCCACAAGGTAGTAGGGTCACATGTAGCGGCACGCCAAGAGGAGGATGAAGGTGTGGATGCAGTATTGTAGGTTCTAGCCTTGGTATACCGGCCCCATGTTTTGAAGGATATCAAAAACATCCAAATGGTGTGGTGCGTCAATGGTTTTGGTTTTGTCCAGATTATGTCTTGCATTGCCATATAGTAGACCAGAACATTGAGCCGCAGCCTCAACATCCACCACACACTTGGCCCTTGCATGTGGGCACCAACCTAACGGAGGATGAGGTGCAAATATTGCATGAAGGGGGGTATCAAGTGGAGCTCAGCAAAGAAGGAATATCTAATGTAACGCTGGTTGCTCCTGCACAAAATATGACCAACTCTCCTTTCAAGTCAAATGATACATCCACTCCTGAAGGCAGTGCAAGAGCCACAGTGCGAGATGGTGTGCGTGTACGGTATCGGACTTCCATTTCCGAGGATGCTGCTCGCATGCTCAGTTTAGCACTACCCTTGAGAGTGAAGGTCGTTGAAGAGATATGTGCAGCAGATGGTGTTAATGAGGTCTTCAAAGTAGAGACAAAAAGTGAAGATGGTCATGTCGGGATGTACAAAGTTTGTATTTGCAACCAGCCATCGTGCACATGTCCAGACTTCATGGAACGGGTGTCAAAGCAAAAACCATATCTTGCATGTAAACATTTGTATTTTATTTATCTGCATGTGCTAGGGTTAAGCCAAAATGAGAACATGTTTATCCATCAACCAATCCTGGAAGATGCTAATATCTTCAAGGCACTAAGCCGAAGCCGGACCTATCCAAGCATGGATGCATAGCATTTGTCAATTCTCACTTTTTCTTAGTATGCTTCACAAAATGGACAACTGTACTAGTTTCTAATTTTATCTTATGATGGCCACATTTTGGTACATAGATTTGCAGTTTTTTTCAAATTTGGGAAATGGTTGTTTATTTGTCAAATCATGAATAAAGTAATATAATATTTGCACAATGTCTATAAATTACCATTGCTTGAATCTATTTTTGTGAAAGCTTCCAGTAGCTTCCGTTGCCTCCTCTATTACTTTTCATGATGACCAACTATCTTTAGAATAAAATCAAGTCTGTGTGGAATTCCATGGAAGCCATTCCCAACGGAGAGGTATTGTATGAAGCCGACTGGTTTAGGGAGGCTCTAAAGGCAACAATCAATGTGTATCGCCTCTATCATTGCTGCAAGGAACTCAATATGCGGAGCTTACTTAGCTTGGTCGAGAAGGGACAATTCACTTTCTCTTGCTGGAAGAAGATTGGGCTCATCACAGAGGAGGATGAGGAGGAAATGACGCAGTAGCTAGGGAACGTGGTGAATCTTCTTTTGCCACTCGAAGGCAGCACATCTACTCCTAAAACCGGGCCTTCCAGAAGATGAACGCTTCTTGTCTATGTAATGCAAGTGCAATAAAATGTAACTTTCTATTATTAATGGATGTTATTGTTTTCAGTACCCTAAACCCTAAATCTTTTTCTATGTCTCAACCTCCCTAATACCTCTCTCTCTCTCTCTCTCTCTCTCTCTCTCTCTCTCTCTCTCTCTCTCTCACAGAGATAGAGATATGAAAAAGGCAAAAGAGTCGACAAGGAGGAAGAGAGAATCTTTTTAGGAATCTGCTCACCTGATTCCTAAAAAGCGCTCACCAAAAATTTCTCGCCTGGAAATATCTCCTCAAGATCCATATAAGAAGTATACAGATGAGCATTGCCATCTTGCTACTTTTTAAGAAGGAGACAAGGTTATCCTCAAGGTCTTGGAGCATTCAAAAAGTCTAAAGACGGGAAAAGTTGCTAAAATTTCACCACGATATTGTGCACCTTTTACTATTCTCAAACGTATAGGTCAAGTGGATTATAAGTTAGCTCTTCCCGAGCACTCACGAGTTCACCCTATTTTTCATGTTAGCCGTTTACAAAAATGTTGGAATTAAGGTTGCAGAAAAACACACACAGCTTGGAGAAGATGAAGGAAGCTCAAGGCACAGAATAGAGAGTGTATTACTTAGTGTGCAATTGAAAGATAAATAGCCCTAGAATGAATGGGTGTATATATAATGCACGGGGGAAAAACCTCCTAAAGAGGGAAAAAATGCCTCGATGGTCCTAAGTGTACTCACACACATCACTACCACATGTATATGGTAACAAATCCCCCCTAGAGTGATGTGGTGAATGAAAGTTGGCACATTGAGTAAAGGGAAGTGCCATGCCCTGAGGACATGAGCAGTCCACAAAGGGAAGTAACCCCAAAGCTTTGTGGAAAGCTTCAAACTTCTCACAAGACAATGTCTTTGTAAAAAGATGAGCAAGGTTGTCCTATGTTGACACATAAGCCAAGCCGATCTCTCCAGAGCCTCTCCTTGACATAGTGGTAATGCACCTCAATGTGCTTTGTGCGAGCATGAAAAATTGGGTTCCTCGCAACTGCCAATGCGCTCTGATTTTCAGTGTAGATAGTGTTGGCAGTGTCTTGTCCAACACCCAAATCAGCCATAAGACATTTGAGTCATACACACTCAACCATAGCTGTGAAGACTACCATGTACTCAGTATCACAACTAGAAGTGGCCACAGTAGGTTGCTTCTTGCTCAACCATGATATACATGAACTACCAAAGCATGGGGGAATCCCAAAATCCGAGCAAATAAAATCGAGCAAACCATAAACCGAGCAAAACTTATATTTTTTTTAACACAAAATTGAGCAAACCATAAACTTTGCAAAAATTACAATGGCTTTTTATATCCTTGTGCCAAAAACCTTCCATCAACATTGAAACTAACCAAAAAGGTGTATCACATCTACAAATCAAAATGGAGAGCGCAACAACTAAAATACTACCGCACGAGAATATTCGAGGCTAAAGTTAATACCCATAAGCACATATCACCCAACAAACAGCTTCTCAAAACCATTGCAAGGTCCACAAGCCTTCAAGGCTGCATCAACACCCGTGAACCTCCAAGTGCTTGGACTAACTCCAATTTTGTTAGAGCAGCCTGATGCATGAACTCATGAGCATGAGGGTCAAAGCCAAGTACTTCCAAAAATATGAAGTAAATGTTCTTACATGGCATATACACAAGGCGCTTGCTTTCTCGGTTTTGAAGTCCTCGCAAGTACATCTAGGAAAATCTGACATTTTCATAGAGTATGTCACTCCCTTTGCAATTGACCCCACAGTCTTAACATAGAAAACATGTCTTTCATTGCAAACCACAATGACCTCTCACACCAACTCTACTGCCATGGTTCTACCCACTTCAATCTTGCCATGAAACTCCTTTGTTAATCGTGATCTCCATTTCACAATCTTTCCATCTCTAAATTTGGGATGGATGCTACTAGCAACTCTTTGGTTCAATGGAACTATTTCATGCATTCTTGTTACTGATGTCACTACTGCTTACAAAAAAAAATCATTGGCTTGCAATTGCGTTACCTCTTGAGGTTGCAAATTTGTGCCCTCTGCAACCACCCAAACACCGGGCGCTGGACTTGGTGGCCCTTCAACTATGCTGTGAACCTTCCAGGTGTGCATGTTATTGGAGTTACAAAACCAAATGAACCCTTCCACAAGGCCTCCCTATTGTGAACTAGATGGAGGATATTTTCTGCGACCCCAAAAACAAGGAGCTGGCACCCCTATTTTGGCATCCATTGAACAATCATTAATGAACCGCCCACATCGGTCTCCATCTTTTGACACCACACCAAAACAGTCATCTTTCGCCCAGGTTCTGTTCTCCGTATTGCCCAAACTGACTTTGCTACGTTTACTTCAGGATATGGGACATCCCTTGGAGTTTTTTTTTTTTTGTGCTGAAGCCCACCAATTGAAGTTGTCATTGTAACATACTCTGGCCTGTGGCTATCCTCCTCCAAGACAATATTTGCATCAGAAAAAATTGGCCTCTTTTTTCTAATACTCTTTTCTTGGAGTATATTTCTATTCATTTCAGGACTATTGACACCCATTTCATGCATTGAAGAATGTGTGAGGTCAACTAGTTTCTTTCCTGCTGCCGCTGAAGCAAATGAAGGTTGATTCATGAAGCGATCTACCAAATCTTTAATGCCGGGACCGGTGGAGCTACCAACACCTTTCAAATAGGCATTATATTTCACACTTTGAAGCACAGCTAAACCAATATCTGCACATGATGCCTCATACAAACTTATGTGATCCTTATAACCAATAGAGGCATGCATACTAGCATGTTTTAACTAAGAAAAGTTTGTATTAGGGACAAATAATCCTGCAGCATCTTGTGATACAAATCTTTCTCCCCAATGAGGCACTCGTACATCCCACCAAGCCACCCATGTCTCCAACGAAGCAATCTCCCCTTCAATGGCCATTCCTGTTTTCCAAAATCTTCTAAGCTCTCCCTTACAATGCTCAGCCACATTCTTTGTAGGTGCAATTCTCCACTTGTGGTACAAAATCTTGTGTTGCTCTTGAAATGCGGGACGGATGCACTTGCTAGTATCTCGAAACATATTTTGCTCCCAATGAAACAAACATGATCTCTCTTTGTTTGGAATAGACCTCTTTGCTCCTCCAAAATAAATAGTACGCACATCAATTCAATTGGCACTTGCTTCATCTGCCATAAATCCCCTGAACTCTGGCTTATCAAAACCTTGTTCCTTAACCACATTGTTCAGCATCTTCCAAAATTCAATATGAGCATATTTATTTTCCACGCTAAACTCAGCAGTTGCAATGGTGAGCAGCTCTCGTACGTAAGGGTCATAGACATGCGCTGACATAGTCGGCCATCCTTGTACATGGTGAAAATGATCAAAGTGCACCCACATTTGCTCTAAATTACCTCCAGGGTGCATCCGATTCACCAAATCAACTCCACTACCTGGTCCCTTAATTGAAATTTTAAATACATGAGGTTGTACCTTATCACCCAATTGGCATGGCAAAAGAATACTATGGATGAAAGGATACCTGCACTTGCTTTTCAAGTCAAGCACTACCTCAAGACCCTTTGAAGTGATATTGATCTTTTTGCAGACTCCAAACTTCGTTCCACTCTCCTTTTATATGACAGGGGAGTCATACTGTCAAGGAATTCAGCAAATTCTAGATCTTCAATCATAGCACTTGTAGTTGAACTTGCTCCAATAAGCTTTTCCATGATAAGGTCATGAGTGGTGGCCCGCTCCAATTGTTTCGTAGTCACCAAAGGGTCCCGACTTGCACGATCAAGCAACATTTCATCTATGTGACTTTCAACCATCCGACTCCTCCCTTCTGCACATGGATGGTTATGTTCTCCAAGATGCAAAGCACACCTAGTACAATTATGCTTATCTCTAGGCAAACAATAGTAAATAACTGCAGGACATGTAGAAACACATTCTGGAATTTTTCCACAATGAGTGCATACTAGTGTGCCATACTGAGAAGAGATCAATCCTTTAGGACGAGATTTAACAAGCCGACCCTCTCCATTGAGACTCATTGAACATATTTGAGCGCAAATAAAATGGACAATCAATGTTGATGCATCGCAAATGCCTAGAGCATCTACTAAATTTGACAACACCATTAAAACTATCACTGCTACAAGTGACATACTCCGTCCACATGTGACTATCATGTCTTTGCTCCATACCACTCATACCTGAAGAATTACCAGCTGGCGGTAATTCAAAAGCAATATACCCATCATAATGAGCTGGGAGCTCATCAATACAGACCATTTTCTTGGCTTGATGGAGGGCAATATATAAATTTCTTTGCAATGGCATGCACTTAATCATGTCAATCACACTTGCATTGATATCTGAGAGAGGTACTTTCTTGTCTTTCTTGTCTTGAGAAACTCTGCCAATGCCAGCATCAATCTGATTCTCACTTCTCATATCCACCTTGTAGAACTGGTGCGTGCTGCTCATGATCAAGCATAAAAGTTTGTTCACCATCTGATGATATAGTAGATTCTACCTTGACTTGCGGTCCAGATAATGTTAATGGACGAAGTCAGATATTAGCATCATGAAGCTCAAAATGTTCCTGCAAAGAAGCAACTGTTAAAGAATAAATTCTGGTATCAAACATAGGCACTAACTTCTGTCCACGCCCTGGAACAAAAACTATAATGCATCTCCCCATGTGTTAATAGTGTGATGAGCAGAAGGTAATAAATATAAGAAAGTAGTGGCATGGTTTTGATTGGTACAATGGGTCCCTCTTAAAATAGACTGATATGCTTAAAATCCTATTCATAACCACAAGCCGCCAAGAGGATTGCATGTTCGTGTTCCCAGGAACAACAATCATAGCTTTATAAAATATATTATAATAAAAATAATTCACTTTGAGTTTTAAGATTTTCAATGAATCGTGCATAGTAATGACAAGCGAATTTCACCTACCCTCGTCAGTATCCCATGCACAAACCCCAAATACCCTCTCCAACCAAAATTTTAGAATGTTTGCACAATGTTGAGCTACGGGCATGGTCACGCGAGGCTTAGTCAAAACCAAGGCCTGGCAGTCTCTGATAAGAGCTCATAACTTCCACCTTCGACAGCAGGTAGAGAGATGAAGATTGATGCACAGGCAAGAGAGAGAAACTAGGTGTTGACCGACAGTGATCGGGAAGAGTTATGTGACTATGCCTTTTTAGGCATAGTTAGAGAACAAAGCCGGTCAACAATTGTCAAAATCTGGCAAGCGTCAGATATGGTCGGCAAAATAACCAAAAACTAAGCCTCATGTGACCATAGCCTAATGGCCATCCTCTTTTGGGGTGGCAGATTGGTTGTTGCATCTAGTGCTAAAGCCCGCATGTTGTTGGTTAGGGAAGATTGACCGTCCATTGTCATGTCCATGCCGAAAATTGCGCCACCACTAATGAATTGTTACGGGCATCGCCCACCTTAGCACACGTGCGAGGTGCCCAATCTGGAGCACCTTGTGTGTAGTGCTCGAAAAAAACTTTTTTCCAAAACTTGGCAAACCTACATATGTGAAACAACATAGGTAAATTGACAAAATGTGAAGGCTTTTACACCGAATTACACTAAATTTTTCAAAATTTTGTAGGTTTTTTCACCTTTAAATATAAGATTTAGAAGTAAATTTCAAAATTTGTAGGTGGGATTACACTAAACCTAGGGTTTTTTTGGGCACTGCCTGTGTGTAAACATACTTACATTGAAACAGTGTTCGGGAAAAATGATTTTCACAAACAAATCTGAATCGAATTTTACAATACTAGTTAGTATTTTTGTAAAATTACACTATTTTCGTGTATATTAAGCGGACACTTTTCCCGAACACTATTTTCCGTGTATATTAAATTGGTCATTGAAAGGGCAAGGCCATCAAGAGATCTTTATTGCAATTTTTTTTAATAGATCTCTTGCACCAATCTGGCCAATCGATTGCGCTAGGCTACAGGCTATTTTAAATACCTTTACCCTTGCAGATATGCATTTTTTTAAAATGCTCCTGATCGTTTTTACTTGGTGAGCCAAAAACTCCTTTTCAAGTATCTGAACACGGAAGCCACCACGTGGCATTAAGTTTTTTTTAAAAAAAACAATACTACTAAACAAAGCTCTAAATAAAAATGAAAAGCTACCAAGTTAATAAAATAAAAAAAGCACGCTGCGTTGCTCAATTGCGCTCATATAGGCTCAATAGGCTCTTGAAGCCTTAACAGATGTTCCTTTTTTTCAGTAGCCTATTCATAAAGGCGTTACAGCCTGGCTTCGCTTACCTGCTGCATCCACACCTGCAATTTTCCACGCTACTATCCTTGAAATCTTGCGCTAATCTCATGGAAACCTTGCGCTTCAGCCTCAGAGACCTTGTCTCTTGCATCTCTTGCGCTACTTCAGCTTACGCCCTCTGAGGAAATCCTTCTCTACAGCAAGAGTAAATCTCCTTCAAATCTTGCTATGCAATTCTTCTGTGCAGCATGAAATCTCCTTCACATCTTGCCTTCAAGACTCAATCTCTGCAGCATGCCTTAATCGCTAAGGAAACCCTAAACCCAAGCTCGGAGTTCGAATACAAATCGCCATGGGGAGAAGGGAGTCTTCTTCGGCTTGAAAGCCTCCTGCCAGGTACCTTTGTAAACTACCTGTAGCCATCCACGCCGGCGTGGATGGCTACAAGTAGTTTTTTTTTTCAATGTTCAAGATTAAGTTTTGTAAGACTACTAGTTTAAATTTAAATTATTGACCCTTTTAAAGAATACAGAAAGCTTTTGTATAGCTTTCTATCGATTACAGAAGAGTAAACTAAACTAAAGCAGAGAAAAATTCTTAGCCTAAACTCTTGGATTTACCTATCGATAAGCTCTCTCTGGAGATTTGCAGAGTTGAATAGCTTCTCCAAGAACTGTCTGTAGCCATCCAAGCCGCCGTGGATGGCTAGAAGGAGTTTCTTGCGACAATTTTTGTGATTTCTGGTGTCTCATAGCCTCTGTTAGCAATGTCTGTAGCCATCCACGCCGGCGTGGATGGCTACAAGGAATTTTTGAATATCAGAATTTTCATCTCTAGATAAGCTTTCTGTTGAAATTTTCAGAGTTGCATAGCTTCTGTTAGAACTGTCTGTAGCCATCCACGTCGGCGTGGATGGCTAGAAGGAATTTTTGAGTGTGTGAATTTATATATATATAAACTCTCTCTGGAGATTTTTAGAGTTGCCTAGCTTCTGTTAGAACTGTTTGTAGCCATCCACGCCGACGTGGATGGCTAGAAGAAGTTTCTTGGGACAATTTTTTTTTTTTGCAGTGATTCATTCTCAGTAAGCTCCCTCAAGCCATCCATGTCGACATGGATGGCTAGAAGGAATTTCTCAAGCTGAAATTATATAATTGGGGATGCCTTTTTTAAATATGTTAGCTCCCTCTTGTGATCAACGCCGACTTGTATGCTTTGGTGGATGATCAATAAATAAAGTTTTTGACGTTTTTAATTGCCTCTAGGCATCCGCATCGGCATGGACTCCTAGAGGCAGTTTTAATGAAGTAAATAAAGTGGTTTTTGTTGTGTTTTGCAAGTCCTTCAATACGTGGATGAGGTCGTAGAGGGAGACGACTCTCTTCAACTCAAGCTTCCAGTATCTTAGAGAGCAGTGATCAAATAAGTGCAGTATCTATCACAGATATGACAGAAGGTTTGGAGACATAGGAAGAGGAGATGCAAAGTCAAGATTTGGGGCTTGGCTCCATAAATGAAGTTGATGAATCTCTTGCCCCACAAGAGGCATGTTTACAAATAGTGCCTTATGTCGTAAGAGATGAAGTAGCAGTAGATACAGAGACAGGGGATGAACACAAGCTTTACATGCATAGAGGACAAGATATTCTTCAATGTACTCGCATGTTTAGTTGTTTTGATTGTCCACAATTCCTTTATGTCGATTGATCCCCTATGCAAGGGTGAGAGGCTTAAGAGATGATGTTAGTGGATTGAAATCTGCTTTTGCAAAGGAGGGCTACATCCAAGAAAAAGGAGCTTGTATTGTTTCAATTTGGAATTGCAAGAAGGAGGAAGATTATGTTACAGGTATTTCATTTCTCTACGTTGATCTTTCCTACTGTCTGTTTCTACTGTGTTTTTTGTTGTTCTCATAAATAGTAGTTGAGTATGCTTTTCTGTCTATGTTTATCTATTTTGCAGAGGACCTTCTTACTTCATGGGACCCAATATGGGTTGATATACATAAAGAGTTTGAAATTGAGCTTTCTAAAAGACCAAATCTTCAAGTTCTCTCTAATAAAATGTTCTATGTTTGGGAGGGTAATCATAGAACGGTAGCTTGGACGACTGCTATTAAAGAGAGATTCTCCACTGATCAAGAAAAACATTGTAGTGTGATTTGTACAGTTATTGATCCTACACAAGTGCCAGAGATAGCTCTTCTTAGTAGCTTGCAAAGAATGAATTTGTAAGTTTTATGGCCTTTCTATATATTTTAGCACAAAATGTCTATGTTATGTTTCTGACTTTGTATGTATTGTATATGAACTTGGATTAGCATGAACACACATGCTCTTGTGGTCACCCATCTTAGGATGAGATTGTCAACTGCTACCACATTTGTGCAGCAGATCATGAAGCTTATGTAACGGGGCTTCCAGAAAAAGATCAAAAGTTGACTGCTACAGTCCGTAAGAAATGCTCGAAGGGTGTGGAGCCTTGGTATCCACTTACTTGTCGATACTTGGGAAAGCTCTTATATGATGTAAGTGTCTTTGGCTTGCTTTTCAAGAAAGATCTCGTGTTTGGTATTTTTGAAAATTAAGTGTTTTCAATTGTGTGTTGAAGGATAAAATATCCAAGTAATTGAGCCAAAAAGTATGTGCTTGTTTTTTTGCAAATTATTTATTTTTAAGTATGTGTTGAAGGTTCAAATGTCCAAGTAATTGATCCAAAGAATAGAGCAAGCTAGGCAGACAATGACAAATGAAGAACTTATAAAAGAGGAGAAGAAGATATTGAATGATTTAGCACTAAAATATGGAGAGCGCGTTGGAAAGGTGGTTGAATTATTTTTGTTTATGTGTTTTGCACATAGTGTAATAGCTGTTCAAACTTGGTTTTTTATTCGTTGCTCAAATACTACAGTTGCTGAATATTGTTGATCTGAATCTTGGACCGGATTGGACGGTTCGAGTTCTTGCACTCAAGTGGGGTCCTGATAGTTGGGCTACGCTTGAGAAACTGAACTTGATTACTATGCATGATGCTCCTGTCTTGAGAAAATTGTTATGGGTTTCCTTGCTTGAGGCAGACAAGATTACTAGAGCATCTTATGGTTTAAAGAAAGGAGATCATGTGTATTGCATGTAAGTAAATTTTCTATTGACATTTAAGAATCTTCAATGTAGGATTGCTAGTATTTTGTGATTGTTTTAGATTTTTCTCATCTTCCTTGTTATGTAGTTGGATTCGTAGAGAGGGCCTTCTACAAAGGATTTTTGATAGGGCCACAAAGTTTGTGGAGGACTTACCCAACATTGTTGCCTCATGATTTCTCTCTTGCCTCTTACTTTGAGGAGCTCAAGTTTGAAGCACGACCCTATCTTTTTCCTTTGGAAACCTCTCTTGAAGCTAAGACAAAAGATGTTGACAAGCAAGCTATGAAGAAAGTCGACATAGTACGCATGGCATCTCAACGGCTAGCTTATAGGTCAAGCTCATCATACTTTTATTTCAATCTTTTCATAATTACAAAGTTTATAGTGATGTTATTTTGCTTGATTGTTTTAGATTTCTATTATCCTTGGTTGGAAAAAGCTTTCTTCCAGGGATTCCATTCTTAGCTAAGCAGTGGGCACAACTATCTATTGGGGAAGAATGCATGTACTCCCCTTCCATACATAAGCTCACTTCACTTGGAAGATGGAGACATGTCCATGGTGGATAGACATGGCTTCTGGGCATGTATTGGCGAGAGAGAGCTTCACGATACTATGAGAGTTGGTGGAACATCCATCGATGTGCCTCTACCTCCTAGAGTGAATGAGGTGATATCAGGTAAATGGTTACTCAAAACAATCTCAAACATAATTTGTTGAAGAGCTTTAAACTCTCTTTTTCTTTAACTTATTTATTTTACATACTGGTGATATTGTGTTTTTTTGCTTTTTTCTAAGCTACAAATACTTCTCACAAGGAAAAGGAGGTGATTGTTGAGACTAGGGTGGATGAAAACATGGAGCGAGAGCATGGTGAGCTATCGCTTACGATGCAGTCGTTTGTATGTTCATTTATTGGAGTTAATTCACTTTGATTAGCCTCTTGTATCGCAGTAGCTTGTGGGGAGATTGTTGCAAAGAAAACCATTCTTTTGTCTACCTGGTTGATATTCCCTTGTCTTCTCTGTTCTTATTGTGTGACTCACGATGCATGGCCATTTCTGGGGACTACATAGCCATTGCTGCTGATTTTAGGGCCGATGTTCGACATCCGACATGGATTCGTGTTCATAAGCACATGGGATCTGCACGCTTTGATCGGACCTTGTGCGTGCGTGGTGGGAGAACAGTCGCATGGGCTGCTGATTTTATTTTGTTGGATCTTCCCTTTGGTGGTTCCCACTTAGCCTCCCCTGTTGTGCCCATTTGGGATATTTGTAGTGAGGATCATGTTTGTGCAGGCATGCAACTTGCATATTCGACTTTGTCAGACTCTGGGTCGTTGTTGATCATGGTCTCTATGATAGGTTTGTGATTCAATCATAGTTTTATGCAATACTTGTCTATATTTTTGTTGTGTGTTTTCTATTGTGACTTTAGAAAACTTTTGCAGGAGATACTATTGGCTGGGTTGAGAGATTTTGTTGTGCATCAGAGATGGCTATTCATCGTCGCATTGTAGTCCTTCATCATGGAGCTTATGGTTATGGTAATAGCTTTGGTGGTTGGATTGAGGTAATGCTCTTCTACATAATTAACTTGTTTGTATCTCATTTTGGTGTGTTATTGCTATTTTTATTGTTCTAATTGTCTATGTGGTGGTGTAGTGTCATTGTTCTCTCTTACTTATGGTGCATAGGGTTGGCATGCAACCACCTTGCTTTGTGGTTGAGAGCACTCCGCTATTCAATCGACTTGGCATGCAACCTTTGGATTCTTACATGATGCACCATCTTCAAGAGTCTTCTCCAGCGAGATCATCATCCGGAGAGCCATGGCGTGGTGGCTTCCAACGAAGTCATTCTTTTGTTGCATGTTTTGTGGAGCTTCTTTGTAGGCCTGGAGGTCTTTGTTTGGAGTTGGGATGTGGTATAACACCCGTATTGGCAGCATGTTTAGGCACAGGACGGGTGTGTGTAGCAGTCGACAGTGACAACACTTTGATTTCAGATTATGTGCAACCATTATTTCATCCTAAAAAGCGAAGCAAAGAGGGGGCCTCCACCTCTCTTGATGTTGATTATGTGGGTGACACGCCTTCGCGTGTCAACCCCTTTGATGACTACTGAGAGTCCACCTTACACTTCATTTCCCCCCCCTATTGTATGTTTCCATCATACTTTTATGCTATTTTGTCACTTTTTGGTATCATTATTCAGTATTTGGAAATTATGGATAATGATTCAAACAACAATTTGAGATTTCTTGTGTTTCAATGATGTAGGTTATGTATTGATTACATGTGGATTGTGAGACTTATCTTTTTCTTTTTGTATGGAAGTGTATTGCCAGTTTATGCCGAGGGGATTGCAAAAACCATGGCTGTTGATATACGATACGATTTTGACACCCACAAGAAGTGTCAGAGGCGCAATGTCTTTATTGATGATGAGTGTCACTCTTCATAGTCACGAGATAGAACCGTACCATTTCTTGTTGTTGTTAGAGTGTAGAGGCATGACATGCTGCTCTCTATATTCCACTAAATATTCCACTTGTTATCTTACAATCCTGAAGAAATCTCTCTTTTTTGGGTATAAGATATGACAATTGTCTCTTAATATAGTTTAGAAACTTTGTAGATGTATGAGCATTGTTGACTAAATTTAAAGTTAAAATTAAAATTATGGTGTCGAATGTAGTTGTGGATCATTGCATGGTTTGTAATAGCTTTGCTACCTACTTGGGTTTCTCATTGCTCTACATCAAGCCTCAACTACACAAAAGAATCTAAAGTCTAATTTGAACAATGCTATTGCTACGATTACTTACGGATTCAAGAAAAGATTCTCATTTTGAACAGTGTTATTGCTATTACTTAGGGCTTTAAGTAGGATCTTCATTCATATTTCTTAACGAAGCCCATTTGGTTTCTTTATTCATTTGCTCGGATTTTCCTTCGCTCGAGAAATCTCGCTCAGCACATGGTAAGACTCCAAAGCATGAAACAAAACCACTTGTGGACACTCGCGTATCAAAACAACCAGGCCAATTTGAGTCCGAAAAAGCATGTAAGTCTGGCGGCAATGATCCCCCCTTGGGATAAAACAAGCCAAGATGTAAAGTGCCACTCAAGTAGCGGAAAATCCTCTTGACATCCTGCCAATGCTTAGACCCTGGGCTATGCATAAATTTGCTGACATGTGAGACTGCAAATTGAATATCTGGCCTCGTGTTACATACATAAATGAGGCATCCACTGGTAATAAAGAGTGACATCTGCAGGATCACCAACATCATGAAGACTCAATTTCAAACATGTTTCCATGGGAGTGGAAATAGGTTTGCAATCCTCAAGTCCAAACTTACATAGCAATGTCTCTATGTAACTTTTCTAACACAAGGAAATACCACCATCACACTGCTTACATTGTATACTCAAGTAATGATGCAATAGTCCAAATCTTTCATCTTGAAAGTAGCATTCAAATTAGCCTAAAATTCAGCAATATGTCTCTCATTTGGTCCAGTGATCAACAAATCATCTACATAAAGAACCACATGAGAATTACATCACCCTCACGCTTTACATACAATGTGCTTTCCGTCGGACTGCTACAAAAGCCTCATATGACCAAATGAGTGTCAGCCTTCTCATACCAAGCACAAGGAGATTGCTTCAACCCATACAATGATTTGTTACCTTTGCACACCTTATCCTCTTGTCCTTTTTTGACAAAACTGTGAGGGTGTGTTACATAAAATTCCTAAAATATGTCACCAGTCAAGAAAGCAGCAACAATGTCTGACCGATGTACATCCCAACCAAAAGAGCTACCAATACACATAGAAAATGCACAGTAGTCATATGACAAGTGGGAGCAAAAGTCTCTTCATAATCTATGCCTTTTTACTATGCATAACCCTTTGCAACAAGTCGAGCCTTATAGCGATCAATCTCACCATCCGGCTTGCGTTTCAACTCGTAATTCCACTTCGTACCAATCGCCTTTTTGCCGGTTCCTCAACATCATGTAGGATAGACACAACCAAAGCATAACAATCCAATGCATAAGATGCATGGTGAGAACATGAAAGAGTACAACTAGACAAAGGTGCATCCAATTTACTATCACGTAATGTATGAACCGGCCATTTTGGCATACCTCTAGCCTGCTCATTTTTAGCCCCTTTCGCATCAAGTACATCATGTACATCTACATCAGTAATATGCTGATCTGTAGCATTTTTTGAAATCCCCATAGCCTGTACATTATCCTCATTGGAATTTACATTCGTACTTCCACCACTGAAAAGAAGCAACAAACTGTCATAAATGTCCTGTGAGCTTACATTACTGTCTCTAGTACAGGACAACAAGGGTTAAACAGAATCTTCCACAAACACAACATCTCATGAAACTAGAATACGCTTTGTTTGTGGATGATACAACCTTTGTAACCATTGCTTTCAACACTATAACCAACAAAAATACATTTGATAGCCTTATCATCCAATTTTTTTATGTGTTGTGTTTGTGGCACCAAAGCATATGCCAAACAACCAAAAACACGCATGTGCTCAATAGAAGACTTTCTATCATGCCATGCTTCATATGGAGTAGTAGACTGCAAAGCTTTCATAGGACACTTGTTTAGTACATAAGTGGTACACATGATGGCCTCAAGCCAATAAGAATGCGAAAAAGCTTGACTTTTGACCATACATCGTGCCATTTTTGTAAGTGACATGTTTTTCCTCTCAGCAACACCATTTTGCTGAGGCGTATAAGACACTATAGATTGGTGTTTTATTCCACAACTAGCCAGAAATGCATTAAATTCATGAGACATATACTCCCCCCCTCGATCGGAACGGAGGGTGTCCATAGTACATTTTGAGACATTTTTAGCCATAGCCAGAAATTGTTTGAAGCACATAAAAAGATCAGACTTCTCTTTAAGCAGAAATACCCATGTATGCCTGGACTAATCATCAATGAAAGTCACGAAGTAAAGGTAATTTACCAAGGATGAAGTTTGCATGGGCCCACAAACATCACTATGCACAAGCTGCAACCTGCATGTGACCCTAACTGAACCATACTTTGGAAACTTAGAACGCTGCATCTTACCCAAATACACCCTTCACAAATGTGTTTGACATGTGCTTCAAGAGGCAACAAAGAAGCAACCATATCAGATTTTTGCAAACGCAACAAAATGGAAAAATTCAAATGACCAAAATGTGTATGCCAAAGTTTTGCATCTGAAATAGCATTTGAATCCAAAATTGCATTTGCAAAATTCTGTCTACACTTGTCATACAAAGTGAGCTTATACAACTCACGGCATAAAATGCCAAATGCAACAATTTCATCACCGAAATTGAGATCATGTACTGTACATCTGTCATCCACAAATTTGACTACAAGACCAAGTCTAGCAAGTGCAGATACAAACAAAAGATTCTTCTTGATCCCAGGTACATAAAGTGCATCAACAAGTGTAAAAGAATGCCATTTGTAGCAGTAAGCACAATCTTCCCAACTCCCTGAATCGGATAAGAGGCATTGGTGGCACAAGTAACTGAATTCACAGGAGGGACAGACTCAAGAGAGGTGAAAGAATCACAATGTGAGGTAATGTGCTTTGTAGCACCACTGTCAAAATACCACACATGTGAATCTGCAGCAATTGACATGCATGCATCATGGACAATAGGATTATAGGTACACTCTGCACTAAAATCCCATTCTGCATCAACATCAGCATCACAATCTCCTTTCACAGAAGAATCAACAATAGCTACATTTGTAGTAGAACCAGAATTTGCAGTGGAACCACCCTCTTTCTTCTTAGCCTCTTTGGCCTTCAACTTAGGACCTTGCTTCGTCAAGTGATCATTAGCTTTACATTGTTACAATAGTGCCAATGCATCTTGTTTTTGTCCTTATCACGAGAATTTCCAGGCGAAGTGCTACCAGTGAAAGCATTAGGAACAGAACTTTTGCCACTCGCAGTAGAACCATAAGAAGTGGTTACATTGCTGTTTCCACCTTTTCTTTGAGATGCAATAAAAGCCTGTTCAACTGCACGCTACCTAGTCTTGTTTTTTTTGGAAAAGTGACTCTTGCAACAGGAATGTGCATAATGCATCAAACTTGACAACTTCAAGATTTCCTTGGGTCATAAGTCTCCAAGTACTAGCAAAAGTCTGGTAAGAATCTGGTAAGGCACCAAGAACAGTCTGCACAAGGGAACTGTTTGAAATGACTTCACCTGTAGTCTACTGTAGAAATAAGTTGCTCATTGATATCCTCGACACCAGCAAGGAAAGTGTCGATATCATCTTCCTCATGGATAATCTTTGACTCCAACTCTTTACGTAGAAATATAATTTTTGCCTCATTGCGGCTTGCATAAAGACCAGCCAGAATATCCCAAGGTTGTTTTGCAAATTTTGTTGAACGAATGTGAAGAGTAATGGTGCGCTTCATAGACAACACAATCAACACATGAGCCTACACATCCTTTACATCCCAATGAGCTTGTTCTGTCATAGGGAAAACAACTCTAACAGAAGCAATCCTTGCAGCAAGACTTGCAACATCCTCAACATCGCCTACATCCTCAAACCAGGATGTACATGAATGCCCTGCACAATATTCGAGATGCCCTTTGACACAAGAACATGTTGCATCATGTAAGCCCACATAGGGTAATTGTCCCCATCCAATATGTCCTCAGTATAGCAAACATCTTGAACACATTTGTATTGTTGTCAGCCATGGTAAATGTTGCACCCGATGTGAAAACTTGCCGAAAAGAGGAGAAACAAAGCGGGAACAACACGTGCTATATAGCACAAACTGTAGAAGACTATAGGGACTTGTTATGCAAAACATGGCATTGACAAAAATTTTGCACAAAATGATGAAATAATATGTGCAATACTGCGCATGTAGTGGAAACGGAGGTCGAAATGAGCCCAAATTAAAAAACTGAACAGATTGAGCTCTAAGAGCTCAACCAAATTTTTGTCGACCTGCAAACGCTCGCCAAAGCTCACTGAAATCGGAGAAAGTGAGTAGGCATGTGCTAGAGCTGCTGGTGACTAAGCCTGGGATGATGCAACCTGCTCTAATACCAATTGTTGGAATTATGTAAGGTCCCCACCCCGCCGACACCAAAAAACGGGATGGGACCATTCACAAGTCTCTAGGCCTACTAAAGTCAGAGTCCTTAAACAAGAAAAATTCCAGGAAATTCACCCTTACCATAGACAATGGTTTAGGTTTATAGCCCTAGAAAGAGACCTAGTCCTGTCTCACAGTGGAAACGGGACTAAATAAATTTTTTTAATTCCGGCCCTATAACTTCGTCATTTAGATTATGGTTTCCTTAGCCAACGCTTTTGTCCCCCTAACATATGTGAGGGCACAACCGTTGGTGGATTCCTCTTCCAAAGTGAAGAAGTTTCTAAACGTTTTAGTGCGCGGGAATGGATAGTTACCTGACTAATCAGGTCCACCCATCCATGATTAACAACCTTAGTCAATCCCCACTTACCACCCCGCACTCACACATGATTTTGTGTTATTTAATTACTACCACATTCTTTTCACAATTAAAACAATGATTCCTTTTAACTTCCACAACTGAATATCATTAAGACAACCTTTGAAAACAGTATTGAATACATTCTTTCAGCAAACAAACATCTTTAGACTTAAGACAAGGTACTGTCATTCTGAAGTATCTCTGACTAGTACTGGCTTGTCTCAAGACCACCTATACAGGGGTGAAAAAAAATGGCACCCATTTCTTATTTATAAAAACCGGGGTGGAAAAAGCAATCACCCAGAGTCGGGGCGCCCATATGCCAACTGAGTGCCCATACAACTGGGCGGTTCCTCTAGGATAAACTTAAAATCTTAAGTAATATCCATAAACACAAACAAGCACGGGGTAAAGACTCCACACGCGCTGAGGAAATCGACTCATCCATGTCGGTATTGCCATCATTACTCATTACCTGGAGTAAAATATTTCCAAGGAATCAGAGGTGTCTTTAGACAAGCTGTTTTAAGGATGGTCAAACATTTCTTTCTTAGGTCAATCAATCATAACCCAATCATTTCTTTCCTATTTACAATCACTGCTCGTTGGTTTCGTGGAAGTTACCTTTTGTTTACAGCCAGTTTATCCTTCTTAACCATACGTATGCAATGCTAACTTAAAAATGAACTTTAAAATATTTTAAGTGAACAAAATAGAAATCCACCTGGGACTGCTCGTCCATGTGCTGTTGGATGGGAGTCTGTAGACTTTCCTCCGTCGGCCTATGGTTAGGCCCAGCCTCATGGTCATTAGTGGCTTTATTTCTTTTGTTGCTAACATCCTCTTCCTTGGTAAGAGGATTTCCCCTTGTTCTCTTTGGAGCCATGTCGGCAGCCTTATAAAAAGACTTAATCGATTAGAAGTTTAATTGAATAATCCTTTTTTTTTCCTTTTTACCCAAAAATAAGGATTTTTGGAGTAAGTAGGTATCCTTGATAGTTAATTGGATGAGATATTCCTCTTGTAACTTCTTTATACTATAAGTAATTTCTCATAATTACCATTTAATCAGGGAAGCCCTTTAACTAGGTTTATCCTTAGTCTATATTGCATTTTAGCCTTAGTAAATTATAAATTTCTATCTCTTAATGGATTACTCACCTAATATGTATTTGGATATGTTCTATCTTTAGGAATTTTTATAAATTTGATTTATAACCTTTCCCTCCTATACTTATGGTCTAATTTAGGTAAAATTTTGCTGATAGTAATTTGTTATACCAACTATTTATGCTGAGGTAAATTTTCCACCTTTCAATAGTTGTTTTGGATCTCAGATATTTATTTGGTAATTAGATAAATTCATTTACTAATTTCCTTTCTCTATTTTATACGCAAAATGGGTTACTTTTATTGAAGATAAATATTTAAACTATTTATTTGAAGTTGGGGTATTTATCATGGATTCCTCAATGTGTGGTCCACCTCTGACAATTATATCAAAGGTATTTGGATTAATTTACTATTTTCCTCCTTTTATTTATTTCCCTAAAAATAATGAAATTTTAATGAGATAATTGAGTAAACTAATTATCTGATGGTAACATAATTATCACGAGATCCGTGAGGTGTGATTAGCCTCTGATAAATAACTCAAAGCATTTAGAATCAATTTATTAATTTCCCCCTTTTAATTTGTCCAAAAAATAGAGTAATTCTACTAAAGTAATTAGTTAAATTTATTATATGTGCTTACCATAATTATCACAAGTTCCCTAACATGTTATTAATCTTTGATGAATAAATCAAAGCATTTTGAATTAATTTGCTAATTTCCCCTTTTTATTTGTCCTAAAAACAGAGTATTTATGCTAGAATAATTAAAAAAATATTTATTTGAGATTAATATACTTATCATGGGTTCCCTAACATGTAATTAACCTCTGATAAATAGCTCAATGCATTTTGAATCAATGTTTTAATTTCCATTTTAATGTGTCTTAGAAATAGCGTAATTCTGCTAAAGTAATTAGGTAAATTAATTATCTGAGGTTACCATAATTATCACAGGTTTTATAGCATGTAATTAACCTCTGATAAATAACTCAAAGCATTTTGAATCAATTTGCTAATTTCCCCCTTTTAAATTTTCCTAAAAACAGAGTATTTCTGCCAACACAATTATTTAAAAATTATATGAGGTTAACATAATTATTATAAGTTTTATAACATGTAATTAACCTGTGATAAATAGCTTAAAGTATTTAAAATTAATTTTCTGATTTTCCTCTTTTAATTTGTCCTAAAAACAGAGTATTTCTTCTAAAATAATTATGAAAATTAATTATCTGAGGTTAACATAAATATCACGAGTTTTCTAGCATGTAATTAACCTCTGATAAACAGCTCTGAATCAATGTGCTAATTTTCCTCTTTTAATTTGTCCTAAAAACAGAGTTATATTGCTTAAATAATTAGGAAAATTAATTTTCTGAGGTTAACATAATTATAACGGTTTCTCTAACATGTAATTAACCTCTGATAAATACCTCAAAGCATTTTGAATCAATTTGATTATTTTTCCCTTTGTTTTTCTCTAAAAAATAATTGTAATTCTTCTAATGTAATTATGAAAATTACTCAAAAAATTATAAGATAATTTTTCTAGCTTAATGACAGTCCAATGCACCTCTGATAATTATCTCAACATAATCTAAACTTAATTAATATAATTCCCATTAATGTATGGTTAATATGAACAATTTCAGCTCGAATATGATATAATCATTAATTATCTTAATAACCCTAAGCTTAATTATAACATTCAGCAGAGAATATTTAATTAAGATAGGATTTTTGAGTATACATAGGCCTAATCTTTAATTTATTAAGAAAATAGATTAATCTAGCCTTGCTAATTAAGAAAGATTAGGCTAATTACCGTTTAATTTAATCAACTAGAGCTTAATTTCTAGTGATTTCTGCATAGCGGTCTCTCTAGATGAGAGAGAGTGTGTCAAGGCTCCGAGTCTAAATTTTTATGAAGGAAAGGGAGTCTTTTTATAGTTTTTCTAGGCCTCGGGCTGTTCCTGGCAGGTTTTGACACCCCAAGCAAGCCCCTAGCTTCAAGATGACGCCAATTGCTACTATTTCAGTCCCTGGCAGGTTCCCCCCAGCTCCACACTACCCCCATATCTTCCAGAATCGATAGTAAAGATCTGCTTATGATTCCAAAAATACCAATATCAGCCATGATTGATCATTCAACAATGGTTTTCAATTTAATTTTACAAGCTTTGTACAATTTTTAAGGTTTCAGAAACTGGAAACCTCACGATCACCCCAACTTAAGGAATTGAGATGTCCTCATCTCAACCAAAATTGGGAAAATCTTTGCGAAGTGATACTTCATCTTCCAAGGTGGCGTCTTCAGTGGGGTAGTCCTTCCATTTTAATAAATGTTCTCCGATAACTCTGTTTCGTAGACTCCTTTCCCTAGTGTCGAGAATACAATCTGGTTGGAGTTCAAGAATTCCCTGCTTCTGCATCACAATCTGTTCGTCATCTAGAGTGTGATTGGGATTTGGGATGTAGGGTTTTAGAAGACTGATATGGAATACATTATGGACCTTGAGGTGCTCAGGTAGTTTTAGTTTGTAAGCTTGATCACTGATTACTTTAATTACTTAATAAGGTCCACAATATCTGGGGCTTAGTTTTTTGTATTTTCCCAAGGATAAAGTGCTTCTCTTTGGCCATACCCTAAGGAATACTTTATCCCCTTGTTTGTAAAACCGATCAGACCGTTTTTTATCAGCATATTGTTTTTGGCGGTCCTTGGCTGCATGAATGTCTTGTCTTATGGCTTTGGTTTGGGCATCCATCTCCTCCAACATTTGCTTTGAAGCTTCTACTCTTGTAGTAGGGTCAGAAAATTTTAGGGGTGATATACATTCATGCCCATAAAGAGCACTAAATGGTGACATCCCAATGCTTTTATGTAAGGATGAGTTATAGGCGAATTCCACCAGAGGAAGAAATTGGATCCATTTCCGGGGTTCTCTACTACAATAGGCTCTAAGGATGTCTTCAATAACTTGATTTACTCTTTCCGTTTGGCCGTCTGTCTGAGGGTGATAGGATGTACTGAAACATAGCTGGGTACCTAAGGATTCAAATAAAGCTTTCCAGAATTTTGAAGTGAATTTTGCATCTCTGTCACTGACTATTCTCTTAGGAAGTGTGTGTAATCTGAAGATCTCTTTGATAAAGAGACGGCTTATGTCTGATGCAGTGTAAGTGTTTTTACAGGCATCAAATGAGATACTTTAGTTAGCATATCCGCTACCACCATAATGGAGTCGTAACCCCCTTGAACAGTGGGAAGGCCTGTTACAAAGTCCATGCTTATGGGTTCCCACTTCATTTGAGGAATGTCCAGAGGTTGAAGTTTCCCTGGCATCATTACTCGTTCAGACTTAATCCTTTGACATGAAAGACATTATCTGATGTAGCAAAGTATATCTCCTTTCATTCCTGGCCAGAAATAGCTTTTCCTTATGGCATTCAGGTTCTTTGCATAACCAGGATGGCCGACAACTAGAGCGTTGTGTCCTTCATAAAGGATTAACTCCTTTAATGTTGGATTCTTAGGACTGTAAAGCCGATACTTATAATAGAGAAGCCCATCCTCAAGTGAATAATCCTTGATTCTGTCTTTCTCTTTCTCTTTTAGGTCCTGTTGATTGATAACCTATAGAATAATCCTTATCTTCCAGGGAAGCTTCCCTAACCTTGTTTAGGATTGGATTGTCGACTGTGGAAATAGCCCCAAGAAAAATCTTACGGCTAAGAGCGTCAGCAACCACATTCTCTTTCCCTCGTTTATATTTTATTTCAAAGTCATATTCCTATAAGAGTTCTATTCATCTTCTCTACCTCATGTTGAGTGTTGCTTGTGAGAAAATCCATTTTAAACTCTGATGATTGGTGATTAACTGGAACTTCCCTCCTAGAAGATAGTGCCTCCAGAGTTTTAGAGCATGGATGATAGCTAGGAGTTGCAGATCATGAGTTGGATAATTCAACTCGTGGATTCTTAATTTTTGAGAAGTAAAGGCGACTGGTCTGCCTTCTTGGTTTAAAACTCCTCCTATAGCAAGACCGCTGGCATCTGTTACTACTTCAAAATCTTGAGTAAAGTCAGGAAGTTTGAGTACAGGGGCTGATGTGAGATTTTGTTTTAGTTTGAGGAAACAATTCTCCTATTCTTTTAACCATGTAAGTTTGGCTGTCTTTTTAAGTAGCTGAGTCAAGGATGCGGTGATAACTGCATAATCTTTGACGAAGATTCTATACCATCCTGTAATGCCCAAAAATCCTTGAATCTCACTGACCGTTTTGGGTTGTGGCCAATCTATTATATCTTTAATCTTTGCGGAGTCTACTGAAATTCCTTCAGGGTTTATTAACCAAGATAACTAACTTCGGGTATGAAAAACACACATTTACTCATCTTGGCATATAACTGATGTTGGCGTAGAAGATGAAGTACTTTACGTACATGGCCTTCATGCTCTTTTTCATCCTTGGAATATACTAGGATATCGTCGAAAAACACCAATACAAATCATCCAGATATTCTCTGAATATATCCTGCATGAGGCGGTTAATAGTAGCTGGAGCATTCGTAAGACCAAAAGGCATCACGATGAACTCATAATGCCCACACCGGGTGTCGAAAGCAGTTTTGTAAATATCTGCCTCCTTAATCGGGATTTGATGGTAACCTAATCTACGATCAATTTTTGTGAATACCTTGGCTCCATGTAATCTATCAAGCAATTCATCGATGCGAGGAATAGGGTACTTATTCTTACCGATGCCTGGTTAAGTCCCCTATAATCGATGTAGAGACGTAAAGATCCATCCTTCTTATTTTGGATAGAACAGGCGCTCCCCAAGGTGAAATGCTTGGTCTTATGAATCCCTGTTCAATAAGATGACGAAGCTGTTCTTTTAATTCAATAGCTTCAGGGAGGGACATTTTGTAGGGTCTTTTTGAAATTGGCTCACCACCTGGAAAGGTTTCTATTTCGTGGTCTATATCCCTTGGTGGAGGTAAATTTGAGAGATCTTCCGGAAATACATCCAAAAATTCCTTAAGCCATGCATTCGGGATTTTGTTGTCCCTTGAATCATCTGCCTTATTAAGTTCTACTACAAAGATCTGTTGCCCCTTACGTAACCCCTTCATAAGTCAACTAGCTTTAACTAAATGAGCCTTAGGCTTTCCATTTGATCCTTGTACTAATGTTTCTTCACCTAAGTGATTTTTGAAGGTTAAGTTCCCTTGAGCACAGTGAATTTGGGCTTGATTTTTGATTAACCAATCCATTCCTATAATACCATCATAGATTCCTACCCGTAGAGTCCGAAAGTAAGAGGAGGTCAGGGTTCCCCCTAGTTCAAACTCAACTTCCCCAGTTGTAAATTGAGATAGAACCTCTTTCCCATTTGCTAGTTCTACCACTAATTTCTTGGTGTGATATTGCTTCAATTTAAGTTTCCTTAAACATTTAGGGGAGAGAAAAGAGTGGGTGCTGCCACAATCTATAAGTAGTTCAAAATTTTCACCTTCTCTATTTGCAGTGGTTTGGATGACATCATAATGTTGCCAAGCTCCAGGGTTATCAATGGCGGCAAAAAGAGTAGGCCTTTCATCTTCCTCATCCAGCAAGGTAGTCTCTCCTACTGTAGCATAAGCTCTGGCTCCTCTATCTCTTCCTTTGCCTCGTCCTCTATTTTATCTACCTCTTTGATTATTTTCTTGTCCTATTTGAGTCTGAGGAGTGGTTCCGGTAGCAACTCGCGGATTTTGCCCCTCAGGGCATTGACTTCTGTAGTGTCCCATTCTATTGCATCCATAACATCTGATGTTTGGAAGAGTCTGGTCTATAGTGGCTGCAGCTGACACTGCCCTTCGTTGATTTCCTTGGTTATAATTTCCCCTTGCTCTTCCTCTAAAGTTATTGTAGTTGTGATAGCTCCTTGCAGGGGGGTTTCCTTCAGCTGCAAGTGGTTTAGCTCTTAGAAGAGCATCTTGAATAGAGATGAGTCTCATAGCTTCCAAGCGGGTACTTAAAGGTTTTTTTAGAACCTGACAAAAACAAGCAATCTGTTGTTCCATACTCATTGGTGGTGCGTAACATCGTAAAGACACATATTTGGTGTATTACTCTTCTAAAGTAAGCCCTAACTGTTTGAGGGCAAAGAATTCATTCATTTTAATAGCGTGGTGAGCTGGAGGAAGATATCTTTCTTTCACTGCCTGCTTAATTCTTTCCCAGGAGGGACTAATGGAAGGGTTATCTCTACAGTATTGTTTCCACCAGAGTTTTGCATCTCCGGTGAGTCAAAACATTCCTAGCATTGCTTGATTTTTCAAAGCAGTTCTTGCTGCCAAGAGATAATCATCCATGGCGTCGAGCCAGGCTTCGGCATCACGTTCTAATTTGGTTCCTTCTCCCTTGAAAGTTGGGAGTTGAACTTGTTTTAATAGTAGTTTCTTTTCCTGGGTGGGAGTATAGAGACTTTTTGCATTTCCCTGGGTTTGTAGTTAATGAAAATCTTTTAGTGATTACACTACTTTTGTTTTGTCATGCAAGTTTTCTAATCTATATACTTTTAAAAAAATGAAAACAAAAATCTGACAATCATTATCAACATCTCAATTAAACTACACAAGCATGTCATAAAACCATGGTATATACAAAGGTTAATACAACACTAACTCATACTATGTACAAGATGGACTCATACTATGTACAAGATGGGCTCATACTATATACAAGATGGACTCATGCTATATACAATGTGCATTTCTCTAAATCAACATCCTCTTCACCACTTGTGGGTATGACAGGGGATCAAAAAATATGACATCTTTTGGTCCCCTAAATTTTGGGCCTACCCTCATGGGCCTGATCCTACCTGGGTATATTACTTTGGCTACCTGATCATATACCCACTGATTTTGTGACACTTCTACCCCATCTATAATAATGTTCTGATCTGGATCTTCAGCCCCACTGAAAAAGAAAACTTCGATGGTCCGAAGTGTTTCTGCCCACTTGAGTCTTTTCAGATTAAGTGCCAACCCTTCTACCTGTCCCGCATCAATCAGGAAAATTCCGCCACTGTGACCAACTAATTTCCCATGTAGGAGGAGGAGAAAACATTACATCTAATAATTGCATGATGCTCTTGCGAAGTACAAAGTTATTGGAGCTGCAAGTAGCCTCGAACATGATGTTGAAAATCACAAACTTTTGGTAAGCTTGAAGGATATTTTCCTGTATTGATAGGGAAATTCTCATTTCACAATATACCATAATTAAAAATGCAATATATCTTGTGCCTATTTTTTGAACTTTTTCCCTCCTAAGGTCAGGACCGTATTGAACCATGCTCTGATACCACTTGTAAGGTCCCCACCTCGCTGACACCAAAAAACGGGATGGGACCATTGATAGGTCTCTAGGCCTACTAAAGTCAGAGTCCTTAAACAAGAAAAATTCTAGGGAATTCACCCTTATCATTGACAATGGTTTAGGTTTATAGCCCTAGAAAGAGACCTAGTCCTGTCTCACAGTGGAAACGGGACTTAATAAAATTTTTTTATTCCGGCCCTATAACTTCGTCATTTAGATTATGGTTTCCTCAGCCAACGCTTTTTTCCCCCTAACGTATGCGAGGGCACAGCCGTTGGTAAATTCCTCTTCCAAAGTGAAGAAGTTTCTAAACGTTTTAGTGCGCGGGAATGGATAGTTACTTGACTAATCAGGTCCACCCGTCCATGATTGACAACCTTAGTCAATCCCCACTTACCACCCTGCACTCAGACATGATTTCTATGTTATTTAACTACTACCACATTATTTTCACAATTAAAACAATGATTCCTTTTAACTTTCACAACTGAATTTCATTAAGACAACCTTTGAAAACAGTATTGAATACATTCTTTCAGCAAACAATTATCTTTAGACTTAAGACAAGGTACTGTCATTCTGAAGTATCTCTGACCAGTTCTGGCTTGTCTCAAGACCACCTATATAGGGGTGAAAAAAAAATAGCCCCCATTCCTTATTTATAAAAACCGGGGTGGAAAAAGCCATCACCCAAAGTCTGGGCGCCCATACGCAAACCGGCTGCCCATACAACTGAGCGGTTCCTCTAGGATAAACTTGAAATCTTAAGTAATATCCATAAACACAAACAAGCACGGGGTAGAGACTCCACACGCGCTGAGGAAACCGACTCATCCATGGCGGTATCACCATCATTACTCATTACCTGGAGTACAATATTTCCAAGGAATCAGAGGTGTCTTGAGACAAGCTGTCTTAAGGATGGTCAAACATTTCTTTCCTAGGTCAATCGGTCATAAATCAATCATTTCTTTCCTATTTGCAATCATTGCTCGTTGGTTTCATGGAAGTTACCTTCCATTTACAGCCAGTTTATCTTTCCTAACCTTACGTATGTAATGCTAACTTAAAAATGAACTTTAAAAGATTTTAAGTGAACAAAATAGAAATCCACCTGGGACTGCTCGTCCATGTGCTATTGGGCGGGAGCCTGTAGACTTTCCTCCGTCGGCCTATGGCTAGGCCCAGCCTCATGGTCATTAGTGGCTTTATTTCTTTTGTTGCTAACATCCTCTTCCTCGGTAAGAGGATTTTCCCTGGTTCTCTTTGGAGCCATGTCGGCAGCCTTATAAAAAGACTTAATCGATTAGAAGTTTAATTTAATATCCTTTTTTTTTCCTTTTCACCCAAAAATAAGGATTTTTGGAGTAAGTGGGTATCCTTGATAGTTAATTGGATGAGATATCCCTCCTGTAACTTCTTTATACTATAGGTAATTTCTTATATTTACCATTTAATCAGGGAAGCCCTTTAACTAGGTTTATCCTTAGTCTATATTGCATTTTAGCCTTAGTAAATTATAAATTTCTATCGGCTACTCACCCTAATTTGTAATTGGATATGTTCTGTCTTTAGAAATTTTCATAAATTTGATTTATAACCTTTCCCTCCTATTCTTATGGTCTTATTTAGGCAAAATTTTGCTGATAGTAATTTGTTATACCAACTATTTATGCTAAGGTAATTTTTCCACCCCTCACTAGTGATTTTGGACCTTAGGTATTCATTTGGTAATTAGATAAACTCATTTACTAATTTCCTTTCTCTATTTTATATACAAAATCGGTTACTTTTATTGAAGATAAATATTTAAACTATTTATCTGAGGTTGGGGTATTTATCACAGATTTATCAAGGTGTGTTCTACCTCTGATAATTATATCAAAGGTTTTTGGATTACTTTACTATTTTCCCCCTTTTATTTTACCCTAAAAATAATGTAATTTTAATAATATCATTAGGTAAACTAATTATCTGATAGTAAAATAATTATCATGGGTTTCCTAAGATGTGATTAACCTCTGATAAATAACTCAAAGCATTTAGAATCAATTTGGTAATTTCCCCCTTTTAATTTGTCCAAAAATTAGAGTAATTCTTCTAAAGTAATTAGTTAACTTATATATCTGAGCTTAAAATAATTATCACGAGTTCCCTAGTATGTAATTAACCTCTGATAAATAAATCAAAGTATATTGAATCAATTTGTTAATTTTTCCTTTTTATTTGTTCAAAAAACAGAATATTTTTGCTAAACTAATTAGGAAAATTAATTATCTGAGGTTAAAATAATTATCACAAGTTTTCTAACATGTAATTAACCTTTGATAAATAGCTTAAATCATTTTGAGTCAATGTGCTAATTTTCCCTTTTTAATTTGTCGTAAAAACAACGTAATGCTGCTAAAGTAATTAGGTAAATTAATTATCTGAAGTTAACATAATTATCACAAGTTTTTTAGCATGTAAATAACCTTTGATAAATAACTCAAATCATTTTGAATCAATTTGCTAATTTCTGTCTTTTAATTTGTCCTAAAATCATAGTATTTTTGCCAAAATAATTATGAAAATTAGCTATCTGAGGTTAACATAATTATCATGAGTTTATTAACATGTAGTTAACCTCTATTAAATAGTTCAAAGCATTTTGAATTAATTTTGTGATTTTCCCCTTTTAATTTGTCCTAAAAACAGAGTATTTCTTGTAAAATAATTAGAAAAAATCAATTATCTAAATTTAACATAATTATCATGGGTTCCTTAACATGTATTTAATCTCTAATAAATAGCTCAAAGAATTTGGAATCAATATGTTAATTTCTCCCTTTTCATTTTTGAGGTTAACATAATTATCACGGGTTTCGTAACATGTAAATAACCTCTGATAAATACTTCAAAGCATTTTGAATCAATTTGATTATTTTCCCCTTTAATTTTCTCTAAAAACAATTTAATTTTACTAATTTAATTATGAAAATTACTCAAAAAATTATAAGATAATTTTCTTAGCTTAATAATAATCCAATGCAGCTCTGACAATTATCTCAACATAATCTAAACTTAATTATTATAATTCCCATTAATTTTATGGTTAATATGGACAATTTCAACCCTAATATGATATAATCATTAATAATCTTAATAACCCTAAGCTTAATTACAACATTTAGCAGAGAATATTTAATTATGAGAGGATTTTTGAGTAGACATAGGCCTAATCTTTAATTTATTAAGAAAATTGATTAATCTAGCCTTGCTAATTAAGAAGGACTAGGCTAATTATCGTTAATTTAATCAACTAGAGCTTAATCTCTAGTGATTTCTGCGTAGCGGTCTCTCTAGATGAGGGAGAGTGTGTCAAGGCTCCGAGTCTAAATTTTTATGAAGGAAAGGGAGCTTTTTATAGTTTTTTTGGGCCCTGGGCTATTCCTGGCAGGTTTTGACACCCCAAGCAGCTTCAAGATGGCGCCAATTGCTACTATTTCAGTCCCTGGCAGGTTCCCCCCCAGCTCCAACTACCCCCATATCTTCCAGAATCGATTTTGGTTGATTTTACTGATTTCTAATGATGAAAATTGGAATATCAGTTAATTCTAGAACCTTAGGATAAGAAAGTCTTTGTTAATAATAATTACTGAAACCATCCAATTTTTATTAATTAATTGAATTCCTAGTGAAACCTTTCAGGGCCCGTAACGTTTCTAGTTTTTATCGGATTCTGATTTTGAAAATTACTAACCATAGTAAAGCTCTGCTTATGATCCCAAAAATACCAATATCAGCCATGATTGAAATCATTCAACAATGGTTTTCAATTTAATTTTAGAAGCTTTGTACAATTTTTAAGGTTCCAGAAACTGGAAACCTTACAAATTAGGATTGCAGGAAAACACACACAGCTTGGAGAAGATGGAGGAAGCTCAAGGCACACAATAGAGAGTGTATTACTTAGTGTGCAATGGAAAGATAGATAGCCCTAGAATGAATGGATGTATATATAATGCACGGGAGAAAAAACCTCCTAAATAGCCTCAACGGTCCTAAGTGTGTTCATACACATCACTACCACATGTATATGGTAATAGAAAATAGCTAGGACAGAATGATAATGGCATTGACACAGGTGTGTTAGTTGACCTTATCAAACCACCAAGCATTCCTCATGAACCCGAAAAGATTTTGGATTCTCATGAACTTTGCACTAGACATCATGTCAGACGACAGGTGTTGGTAAAATGGCTAGATAGACATGAAGAAGGTTCTACATGGGACAATGCCTCCACACTTAAGAAACGTTTTCCTATGTTTGTTTTCAAGGACAAAAAAGATTCTCCAAGGGGGGGGGGGGGGGATAACTATAAGGACATGGGTCCTACGAACAAGGCCGTTGGCATGGTTGGACAATGTGTATGCTAGGGGGAGGCTATAAGATATCATGGTTGGGTGGAGACTAGCACACGGCATTACTCTCGTCCTTTCATACGCGATTAACTACTTTTAGAAAATCTACTCGAAATCAAATTTTGATTACCAGTCAAAGAGAAAGATTGATTACAACATCTAACAGACTTGCAGTTCACAATCAACATAAGAAAACCTTTGAGATAATGATAATGTTATCTTTTAAACTAAGGGATTTGACCCAAAAACTTGGGACCCTTTCCCACGGCCATTGACCACTTTACAAGGCTTCTAGGTTCTGAGTGGGAAATAGAGAATAATGGGCTAGATTACACTTCAAGAATCATTACTTGCTAATTACAAGGCTTCTTTTGGAAAAAAAGAATACAGTGAAATGTGGCGTATATCTGACTCTTTAGGTAATGGTCCGCTGCATCCTCCAAACATTCCTCCCTTCCTATTCATTGCACATCCTCGTGCAACCCACATGTATCTATGTTTGCATGTTTGGGCTTGATGTGCCAATGACTGGAGTCTTTAGTAGTTTCGCATTCTTTTTTCTAGAGTCCCCGTGAGTCATCTGAATTTCTCTGCTCTTGCTTTGATCTTGATCTTTGTTGCCAGCTCTCTGAATGCGTTATTGCTGAGATTTCTCAGGTATGAAATATGTTGGGCAAGCAGTTCCTTCTTCATGGGTTTAAATATTGATTAGACAACTTCAAAGAATCTGGTCATGAATGCCTCCTTGAAGTTTTGCAAGTAGTGTGAGGGCAAAAATATGACTCGTGTGTACAATCCCATGATTATGTTTCTGCTTGGAACTTTAGTTTCCAAATTCAAGCATAAGGCTCTGGATCCTTCCACAAACACCTTCCAAGGGTGCTCTGCTATCTCAATATCGTTAAACGTTGTGATGCATGTGATTAGCATTTTGGAAATGTTCACAAGCATTTGGCATGTGAGATTTGGAACCTCCTTCATTATGTTGATGACTCCTTTGAGTGTGTGAATCATATATTTCTCTGAGGGGAGAAGATTATTGACTGGCTTTGTTATTACTGGGTAGTTGAGCAGGTCTTTTGCTTTGACATGAATAGAAACTATTCCAGGATCACCTTCTATTGATAAGACAATATGTTGGGTCGATCCTGAGATGTTGTGGGGCATTCCTGTGATAAGTTTCATTTGTTGGAAGCCGCTCGAACCATTTCTTCCACCAGGTGGCTAATTATCAATAATTGTTTGTACCTGTATAGCAATTACACGAACATCCTGAGGGAGTATGTCTTCCCTTCAATTTAGCTTCATCGTTGGGAAACACGTATGATTATGTCTCTTCACTGTCAGACTTAGGTTTTTTAAAGCTTTGCCCATATTTCTTTGTCTTTGATGGTTGTACTATAGATGGTTCTACCACTGGCTTCACCGCTCTTTTGTTTTATGAATTAAATCCTGTAGGTGGTATTTTAGCAATCATGCCTAAGGCTTGGTAGGCAATTATGTTCAACACTGGTCCGACATTCATGTATAAATTGCTTTTATCACTCCCTTTGATGTTTACTTCCACTAAATTCTCAAGGTTGTAAGTTCCAAAGTCGCAGTTGACCACCCTTCTTTCTGCCAGCCCCATTGCCATGACCACCGCCATATGCAACATTGGTTCCGTGTATCACGGTGGCTTTTGCACTTTGGAGTGTTGTGATATTAACCGCAGAGGTAGCTTCATCTCGGAGTAAATTAGATGTTGATAGGTCAATTTGTGGCCACTACTTCAAGAAGGCCTTGTCATTATCTGTTTCCTTGGTCTTGTGCAATAGGTTGTGGATTCCTTGCTGCAAGTGAAGAGCTTCATTGATGATTTTTGAGGTGATATTTACTTTGACTGTAGCCCCATCTTTGTATGCTAGTATTATTTCCCCATTGTATTGAATGAAGCTGATCAGTTCACGGGCTCTCCAAAAATCTGTTCCCCATGTCGGTAATCTCATGAAGCTGTCCAAATGTAGGCATCTGGCTCCTTCTAGAACTTTAGATCTTTGGTGTATCGTCCATAACTCCTTGGGAAATATGGTGGTCTTGACTATCACTCCATCAGCCACTTGGAACTTTTTGATGAAGATGTTTGCAGGTATTGCTTCTAGCTCCTAATCAATGATGTGAGCTTTATCATTTGATGAGATATCGGTGATCTCATAAGGTGCCACCCCCCACTCCTTCTGTGCTTCCTGTGAGGCATCCTGGGACCGGTTTCAAGCTGATTTTAGAGTTAGGAAATGATCAAAAGGTTTTCTAGAAACGAAAAAATGCAAACTTTGACCATAAAATGAGAAATGAGTATAACTCTATCAAAATTACTCCAAATTTGACCAAACTTCACCGGTGCAACTAGGACAACTATAGTCACAAGGGCAATAGATCACATGTGAAAAATGACTCTGAGGTACATGGATCATGATCCATGTTGGAGCACATTTTGATGATTTGATCATATTGGATTTTTATTAAAAAAAACCCAAGCGTCTTTACTTCAAGGGTCATTCACACCATGTCCTTTGAAATATTTTCACTTAAAATATTACGAGAAAGAAACTGAAAGATTAACCACCATTGATTGACTTGACTTCAAAAATTAAACTTAGTTAAAGAAATAAAAATCAACATAGAGCAAACACATATCAAATTGAGCAAAAATTAAAACATAGTATGACCAACCAGTAAGTTCAAGTGTGCCATTACATAGAAATAAGTTAATATGGAATAAGTTCACGTGTGCCGTTACATAGAAATAAGTTAATATGGAGTCATCAATACAAGTCAAGAATTAGGTTCTCGGTGGTCGCAAATCCTGTGGGGATTGGGCTAATGGAGCGTGTGCAGGGGGGGGCCCCATGGGCAGTGTGGAAAATAGAGGCCGATAAAGCGATTAACCATAGCTTGGCCAACCAAGAACTATGGCTGGAGGTCTACTTAGAGGAGGAGAAGATGGCCCAACCAGATCTTGGAGAAGTCGTAAAGGAGAAGGGGATGGATGTGACTGTGCTCCACGAGATACCTCGCCCACATGAAGAGTCGATCCTCGACTAGTGGGAAGCCGCTGTTGCAATTGAATATGTGCCAAGAACAATTTCTTGTCCGAATCAATGCTGATACAATGTTGTTTTAGACGCTCACACTCCATTTCCAAGCCACCACAACCTGCTAGACTATCTAAAATTGCATCTCCAACCTTTGTGAAGGCACCCAGCGAGCAAAGAACTCGCTCTTCTCCACTCTAGGTCAAAATGGTGCTCCAAGGGCATCTAGCATCCATGGCTCATCCCGTAATGGCTCTCAGATCATGTCACAATCATACTCAAACCCATCGTTGTCTGCTGCCACATCTCTTGCTTGACGATCATACAGTGGAATCACTAAAAGGCCTTCAATTTTACGTGTGAACATGACTAGCAATAAGGTCACGACCTGCAAAATAAGTACCGTTTCAAAAAAAAAAACACACCAATATCTACCAACCATGAAATTTGGGGAGAAATGGTTGAGAACTTACTGGATCCGTGAAGTCCTCTATCACAACGTATGTGTGCGACACCATATGAAGAAAGATAGTGTGAAGATGGAAAAATTCGTGCAAGCGGACCTCCTCGGTGATGAGTGCCAAATGGTCTGCTCGACATGCCATTACTACTATGCCATTTGAAAGTAAAAACTCTGCAGCCAAGGTGAACACATTGAAAACAAGCTTGATAGACAATGCATTCCATCAGGGTATGCCACCAATGCCGGAATCAAGTTTGCAATGTGTGGGAAGGTCTGCCCACACAAGTCGCACCCCTCCAAGCCGTTGATCAAGCTCCATTTTACCGGAGTGTGAGAGACATCCAATGAAATGTTGGATCACTCGAAGGCTCCTACAATACATAAATACCATACAAAAGAAGATTGAGAGAGTGCTTGCCAAATTCAAAGTGGGAGCCAAAGTGTCATAAACTCACTCAAACAAAATCTTTGGATCCATTATAGCCTTTCGTAGATGGCATACATCAGCAAGTACTACGAGATGCACTAGGTCTATCCCAACACTTAAGATTTCTGCCATTTGTGCATCAGAGTGAGCCAAAACTATGTCAAATGCAAATTTAATGAAATGTTAGGTATCACAATCTTGTTGTTGTCAAAAGAGACATGGGTTTGTGGTGACATTTCTTACCTAGTGGAAAGGAGTCAAGTGGTTCGGATGGTCAAATAGAAACCTGGTGGCTACCCTCGCTTTGAAAAATACCAATAGATATGATTTGCTCGGGTCCTCGGGATCTCAAGGCTTGGGAAGGACTGGATCTCTGTGACTCTAAGTGACGTTCAGAATCACGTTGCTCATAATCTAACCCGCCACCTTTATGCTCGCTCCTTTTGCTCTGAAAATTGGCTTGTTTAGGTCTGTCGTGAGTAGTTTTTGGGCTTCGATATCCCTTAGTCGCGTGCTAGGAGAAATGGAATCAATGGGAGGCTGATTGCTGGTGACACTTTCGCTTTTTTCATAACCCGTAATCTTCTTGTGCAATGATTGCAAGTTTCACAAAAAATTAATGGCACTATAGCAAACTAAACACATTACTTGAACAAGAAAAACATTACTTACTGTTGTATGCTTCAACTTCGTCTTCGAAAAATTCACCATCTACATAGTCCCAAAACCATGGACAGTCTTGTTTCCTTACCGTGGAACTTCTCTATCCAATCATCGGGATAGAGACCACTCTCCTCTCTCTCAAACTCGACCTACGCATGGCACGCATCGCTGGGATGCTCGGGGTATGGACTGCGAAGGCCTATTTTAAGGGTGCCCAACCACCATCTACAAGAAACAAGAGGAATAACTTAAACATTTATAACACACAATTTTTATATTGTATATTCAATACATGTATAGTATTCATCGGACAGTACAAGCGAAATGTGGCTGCTCCTCTGTCTCGTGGGTAGCTCATATGGTTTGCCTCCATCACACAAAAGCTTTCCCAAAGTTCTTTTGTCGAAAAGCTTGCAGTACATAGCTAAGGGACATGACACAATCACGTGCGGTGCGTGCATGTAGCTTCTTTAATGTGGAGTTTCAGCCTCCATCTTTTCGGCCACACTCAGTACATCCCTGCACATTAAGTATTAGTAATGTGACAATACTAGATAAGAACCCAAACTCTAACGTTAGTACGCTCACCTTTCAAGCTGCCACCAATATACGTGCATTCTCAACCATTGTGGGGAGGGCTTCTCCTGCGTTGGAATAAATGCTTCCACTAATGACACATCACCCTTTGCCAACATATTGATCAAGTGATAGTTTTTGAAATGTATCATTAGATAACATTCTTAATAATTTAAGGAGAACAAAAAGTGCTTTCAAAAGAAAATAGTACTTACTTCAAAGGACTAATCCGCGTCCATGCAACCTTGGAGACTCTAAAGGGTGTCATTTTCCAACCCTTATCTCCCCATTCCACAAAAGAGATGCATTGAAAAAACAAAATCTATTCCATTTTTGGGATTGTCTATGACTGCTATCTCTAGTCCCTTTCGCACAAAAAATTCTTGATCTCTTTTACTGCCTTTGCAAGTGCTAATTTTTTCATCATGAATATGTCGTGCATAGTGGTGTGAGGCACATGGACTCACATCACCCTAATTTTAAATGAAACATTACATTAAAAATTGATAATAGCAAGTGCACCAATAGAAGTGTGAAGAAACTTACTTGTTGATCATGCTGAGCACCAAAAGAAATTCCGCCATCTCCGCAACGTCGCACTTCACAATTGTGCACTCAACCCTTGGTGTAGAGAATTTATCCAACCGCTCCTGCAATGCCCAATATTTCCACACATGGAGTTGGTGGTTACCGTCCCAAACAATGAACATTTTCTCCTCCTTGTGAGAGAGCTCGGGGATGTCTCTAATTTGGTCATCAAATGTGGCCGACATCACTAACTCTCTCCCGTAAGTGCCAGGTCTATCAAATGGTATAGGATCTTGTCCAAGAAAAGCTTTGGACACAATGAAGCAAGCCATCGTGGGCTGGTAATGTCTTTCGGCTATAGAGGTCGTTCATCATTCGTTCTAATGGCCGTGTTGGCAAAAAGACGATAAAGGGAGACGTGAGGCAACAAGTGATTGTATGGTACAACATGGACATCAATCCAACCCGACGAGATGTGGGTAACAACCACAAAACCAAAGAAATCGATAAGAGGATCATTACCCATGTTTTTCACGAAGATGATCATTGACGTGACTGCACTCATCAAAGGAGGCACTTGCATCATCGTCAAAACAAATGCTCCAACCAGGAAACTACTCCCTTGAGTGGTGTGCATAGGATTTTCTTCTAGGATGATTTGAATCGTCATCTCTTCTTGGCGGTCCACATCTTTGGACTTTTTTCTTGTTAAAATTGGCATCTTATTTGTTAATTAGGGTGCTTATGATTTTCAAAGAACTAATGGAAGGTGAAAGTAATATGAGAGGTTTCAAGATGTGCAAACAAGGTTTAAGAGAAATGATGAAAGGTGAAAGTAATATGAGAGTAGAAAGTGGGAATAAGCTTTAAGAGAAATGAAATAGAAGAGAGTAGGAGTAGAAGGTTTGGAAAGGTATAAAGGAAGGTAAAAAAAATTGCTTTTCTAAAAGATAGAGATCACTAATGCTTAAGGAAGAGTAGAACTATAAGCAGAAATAAAGAGTCCAAATGTGAGATTTTATAGGCATTTGAAAAGAGGGGAAAAGGGGGGGGGGGGGGGGTGGCTGGGTGAGTGGGGGGGCAGTATGGCACGCACGTGGGAGGCAAAGACAGCTGAGCGCGAGGGGGAGGCAGGGGAAGGGGCGGCAAGGTAGGGGGCAGGGCAGGGGACAACGGGGATGCGGGGACAAGGGGATGGGTGTGAGACGGGGGTGGGGGCAATTGGGACGTAGGGGGACATGAGGGAAAATGGGTTTGAGGGGGACACGGTGGTAGGGGTGCGAGCTGGGTGCGGGGGCAAGTGCAAGGTAGGGGTAGTTGGGCGCAAGGGGGGAATGGTGGCAGAGGGACAGGGGGGCGGGCTAGGCACAAGGGGGAGGGATGAGGACGGGGTGACAGGGGGGACGGGGGTGCTAAGGTAGCTCGGTGCGAGGATAGGGGGCGAGGGGGAGGCAGGGGATGTACTTGCTATCCACATGGAAGTCCAGGTGGATTGTGAGTGATCTGCAGTCCACGTGGACTGCCACACTGTGCTCCTTTGCTACGTGGAATGCCATGCAAGCACCACATCAACCCGACGCATGCGTGGTAGTCCACGCGATAGTCTAGGTGGACATCAACAGCCCCACCCCCTTGAATCCTAACCCCTAACCCCCCGTCGCCCCTACCGCCTCCTCCTCGACCGTCGTTGTGTTGCCTTACGCCGCCTCCCCTGCGTTTTCCCCCTGCGGCCCTGCATCACCCGACTGGCCGCCCAGAGGGATGGAGAGGCTGTAAGACCCAGGAGCTGCGTAATGAAGATTCTCCACCCAACCCCCCATTATATAGCCCTTGGCCATTGAATAGAATCTCCCTGTCCGCCTTTAGCAGCCGGGCGTTGGCCCGAGTCCTACTCGCTTGGGTTTTCCCTTGGCATGACATTACTCCCCCCTTGGAGAACCGTTTTCGTCCTTGAAAACACAAGTGGTAATAAGTTCGTACGAACACTGATGTTTTCTTTTTTATTGGCATCCCATACGTGGGCCAGTTGTCCGTATGACTGATAATTGGTGCAGTGAGGAGGTTCAATGACACAAGAGCAACATCTTGATTTTCAACATTGTTGTCCTTTTGCAACCACTTGTATCTAACCAGTTTTTAGACTTATTGGAAAACGCAAGAAAATCGTGGAGCAACTTTTTATGAAGTTGTGAGCCAAATTTCCAAATTGCGTGAGTTTCTTGAAAAGCTGATAACTACTAAGGGATAGAATAGGGAGTGTCCCAATGTCAGACTTCTGATAATTTTTGGAACACACAAAACTACATGCTCACCCCTAATGAAGGTTACATGCCAGTATACTTTGTCAGCACAGCTATTAAGTCCTTGACCTATGAAGCTATTGAAACGACATCCAACCCCACCACAATAGGTGTTCAAAGTTGAAAACCTAACTTAAGAAAATTCTAGAATAGGGAGAGAATCGCCCATTCAGAAAGATTTGTGCTAACGTATGCGCTTAGCAGATCCTTTAGCAAAGAATATGTATAAGCTACCCATCCAACACGGTATGAATAGCAGTAGTAAGAGTGAGGTACTTTCCCCCAACCACTTACAGACAGTCTTCCACGACTGATGATAAACTATGACTCAACCATTGAGTATCCAACCATATACTCGATATGGAATGAAGACAACCAACTAGGTTGAAAGCGGGTTGGAGTGGAGTAAGCTCATAGAGTTTAGACCAACAGTTGGTTGAAAGCAGGTTGGAGTGGAGTAAGCTCATAGATTTTAGACCAACCAACCACATACACCCATACTGAGCCATTACCTCGTATGGAAGGGTGTAAACTCATACTAAATCTGCAAGGGAGATTGCACTGGCAGTGGAAAAGGATGCAAAAAGAATAAATTCCATGAATTTGCATGCCGCTCCGAATTAATCGATGTTAAATACTAGGGCCCACAACACCTAGTGTGCATGCATTTAACACAAACAGATCCGATCCGCAATTCCATGATGAGTCTTCCCATGGGACGTGCGTGAAATCCTTGCAAGATAAGTTAGACCATAACAAAATGTGAAAGCTCAATCGCACCTAGGTACCAACCATGAGACATTCTCATGAACGTAGCATACTTGGCTATATGTTAAAACGACCCTCCGTTAAGGTGGTTCCATAGCACTTGTAATCACAACAAGTCTGTACTTAGTACGCGACAATTTTTGGCCACTGAAATTGTTCCTGATACGGTGTGCTCCAAATGGTCTAATAAACGGAATTAGGCACGTAGGGACTTTGTCATGACACATCATTAGGAATTAGGCACTAGTGTCAGTCCTAGAGACTCATATTTGCCACATGTGGAATATGTCTCAAGTAAGGATGGCAGATAAAACGACATCCATCAAGCACAAATTGTGCTTGTGTGTGGAGGTAACTATGGAAACTCCGTGATGCGAGTGAGAGGGACCCTCATTATCATTGCTCCACACTGGCTAAACCAAACTCCTTGAGTTCCTAGACCATGTTGTATCCCATGTGACAACATGTCCCAAACAGAACTCTATCATGTAGGTATGTAATTCTTTTAACAAGATTCAAACCCATTACGGTATCTTGATGAACATGGAAGGGAGAAAATAACAATATTTTCTCAAAATGCTATGCTCGTCCGTGACCTTGTCACTTGGCTAAAGAGAAAGCTGGATGAAAGCCTTCTAGCTCAAACATCCCGGTTACATAATGCAAACAAACTTAATTGGAAAGGAAAATAAATCCAAAAAACATGTACTTACCACGAGGTGGAAATTACCTGATACTTACCTGGAAGTCAAGTACAGGCCCTCAACCTGTAAGCGTACCATAGCAAAATTTCTTTGACTTGCTAATCACTAAAATTAGAGATTAGTGAAGATAAAGAAATTGAACTTGTACCCTGGGTGTTGCCTTGACAATCCAACCCCTGGGTATATCTGGCCAAACCAATCTCCTTGGTGCAAAACAAAGTGTGAAGGTGTCCAAAAATGACCATCAACACTTATTGTGTGATTTAATAATCACATATGTGGCCATACCACAAAAATATGCTCCTATATGCACGCCTAGTGCTATAGAGAAAACGAGAAATCCATGCAGGGCGGAACCCCTAGCTCTATGGACAGCCATGCTGTTGGAAATGCTTGTTGCATCTATATGCCATGCTATAGATCAGCCTATGCGAGTGTAAGTTGATCAAAACTTAGCTCAATCATCGGACCAAAACATGTAGTGCTTACAAAATACACATATGTAATGACAAGACTCTTGCTTGGCATTTAACATCGATGTGGAGTCCACGGGGTAGATTTGTTCAAGCTGGAGAACAATAACCCAAGGAATGCCAGCAGTTGGGTCTTACACGAGATCTGACAATGACTCTTAGCCAATGTGTGTGACTCCTAGCCTTGTGGAAACTAGTGCTCAATCGACCAACCGATGAAGACTAACTTGGATGGCGTCTTGCCCAAGTTCTAGCTGAGAGTTAGAGCACCTTGGCTCAGGCTGACTCACAAGCAAAACATGTTCATTATTCCTTGAGAGAAATAAGAAAGAGAGACAAGGAGAGCATGCGGGGCCGAGGAACTTTCCTTAAACTGGTATGACGTGTATAGTTGGTGCCCATGCTTGTGTGCATCTTATGCCTAGCATGCAGCTTATCCTATAAGCATGCAACAATCTACCTTGATGACGCTCTCATCGGGAGAGGGAACCGAAATCATATCGGGACCGTCCTACTGTGTGTGTGTGTGTGTGGGGGGGGGGCTTGGAGAACTCAAATATGGAACTTTTCCTATGAAGTAAGGCCTAAATTTAGGTTCCTTAGTGTTGGTATGCGATGACAACAACCAAAAAGAAAATTATGGGAGACAATTTGTAACTAATATTGTCCTTGATAAGGTGAGTGTGTGAGAGCAAAAACGTACTTTATACCACATGGGTAGCATGCCTTGCATACAAAAGTGGAAACCCTTGGCTACCATGACAACCGTAAACATAAAAGTCAACAGCATAAGCGCCTTGCATCGGCTAGACTGGTAGGGATTCGGTGAGATGATATCCCGATTAATGTAGGTGCTCCAAACTTGGTTGCCACTGCTCTTGACGCCAAGTCAATCGTAGCACAAATTAGAAGCCTTGCTTCACGTGAAATTGGCCAAGCATTTGGCTGTGCATAGCAAACAATACTATCCAAAGTAAATGAAAAACGTAAAATTGTGTGACACATGTATTATATACACCCTAATTCAGTGATCTTGTATACCTCATAATGTTTTTGGCTGATCGTATAAGCCAAGATTATGTAACTGGTCTTACAAAAAATTACTATACCAGAAAAGAAATTGGGTCATAACACTACACAATTCAAAAAACGTATAATACTATGAAAATCCACATTCAAGTATGATTTTTTTTTTGAGCATAACATGTTCAAAAGACATATAACTACTATGTTCTGCACCAAAACTAGAGTTTATGTCAAATCACGAAATCATGTGTTTGAGGACAGATCAAACGGGCGCCCAATTGGTCGGACATGTAGCCGGACACCACATTTGTAGTTTATTATTTTGCCCAGCTAGTGTAGTAATACTCTGTGTAAATCTTGATTCCAGAGTAGTGAATTAATCCTCTGAGTTGTAATGCTGTAATGATATTGGTAAAGGTCCGTGTGAGCAGGCCACTTGCCATTTAGAATGCCCTAGGTATAAAGGTCAATAACCTTAATGTGAAGGAGGCTTATCTTAAGAAGAAGAAGGGAGCTCAAAAAACGTACGCTCAAGCTACGAGCTGCTCCAAACTTGTAATCATCGCAGCTAATGATTTGATAATCCATTTTCGATTCAAAAACTTGCATTGTGTTCCTCTCTCTTTGCTCTTTTTAATTCAAGTGTAAGCATTGTCAGTTTTGTTGAGGTTTGCGACTACACGTCTGTGAGCTATAATTGTAGATTTGAGTGCTTAAATCGCTGTTTTTAGTCATTTTGACCATAGGAGAGTGTTCTTAGACCATAGGACGACAGTTCTAAATAGTTTTGTTGTGGTTTTTAGGACCTTTTTCATGATGGATCGTGATTTTGGTACATTGTTGGATTGCAACCAGACTTGCTAGGATAGTGCCCCTAGGTGTCCTAGTCCTCCTCCTAAAATTTCGTTGCATTTTGAGTCCGTTCGAGTGCCGAAATGGCGTGATGACCTAGAGATGTGAGAAAGGACATAGACAGATTTTCCTAATCATTGAGTGTTGGTTTGCTTGTAGAGTTGTTGTGTTTGCTTTTTATGGTTCACTTCGTGAGATTGACAATCTCATAGAGTCTCCGTGCCCCATCCGAGTCACTTTCCCTGAGTATTTACATTATGTTAGTGCCAAAAAGTTATGCTGCAGACGTCTGTCATGGCGACCCGCTAACATTGACGCCATTAGCCGGTCGCCGTGACGAACGTCTACAGCATAGCTTTTTGGCACTAACATAATGTCAATACTCAGGGAAAGTGACTCGGATGGGGCACGGAGACTCTATGAGATCGTCAATCTCACGAAGTGAACCTTAACAAGCAAACACAACAACTCTATAAGCAAACCAACAATCAATGATCAGGGAAATTTTCCTATGTCCTTTCTCACAGCTCTAGGTCATCACGCCATTTCAGCACTTGAACGGACTCGAGATGCAATAAAAGATTAGGAGGAGGTCTAAGACACCTAGGGGCACTATCCTAGCAAGTCTGGTTGCAATCCAACAATGTACCAAAATCACGATCCATCATGAAAAAGGTCCTAAAAACCACAACAAAACTATTTAGAACTGTCGTCCTATGGTCTAAGAACACTCTCCTATGGTCAAAATGACTAAAAACAGCGATTTAAGCACTCAAATCTACAATTATAGCTCACAGACGTGTAGTCGCAAACCACAACAAAACTGACAATGCTTACACTTAAATTAAAGAGCAAAGAGAGAGTAACACAATGCAACTTTCGGATTTGAAAACTGATTACCCATTCATTAGTTGCATCGATTACAAATTGGAGCAGCTTGTAGCTTGAGCGTACATTTTTTGAGCTCCCTTCTTCCTCTCAAGATAAGTCTCCTTCACATTAAGGTTATTGACCTTTATACCTAGGGCATTCTAAATGGCCAGTGGTTGGCTCACACGGACCTTTACCAATATCATTACAGCATTACAACTCAGGGGATTGATTCACTACTCTGGAATCAGGATTTACACTGAGTATTACTACACATTAGGAAGAGAATGGGGTCTAGGAGGGCCTCTTTATTTGGTAGTTTATGGAAGTCAAACCTTTAGTATTAAGAAAGTAATCAAAGGACAACTTTTGAATTCAAACAGGCAAAACGGCTAGTTTATTTGAATTCAAAGTTTCCCCCCAAAATGGAATTTAAAATCTAGCGGGTAAAACCATATCATGTAGCATATCTATGGAAATATCTCGACGTGTAGATTGCAAATTTTTGATCTCTGCTCAAACCGGAGATCATATGTGGGAGTTATGGAAGGCCAAAAATCATAAAATTATCCACCTTCTTTTTGGGGAAAAAAGTACATCCTTTGACCACTCTTACACATCTCTTACACACCCGCCATTCTTGCACACATAGCGTGCACCTATTGGCATATTGTTAATCACCTCCATAAGCTCATGGAAAATAAATAGGCCCTCCTACACCCCATCCTCTTCCTAATGCTAGCTCGGAAAAATAATAAACTACAAATGTGGTGTCCGGCTACTTGTCCGACCAATTAGGCGCCCGTTTGATCTGTCCTCAAACATTTTCCCCTTCCTAATTCGTATCGTCCCTTGACACGACCTTGTGCAGTCTTGTCATAGGGTTTTCTTTAGCTTTGTCTTCAAGGTTGGTCTTCAACTCGGGAAGTATCTTTGATGATGCTCCCCCCTTTCTTGAGTGATTCATATCTGCCATGTTGTTGATACGTGATTTGATCTTTGATTTTTGAGGAAACTTCTCCTCTTGTTGTGCATTGACATCTTTGTTGCCAGTCTAGCCACCATGAAGATGGATGTTGATGTGTCTGATCCTGTAGAACTGAACCTCTTTGGGGCGTGGACTTTATGATGGATTTTCTTTCAAGGTCCACTGCAATTTGAGTTTTCCATAATAGGTAGCCAATGTTGAAGCGCTATGTGAGCTACGTATGGTGGTTGTGGATAGCTTGCTTGCTGAATTTTTCATTGCTTGTCGTTGTAGGCCATTCTTTGACTTGCCATTGTTTGATGGAGCTTTATTGTTATCCTTGAAGATAAAAGATGCTCTTGATAAGCATATGGAGACCTGCTGTGTTTGCTCGAAGTTGTTGATTGATTTGGGTAGCCATTTCCTTATTGTTCATGTAGAAGGAATATATACAAGAAGTCGATGATGAGGGTTTCTAGATCAGGGTCTTAAAGCCTAGATGACCAAATGGAAAAAAAAACACCCGATGGGAAAAAAGTTCCTTTGGTACACGCTCTTATTGAAGTTGAGGATATCCACTTGAAGTACCTGTCATGCAAGGTGAGTGCTTGGGAGAAACAAAGGAAGAGTTTCTAATGCAAGTGCCAATTATGGGACACTCTATATGCATATGAAAATTTTCAAACAAAAGCATGCAGTGTAAGAGATGAAGTTGATGGGTGCTTCAAGGAACAAATGTAGCACATGTGACATCAAAAGACGTCTCAATAGCTTCCACGTTTCCAAGAAGGGTTTTTGATCTAGAAGCTTCTCCACTCATTCCTCACTGTGCTAAGTCCATGAGTGTCTTTTGGACCTCCTCCTTCACTTACCACTATACTACAATGACTTTGACTTTTATGCTCACCTATACTAGCATGAGCAACACAACATAATTATACTCAACTCTTCAAGCTTGAGCAGTACCTAAAATAACTAAGATGCTTAGACCACAGAGAATATTACATGAAGGTTTGGGACTAATGCCTCGCTCATTTAGTGGCTTAGCTACCCGACTCTGACTTTTATGCCATGTATTTTTAATGGCAACTTGGACTTACCTGTTCAAGGTCAGAAACCCAATTCCATAAGTTTTGGAAATTTAGGCCTCTTCCATTGTTTTGGTCTTTGGATGCCACCATTTTTTCTAGTAGGTTGGCATATGTTGGCTCTTCTTGACTTGCTTGTCGTATGTTCACACTGCTTTGTGAAATGAGTCCTTCAGCTCTGATAGGGCTTGATGTAGCCTTTGTGTTAATTTCCATGAGAAGCGATTGTCGAGATGTGTGGGTTCTTTGTGTTTGAGTTTCCACGAGCAATTTTGGAACCCATCTTGTTTTTGGTCCTTGTGTGACCGTCTTTGGCATTTTATCTTCTTCTTAAATTTGATGGAGACTAGGCTTTGGTATCCAAACCTGATGATTTTCATTGTAAAAGCCTTGCTTTTGTAATTGATGACAAGGTATTCATCTGTAGATTGTAGCAGCCTTGGTTTCATTTGGCTTCTATTGGCTGTTGGTGATCATTGCTTGCCTTAGGGTAGAAGCTTGTTCTGCATGATTTTTCTTGGTTGTTCTAGATTGAGCTACACTTTTTGGTAACCATATTTGGGTGTTACCTGCATAGAATCCTTGTGCTTCAAGTAGCTTGACTTGAATAAGCTATCAATTTACCTGTTTGTGTTGGGAAGCTTCATTGAAGTCTGATTTTGGTACCCATACTTGTCGCGTTGCTCACTTGGAAGGTCTTTTTGTTTGCCTTTTGTTGTTGTTCTTTTGCTTGCCTGAGTTTTCTGTATTCTGTTGATATCTTGGCTCGCTCTTTGTAGAGTGTGATGGTACATTCATGTTTCCTTTTTCTGACTCCTCCTTACTGTTGACCGCTGGGTCAACAACACAACATAACTCAAGTTTCGTACCAAAGTCTTATCTTTTGCCAGTTATGAAATGCTGCGGATTATGGCTATAAAGATCATTTGCAATGAATAGTTATTCTAGTTTCAGAAGCCGGGGTGCAATGGCACTTCTAGATTGTAAATACAAAGCCATTTGACACTTTCAACCCCATTTTTGGTTAAACCTAAGGTAGCCTTACTATATAAGGTACCTAGGTCATTTTGTAAAAAAGGACTTTTGATCATAATCAAAACTTTAGCGCTGCCGTCTACTGTGTGAGAGAGAGAAAGAGAGTGAGCGTGAGCTTCATTCTCTCGCTACGCCCGGCTCGCTCAACACATTGGAGATCCAACTGCACCATTGTTGTAGGCTCAAGGAGAGCTACGCGACAACGCCAAGCATTCCACGCGAGACGAAGCGCACACGTCAACGCATCTATGAGCTATTTGTGGCTGTAAGTGTATCAAACGATGTCTGTTTTCAGCGCGCTAGTAGTCTATAGAATCGTGGCGACATAAGCTACGCGTAGGTACTCATAAATTTCAGTTTTGGGCACTTTCAAAATTCTGCTCTGTCATCCTACGCATTTTCTGCAAATGGGTTTAGAGTGAGGGTTTTGAGTGTAGAAGCTTAGGGACAGGTGTATCCTAGTGAGGGGATGGTGTTCCTTAATTTTCGTACGAATCTGGCATGATTAGGTGAGTTACCTTCCGTATGTGTGTATGTGGCTAGGTGGTGTAGTTGAGAGCAGTGAGGTTCTTGATTGTGGTTTAGTTGGCCTTCCAGAGTGTTGTATGTGTAGGATGGTCTCAGCTTGACAAGCTAAAGAGATTTCCTCCGTGTGCCTATCGTGTCATCTGTGTCCTCGATTGACATTAGGTTGATCTAGGTAGTGTTTGCATGCACTTCATGGGTGTGTGAGTCGCTTCCGTCCAACATTGGCGCCGCTGCCGGGGACACAAGGACCTAAGTAGGTCTCCTACTAACACTTGTGTGATGGTTGCTTGATTTAGTTTCGGCTAAAGAAAGCATTTTTCTTAAGTGGATCCGGAAGAGGATATTCCGCGATCAAGTGGATAGCCAGGAAGCGTGTGTCTTGCCTAGGGTCTGCGACTAGATAGGTTTAGTTAGGATCTGTGGATTAGAGTAGTTGTTGGTGGTCGAGTGATTTGTGAGGTGATAAAAGCGTTTACTAGTCCGTGTGTGGCAGTGAAGTGTTTTTCTACTCATAGATGCAAAACCCCATATGATTTGTAGGAGTAGCTTTAGGTAAGTGATCCGATTCTGATCTAGAGCTATTCAACACTGAATTATTTGCTAAATTGCTTGATTGCATTTGAAATCACGGAAAAGTGTGCTTTTGAGGGTAAAAATGCATTAAACAACTGTGCATATAAAAGAACATTTGCAAGGGTTCTGTGAAGAAAACCTACAATTCTGTAAACATAGACATCCTACACTAGGATGTCTCAAGAGGGTTCTGGAGACCAAATTTGAAAATTTTGACTGCACCAGTGGGTTCAGAGGGTAAGTTTTACCCTAGTAACATATTGACGTGGGTGTTTTTCCCTATTTTTGTTGACCAAAAGCCAAAAGGCGGAGTCAGAAAACGTAAAATTTCAGAAAAGGATTAAATTGAGTGATTTTTGCATGTTTTTGCAATTGTGAAGCATACTTGCACTTGCTAAGAGCATAAGGAAGCATCAGGGACACTTCAGTCTCAAAAAATCAACAGTAGACATCCTACGCGTAGGATGTCTACAGGGTGATCTGGTGGAAATTTTGAAATTTTGAGTTGACCAGTGTGTTCAGAAGGTAGGTTTTACCCTATTTTCCCGTGGAAAGTGGAAATTTGACCAAATTTTGACAGATCAAAGCCAAAAAAGACGAGAATTGCCAGACATCCTACCCAAATTGTACCCAAGGTATAATTTTTGAGACCAAACCATAGGGTGACTTCATGTGCATGTTCTAAATGTTGTATTGAGTGCATGTGTGTTTTCAACTCATTTGGGTGAGAAATTTGGGTTTTAAGCAGACTTTAGCATTTTTGACTGAAAAAGGCAAGAACAGCTAGTTTTGGGGTCTTTTGACCTCCAAATCAACCTCTGAGCATACCACAGTGATCAACACCTTAAGGAGAGTCTGTGGTTCAAATGGGGGCAATTCTGAGCAGTTAGACATCCTACGTGTAGGATGTCTAAGGCATGATTTAGAAGCCAAATTCAAACCATGGACATAGCAGGGTGTTGTATAGCCTTAGGCAAGCCTCCTAGTCAATTTTGGTCCAATTTGGAGTTGATTTGACTGGTAGATTCATCAGAACAGACATCAGGCTTTTGGAACAGATTCTTGATCATTTGACCAACCTATAGGTGTCAGAATCAAAAAGTAAAAATAGCTGTGAGTTTAGCACATCAAGGGGAAGCTACAGTGCAAGTTTGAGCCGAAACAGAGCAAAAAGACATCCTATGCGTAGGATGTCTCCTGGGTCATAAAGTGGTCAAAATTCTACTTTGGCCATATAGGGAGGTTCTAAGTGTCTCAAGGATTCCAGATCTTTTTTCAAAAGTGAATTTGGACCTTGTTTGGCCTATTTACCAAGCAAAGACAAGAATTGTCAGACATCCTACTCTTGGAGTGCACTAGAATCTCTTGCAGCCTAAATCTTGACCTATTGGCATCCAAATTCAATTTTGAGTATACCATTGGGTTGTTGAGCACTAGGAGAATCTTGGGATCAAGTTTGGACAAAATCTAAGCAGTTAGACATCCTACGCGTAGGATGTCTCCAGCTTGATTTAGGACTCCAAACCAACCTATGAGCACACCACTGTGATCAGCACATCAAGGAGAAGCTGGGGTGAAAATTTCAAGTCATTCTGAGCAAAAAGACATCCTATGCGTAGGATGTCTCAAGGCCATTTTTAGGTCCAAATGAAATTCTGAGCATACCATTGTGTTGCTGGACTTAAGGGGAGTCTCTGGATCAAATTTTGTTAAATTCTGAGCATATAGACATCCTACGCGTAGGATGTCTCTAGGCCAGTTTTAGGGTCCAACTGTACTTTTGACCATACAGGAGTGTTCACAGTGTCACAGAGATCCCAAATCTTCTTTTAAAATTGTTTGGCCATAACTTTCACAAACGGTATCGGATCGGAAAAGTTTTTATATCAAAACGTAGCCTGAGAGCGGCTCTACAGATCTTATAGCAAAACTTGAACTAAATGTATGCCCACGGCAACCATTTAGTTGAACTTTGAAAAAAAAAACGTCGTTTGAGGCCTCAAAATTCATCCGCAAGTTAGGGGTGTCTAAAAGTGACAATTTGCGAGAATTGTGACAAAACGGTTGCGATTTTGGAGATAGTTTCGACTTTTCCCTAACCAAAGAACTTGAACACAGTGGACTAAGTCTACTTGAACCAAGAAAAAGCTCTTAAGCCCAGAAATCATGTCTACCCTAGATTCAAACGCAGCTTACACAAGCTTGGAGATCCCGATGATAGAGGAATATCCTCCCACAATGGATCTTCCAAACTTGCAATTGATAAAAATCCATCTTGTTGAGAGAGTTTGGATGATTGGTCATGAGAGTGAAGGACTATATAGATACATTGACGACAATGAGGTCAATCTTTATAGGTGCTCAGATCCATACCTAGAAGAGATAACGGATTATAAGCTCTTATATGTCTACACATACGGAGTCGACTGTCAATGGAGATCTATAGTTGTCGACAAGTATGGACGAGAATACAGAGTTTTAGAAAGCACAAATCCATAGACTGTACTAGAAAGAGGTGGATATTTGGTCAATGAAGGACCACAAATGCCTCCACCAAACACAAGAATTCCTATAGGAATTCCAAGAAGAGAGCCACCAGGATTCCCTTCAAGAGCAATAACGAGAGAAGGATTGGGAGAGTCTCTGGTTAGACTTGTAGACAATCGGCGAGTTAGACCATCCCAAGTCCAGAAATGGGTAAACAGAAAATACTCCGGAGATAAAGATCCGAGAGATCACGTAACGGCTTTTAAAAGAGTGATTAGAGCAGAGGAAGTTTCAGATTTAGCGACACAATTTGCGGGATTTGGATTGACTCTAGAAGATGATGCAGCTACATGGTTCGACTCGGTGGAAAAATGGGATTTTGAGACCCTAGATGAGTTGTTTGAGGAGTTTATTGAAGAATTCTTGCCAAAAGGCATTGCTCACAACACGGTCTCGCAAATCCATAGATTCAAATAGAAAGAGGATGAATCAGTACGCAAAGCATCATTACGGCTCAAGAGATATGTTAAGCTCTGTTCGAGAGCGGAATTACCTACACAAGCACGAATGATGCTGATCTTTATCCAAGGAATGAGACATGCGGGCCTTCAGAAGGATCTGCATATGATAAGGAGGATGACGCTAAACGAGTTGATTAAAGAAGCTCTTTATCTAGTGGATAACTGTGAGGCATACAAAGAAAAGGACTTAAAGAGTCAAGGAGATGACACATCCTCTCAGCATAGTGTTTCACAGATAAGTGAGTCCATTGCCAAGCCAACGGCACCTATTGATCAAGAAAAGCTTATCGACGACTTGGTCAAGAGATTGATTCCTCTTGTAATGTCTGATTCAGGAGAGCCAAAGTGGTGTGAAATTGAGAGAAAATGGACGAACCATACAGGGGAAGACTGCTATTATAGCATGGAAAATGCTAGGGAGAGGTATGTACAATCTGTTCCAGAAGCACCTACTCCACCTAGATACATTACGGGGAATGCGCCAGGACCAGTAGGAGTTTTAAGGCCACAGCTTGTCTTAGGACAACTACCTTCGCTGCCAGGTGCTAGAATGCCGGTAGACATGAGATACATGCCAATGATGGAAGCATCAAATAAACCAATGCCAGTACCAGCTACAATGTGGTATAGCATACTACCCTTCGGAGCAACAAAATGTGAGAGAAACACATGGAGTGGTGAGGCCGGTACAACCTCCACCTCCTGGGTTTCAGTCGAAAGAAATAAGGTATGAAATGGACAAAAGGACATTGCGATTCATTGCAAATAGCGGCTTATCTAGGTCAAAGCTTGCTTATAGCCAAGAGGAAATGCTAAAAGAATCTCCTCAACCAGAGACAGATTGTCACAAAAGTCGTGACAACCACTTGGTCAAACAATGTCCTCATACAGAGATCACTGAAATAAATGCCTATTGTCTTGAGTGTGGCATCACTCACTTGATCCCCGATTGCCCGAAAAACCCAAACCAAATCAGGAAAATCACGAAAAATGTATTAGGGATTGTTCATCTACCTAGTAGCTCAGAAAATGAAAATGCCGTACCAGTTCAAGTGGTTACGAGAGCACAAGCTCAAAAAAAAAGCTGATGAAAATCCAGAGACAAAGAACACGGAAAGTGACACGAGTCCAAAGACAGATGTACCTAGTGTGAAAACCAAGAGCAAACGAAATAGTTGGAAAGCTAGAAATACTACGATGAAAGCACACAGGGAACGAGAGCAAAAATCGCTAGCTCTTATTGAAGCTGAGGAGAAGATAAAACAACATGAGGAAAAGGAGACACCTTCTCTTACACAGATGGTTAAACCTCTAGAAGAACCAGCCTCGGATGAGAAACCGAGAAGTGCTAGTTCAGAAGGATCTGTGTTGGTAGAGAAGGTTATTGAGACATTAGATGCCCTCTTGAAAGCCTATGATGTGAGGCTCAAAAAAAACCAAACCCAAGAACACAGGTGGATGACATATCCCTATGTGGAACTAGAAAAGCAAAGGTTTGAAATGTGCCAGAAAATGATTCAAACAGCCCAAGCTTTACTAGAACCACCAGCTGCAAAACCTGAGGATGTGATCCATGTCATGCCTACGCAAGTAATCCCACCAAACCAGGAACTAAAAGAGCCAGATTCTAGATTCTAGTCATGCGCACAGACCACACCTCAAAGACCCAACATTTGAACCAAGGATAGTACTGAATACCACGGATAACTCTTCCGAGGGATTTCACCAAGCCATACCTGAGGATTGTAAAGAGATAGATGGTCTTGACGAATTGTGGAAACAAGTCAGAGAAGCCAATGAAGCGGATGACCTAAGAAGACTAGTAGACAAGACTGGTGATGAACGAGGAGTGTTTCTACCACCAATAGAGGAATTTGAGACTAGATCTCAAATGAATCTAGACGTGAAATCGTGTTGGGGCGAAAAAGGATCTGTACAATCTATGGATAGTCAACCCCATTCGCTAAGAACACTACCGTCCTACATGGGAGAGTAAGAGACCAAGTCAGATGTGGTTGCAGTCCCATCACAGAGACTGTCTCCCAACAAGGCCATCGATTCAAAGGGGCTAGTAGATATTCTATCTACCCCAGTCACCTGTACAATAATGTTAGCCGAGTTGCTCAGAATAAGACCAAACATGTGGGCTAATGTGAGTAAATGTCTAGAGAAATTTGGTGTAAAAACCCCAATGACTCAAATCGAGGAAGGCATCAAAGAGCTTGAAATGCCTCAACTAAATACTAGGCCAGTGCCATTAAACAAGGTAGGCGAGTATTACGAGGGAGAAGATGGAAAAACCACCCTTACTATGGAATTCAATGGTGTAAAAACCATGGCAATCCTTGACAGTGGAGCTGGTGTGGCCATTGCAACCAAAGAGGTTTGGAAAAAATGGGGAAAACCTGCCTTGATATCCACACGAATGACCCTGTAGCTTGCAGACGGACACAAGGAAAAGCCCCTAGGACTGCTAGAAAAAGTACTTGTTACTTCTTATGGCATTGAATATGAACACACTTTTGCTGTTGTTGACTTTGGCAAGAAGAACAACTGTGACATCATTCTGGGAAGACCATTCATGCGACAATTGAAAATGGTCCAAGATTGGGGTTATGACCATATATACCTGAGACATATGGAAACCATAACAAAGATAAACTTGAGGGACCATAGCTATAGGGATGTGACGAGAACACTGGTAGAGGAGTTTGATTCCGCCACAGTAGCAGGATCAAAACTTCCAGCTTGGTTAGGTAAGCGTAAAGAACTGTGGATGTGTGGAGCTTCACAATGCGGTAGCTTGAAACGTGAGGAATGTATCCTAGAGCGAGTTATAGTGGATAGGGACTATATCCCAGAACCATTTCCTGAAGAAGAGTTAGAGCCTTTTGGATGGGAACACATCTTGGCTACTCTGGACGTGTGCGCCATGGAGGATGCTCCCACAACAAAGTTTTGTGATGAAAATGGCTATGATGTCGTTCCTTATTTTGTAGTGAGTGTAATCCAGGCAAACAAAGATAACCAGACATCAACAAGCTCTTGAAATAAGGAGCAAGCAAAGAAATGTGGAGAATCAAAAGAGGAAGAAGACGACGAGTTCTATGACTCTATAGAACACTTCAAGCTTCAAGAAGATCAACGACCCGGGAATCAATGTCATCGCTACACGAATAAAGTGCATCAAAAGTGGATTCCAAAGTCCTCGGTGAAGACACAGCCACCGCAAGCATCCTCATACAAGGCTCCTAATAAGGATGCAAAGACTCAGCTAGGAGGAATACGACCAGAGCAACGAGCTAACAATGCTCTAATCAATGGGCTAGAAAAGTCCTCCAAGAAACTACCACCCACGAGCAAACAGACAGTAACTTTCCACTACCAGCCAAAAAATCAAGGGAAAGTACAAGAAGTCAACCTTGCTGAGGATAATAGCGATAGTGATGAATCTTACGACATCCCCTATCATCAACTCAGGCCATCACTATCACCAACCCCTTCAGAAACAACCATGACAGGTCAAAAGAACAGGACAACAAGTCAAAGCCAAAAAGCTCGACAAATCTGGATACCGAAAAGCTAGATCCGCCAAAAACAAATATGGATCAAGAAGACAAAGATCTCTAATGACAAATCACAAGATCCAACACCAAAACAAAAACAAGGAAAGCGTGCACGAACGGGTAAGAATATCACAAAGTTGCAAGCTTTCACAACTCAGGTTTGGGCTCCAAAGAAGTTGATTCAAGCACAAAAATGTCAGGAATTCATTTGGATTCCAAAACAACCACAGTATCGACTTTCAAAGCCTAAATCCCGTCCCCAACCAAGAGTACAAGGGCTGAAGCAAAGACCACTGTTGACTCACACAACAAAAAGGTGGATCCCAAAGAAGTCTCTTCAAACACAAACGAAGCACGGGCAAGTATGGGTTCCCAAACAAGAGCCAGCAACAAAACAGCCAATAATCGCAAAAAAATGGGTCCCAAAGAAGAACAAAAAAATTGCTGTCAGTGCATCGCCGCTTGAATGATTACAATTCTTCCTACGATTACAGTACAGTTAGAAGAGAGCAAGTCGCTTCAATCAAGCAACGATACAGGAGCTTCAGAGACCATTACAGTGCTTAGAATAGGAAGCCTCGCCAACAAATGCCAATAAGCAAATTGCTTATATCCACATCTTACACAACATAAATCTTTTCCATGCATTGACTGTGTATGCATAATAGGGCTACCTTACAAGGCCTTCATAGGCACAACTTTTAATTGCCCAAGCACAACACATACCCTTTGCGATACCCTATCGTAAAGGATGACTCCAAATAGGAAGGGGGGAGGCATTCTGAATGCCTCCCCCCTTCCTATTCTGAATGCGGACCTAACATTATGACTATTAGAGGGCAATGTTTTGTGAGATGCATTGAATTTTTGCGTTTTATTGTGATAATTTTTTGACGAAATTTAGAGTCTATGCCCTCATAGTAAGTGTTACAGAGGAGTATGGGGACAAAATACATATATGAGCCCCTAGGGACATGTGTATAGTGTACATAGCATTTAGATTTCTATTTGAATGATTTTTCTTTTGTTGAGTTGTTTTAAGATTTTCTTTGTTTATTATTAAGAAAAAATAAAAAAATCCATAATCCACATGAAGAAAAGACTGACGAGAGGCCTGAGCACTACAAAGAGAAGAAGGTACAGGGAAACGATGAAACTTCACGAAGTATGTCTTAGCAACCACCACAACAGCCGAAGAACTTGTCACAAAGCAGTGTCAACATCCAACCGACAAGTCATACAAGTCAGAGTCGAGTAGCTAAGCCACAAAATGGGTGAGGTGTTAGTCCCAAAGCTTCAAGTAATATTCTCTGTGGTCTAAGCGTCTTAGCTATTCTAGGTACTGCTCAAGCTAGAAGAGTTGAGCATATTTATGTTGTGTCGCTCATGCTGGTATAGGTGAGCAAAAGAGTCGAAGTCTAAGTGCTTAAGTCTGGGGAAGTGAAGGAGAAGGTCCAAAAGACACTCACGTACTGAGCGTAGTGAGATACGAGTGGAGAAACTTCTACATCGACAACCCTTCTTGGAAAAGTGGAAGCTATTGAGACATCTTTTGATGTCACATGTGCTACATTTATTCCTCGAAACACCCATCATCTCCTTCTTTCACATTGCATGCTTTTGGTGACAAATTTCTCATATGCATATAGAGTGTCCCATAATTGGCACTTGTATCAGGCACTCTTTCCGTGTTTCACCCAAGCACTCACCTTTCATGAACATGTACTTCACGTTCAACTGCTCAACTCCAATAAGAGCGTATACCAAGGGCATTTTTTCCCACCAGGTTTTTTTTTCCCTTTGGTCATCCAGGTTTTAGACCCTAATCTAAAGACACCTATCACCATCCTCTTGTACATATTCCTTCTACATCAACAACAATGAAATGCTACTCAAATCAATTGACAAATGAATTGGAGCACCAATTTCTGATCATAGCATACTTCTCTTCAATGGCGAGTCGAAGAATGGACTACAATGACAAAGCTGCAGACAACACTAACAACATGATTGCACAGGAACAAAGAAGTCCCCAATGAAGAAGCGCAGACATAAAAGTAATCAGAGGATCTCAAAAGATGAATGGTTATGAGGATAGACGTCCGCTCTAATGGATCATAGTTCTTGTTGTGGTTCGACAAAGATACAAGCAGTGCAACAGATGAAACCAAAACAACACCAAAGTGTTGACCGCTAGGTCAACAAAACAACATAACTCATGAACAAAGAAGTCCCCAATGACAAAGAGCAGACATAAGGGTAATCAGAGAATCTCAAAAGCTTGTCCTTGATAATGCGCATCGAATGTTCGGCAGGGTTTTGAGCCTCAAATTAGAATAATTAAGTCCTAGATTCGGCCTGACAGACAGACTTTGCATTTGAGTGCAACTTGGCCTAAAGAAGTTAAGGGTTTAGCCATACAATTTCTACAAAATCCTTACAAAGTTGTCATTGGCTCACAAGATCAGAAACCCAATCACTCAATTCTACAGATTGTAGAAGTTGTTTCTGAGAATCACAAATACTCCGAATTGACAAATTTGCTGGAGCAAATGATGGATGGAGCTTTCTCTATCCATGATGATAAGAGTCAAGTTAAACGACATTGGGTTCTTTTTGAATTTAGATCTGGCAGTAGACATATAATGGAAGAAATAGATGCTGCAGCTTGGAGCGTGGATGTGAAAGACATAAAGTTCGTCATCAGTTATGATTTTCCTGAATCATGTGAAGACTATGTACATCGGATTGAACAAACAAGACAAGCTAGTGCAAAGGCTATAGTCTATACTTTCTTTACAACAACAAAACGATAGCAAAGACCACATTGCCATCGACAATCAGGTCATGTCGGGGACGACATGAGCGCGGAAGGGGGGAATGTTGACCGCTGGGTCAACAACACAACATAACTCAAGTTTCGTACCAAAGTCTTATCTTTTGCGAATTATGATATGCTGCGGATTATGGCTATAAATGTCATTTGTAATGAGTAGTTATTCTAGTTTCAGAAGCAAGGGTGCAATGGCACTTCCAGATTGTAAATACAAAGCCATTTGACCCTTTCAAGCCCATTTTTGGTTAAACCTAAGGTAGCCTTACTATATAAGGTACCTAGGTCATTTTGTAAAAAAGGACTTTTGATCATAATCAAAACTTTAGCGCTGCTGTCTACTGTGTGAGAGAGAGAAAGAGAGTGAGCGTGAGCTTTATCCTCTCGCTACGCCCGGCTCGCTCAACACATTGGAGATTCGACTGCACCATTGTTGTAGGCTCTAGGAGAGCTACGCGAAAACGCCAAGCATTCCACGCGAGACGAAGCGCACACGTCGACGCATCTACGAGCTATTTGTGGTTGTGAGTGTATCAAACGATGTCTGTTTTTTGCGTGCTAGTAGTCTATAGAATCATGGCAACATAAGCTACGCGTAGGTACTCATAAATTTCAGTTTTGGGCACTTTCAAAATTCTGCTATGTCATCCTACACATTTTCTGCAGATGGGTTTAGAGTGAGGGTTTTGAGTGTAGAAGCTTAGGGACAGGTGTATCCTAGTGAGGGGATGGTGTTCCTTAAGTTTCGTACGAATCTGGCATGATTAGGTGAGTTACCTTCCGTATGTGTGTATGTGGCTAGGTGGTGTAGTTGAGAGCAGTGAGGTTCTTGATTGTGGTTTAGTTGGCCTTCCAGAGTGTTGTATGTGTAGGATGGTCTCAGCTTGACAAGCTAAAGAGATTTCCTCCGTGTGTCTATCGTGTCATCTGTGTCCTCGATTGACATTATGTTGATCTAGGTAGTGTTTGCATGCACTTCATGGGTGTGTGAGTCTCTTCCGTCCAACACTTACCCTCACTTTGTCCCTCAGTAGTCCATACCTCTCGTAAAGACCGTTTCAGTTCTTGATATTTCCTTTTACGCTCCAGTTTGGTCTATTCTGGGTCTTTTGTTGTTTCTTGTTTTCATTTGTGAGAATTTTGTGATTTTGTTTCTGTTTTAGTTTTCTGTACTTGGTTTTATTCTCTCTTGCGTTCTTTCCCTTCGCACTCTCGAGAATCTTCCTGATATTTGATCTTTTACACAATCCTCTGCTTTGACAAGCATTAGATAGTGAGTTTTATCTTTTAACCTGGGCATCAAGTTCTCTCTCATTTTGTTTTCTGCTCGTTTTCTCCTATAGCGTTCTTGGCGTCTAGGGTGTTGATTGGCAAAATCATAAAACCTGATATTCTCTGTTTTCTCCCCACGCTCGCTTGAGTTGTCTGAACACTCATTATCTGCATTGTTATTACCTCGAAATGCTCAGAGGAGTTATAAAACTCTTCTTGTTCTGGTGGTTCCACAATCTCATCTCCTCCTGGTATAAGGCTTACCATGTAATAGGTTCGCACATCATAGCCATCCTTATCGCAAAATTTCGTCGTTGGGCTATTTGTAATGGTACAGACATCCAATGTTGCTAGTATGTGTTCCTATTCTAACGGTTCCAAGGCATCTTCAGGAAAAGGTTTCGGAATATATCCTTGTTCTCAATCGCTCTTTCTAGAACACATTCCTCTCTTTTTAAGCTCCCACAATGTGAAGCTCCGCACATCCATAACTCTTTTTGTTGCTTTAACCATGCTGGGAGTTCCGACCCTACCAATGTAGCTGAATCAAACTCTTCTACTGGTGTCTGGTTCACATCCTTGTAACTATGGTCTTTCAAGTGAATTTTGGTTGTAGTCTCGCCATGTCTGAGGTATATGTGGTCGTAACCCCAATCATGGACCATATTTAATTATCGCATGAATGGTCTTCCCAAGATGATCTCGTAATTGTTCTTTTTGTCGAAATCGACTATTGCAAATGTATGCTCATACTCGATTCCGCACGAGGTGACAATTACTTTTTCTAAGAGTCCTAGAGGCTTTTCCATGAACCCATCTGCCAATTGCAATTTCATTCTGGTAGCTCTCAAAGATGGTTTTCCCCATTTTTTCTAGATTTCTTTGGTGGCAATAGCGACTCCTGCTCCACTGTCAAGAATAGCTTTGGAAACTACTCCTTGGAATTCTACTGGTAGCGTGGTGTTTCCATCTTCTCCCTCACAATATTCTCCAACCTTGTTTAAAGGTACTTGCCTTGAGTTTAGTTGAGGCCTGTCCAATTCTCTGATCCCTTCTTGAAGCTTTGAGGTGGGGTCTTTCACTCCAAATTTTTCTAAGCATTTGCCTACGGTGGTCCACATGTTTGGCCTTAATCTTAGGAGTTCGGCTAATGTGATTGTGCATGCCACAGGGGTGGACAATAACTCAATCAATCCTTGTGAATCCATCACTTTGTTAGAAGCAAGTCTTTGAGATGGGATTGCTCTCACCTCAGACTTGGCTTCATACTCTCCTAGGTAAGAGGGTAGAGTTTTTAGTAAGTCTGGTTGGTTGTGCCCCAAACTAATTGATCCCTGGTCTCCCCCTTGTGAATGTATATCAAAGTTTTTTTGTGATCTTGCCTCAAATTCTTCAATAGGAGGTAAGATCTCATTTTTCTCTTTTCTCGCGCTATTCGTGTGATAACTCACCCTATTAGCTTCATTGGCATCACACATTTTCTTCCACAGGTCATCTAGACCGTTACAATCCTTACCCATTTCTACCAATGTTTTACGTTGGAACCCCTCACTTGCCTTATCTGTTGTATTTGGCATTATAATAGGTTCTCCTGTAGACTAAGAGGCATTCGTGAGTCTTTCCTTCATTTCTACTTGTTTCTCTAAAGTTGGTTTGATAGGGGTTGGAGCTGGTACTTCATGCCAACTTGCAGGTTTACCAAGCGGGTTTTCTAGGATTGAGCTGTTTCAATCATCTTTCTACACATTTCCAACCTTTGTTTTTCTATTTCAGCATATGGATAAGTCATCCATCTTTGCTCTTGGGTTTGGTTCTTTTTGAGTCTGGCTTCATAGACTTTTAAAAGTGCATCTAACTGCTCATTTAACTTTTCTGCCAACATTGATCCTCCTGATCCTGCGCTTTTGGGTTCTGCTATTTCCTTGGGTGCTATGGTTGCCGCAGTGTGTGAGCTTAGGCTAGCTAGATCCTCTAACTGCTCTAATCTACCTTCATGTGTTTCAACTCCTCGGATAGAGCCGTTTGCTCTCGTTCTCTCCTGGCTTTCATACGCGCCTTTCTAGCTTTCCAAGTGCTTCTTTGATTTTTCCTTTTTGAACTTGGGGCATCGGTTTTTGGCTCTTCAATTATGGGTTCGTTTTTCACTCTTTGAGCTTGGGCTCGTGTTACTACTTGAATCGGTATTATTGTCTCATTTTATGTCCCTCCACTAGAAGGCACTGCTTCTAGCATGTTCAAGGTAGTTTTTGCTCCTTTGCTTGGGTCCTTAGGGCAATCAGGAATCAAATGAGTAACTCCACACTCGGTGCAATATGCGTTGACTCTAATGATTTCATCATGAGGACAGTCTCTTAGCCAATAGTCTCCGTCACACTTGTAGCAGGGTCCCTTAGGCTGTTGAGGTGCTTCTTGAGATCCTCTTTTGTTGGTATACATGTCTCTGCCCGCCCATGCCTCCGTTGGCTATGAACAACAATGTTCGTTCATCCAAGATATATCTTCCTGCTCGTGCTGCCTGTGAGACTGTTAGTGGTCCTGTACTTCCCATCATGCTCCATGGTTCTGGCGTTGAGGGTTCTTCCGGTGGATAATAGGTAGGATTTGCTGCATATCCATCGGGATCTTCGTAGTATGCATGCATAGGCACCAAAGCCTTCTCTTTTGATTCAGTTATGGTTGGTGTGTATCTTCTGATTCAGTTATGGTTGGTGTGTATCTTATGCCGACGACTCGTCGTAATCCTGGTAGGGGTGGTTGTTGCCCCAACACTAGTTGTGGTCTTTCTACACCTACAGGTTCTGGTAGGTTGCCTGCTTGATACCTAGGCATCGGTGGAAGTTGAGGAGATGCTACCTGAGCTTGGGGAGCATAACGTCTCTCTCGTACATATCCCTTGTTATAATAACATTCCTCCATCGCATGGTTTGTCCATTTTTGTTCAATAGCACACCATTTTGGCTATTTAGCCTGAGGTTTGGCGAACAGGTTAATCTTTTTTAGCACTTCCTCTACAAGCTGATCCTGGCTTACAACTACTTCTCCTTTCGGTGATGTCTTAGAAGACTTGCTTCCACTTTGTTGTGAGGATGAATCATCATCAAGATCCTTGAATTCACCCTCTTTGTAGACCGCACAATTGTCTACAAGGTAAAGAGCTTCCCTAGTTAACTCCTTTAATGTCGTGCTCCTCTTCATATGTAAGTCCCTCTGGAGATCTGCATTCCTTAGTCCTTGGATAAATATAAGCATAAGTCTGGACTGAGTTGGCAGTTCTTCCCCAGGGCAGAACTTAACATATCTTTTTAGTCGTAGGGCTGCCTTTCGCACAGATTCCCCTTCTTTCTGTTTGAATTTATGGATTTGTGAGACTATATTATGAGCTATCCCCCTTTGTGAGAATTCCTGGATAAACTCGTTAAACACCTCCTCCATAGACTCAAAGTCTCTACGCTCCACATAGTCAAACCAAGTAGTTGCATCATCCTCTAGGGTTAGTCCAAACCCTGCAAATTGGGTAGGGAAATCTAACACCTCTTCAACTCTAATTACACGCACAAAGGCTGCTACATGATCTCTAGGATCTCTGTTTCCCGTGTATTTCTTGTTTACCCATTTTTGCACTTGAGAAGGTCTAATTCTACGATGGTCTACAAATCTCATCATTGGATCTCCTCGTCCTAATCGATATACCTCCTCAGGCCTTTGGTAGTGGGCGGGTTCCTCTCCCAGTGGTGCTCCTAAGCCATAATTTCTAATGGTTCTTGCAAGAGATGGTTCATCTCTTCGAACTCGCTCTATAGGTGGTCTTCTAGGCTCTGTTGACCCTTGAGTTTTTGGATTACTCTCTCCTTGATACCTTGAATAGAGTGGTGGTTCTTGTAAATCCATTAGCCCTTGTGCGGCTTGATAACCATCTTGGTTTTGATCCTGTTCTAATGTTGCACTCTGTCGAAGCCATGCCTGCAATGATGGCTGAGTTGCTGGTTGGTTTTGGTTGTTGAATGTTTGCGGTCGGGTCGAATGTGAGGTCGCATCATACTCTTATGAAAAGGGATTTGTCGACTTGCTATGGGTGTAAGTGGCTCTTGGCACTTCTTCGGGGGTATATGTTGATGCTTCTAGAATTGTTGCCTTTTCTACCCCCTCTGGGAGAATACATTTGTATTCTCGCCCGTACCTATCAACGAAAATAATATCCTTCCCCATAGCAATTTCATAAGAGAATAAGTAAAGAACCTTGTCTTTGCTTAATTCGTTTGGATAGGGTTCTTTGCAACGAAAGTAAGAGACTATTCCCTCACTCTCATGCTTTTAAATCCCCACGTTCACATTATAAGTTGAGACCCTGGTTGTTTTCTTATCATACATAAAAAGCGTTCCAGGTCGATCAATGTTTGGGAGCGGTTCTTGAGTTTCTGAAACCATTTTCCCTTTCGCCACGTTATCTCCATATCTATTGTAATCCTCGCGGTTACTAACTATCAGATAGTGGTTCCCCTTTTCATCTCAGAATCTATCTCCATCATCATAGACTCGAATTATCTCCAGTCTCTGAGCCGGCCTTTCTTCAACACAAATACACTTGCGTCCTCGATAGTCAGAATAAACTAGGCCTCCCCTTGAGTTTGTTCCTTCTAAAAAGATTACGGTGAATTTGGAATCATTCAAAGGATTTAGGGAGGTGCTTCCTCTTGGCATTGGTTCTTCATAGGTGAAACCTCCTGGCTGTTGACTACCCATCATGAAGAAGGATTTGTCTGATGAAGTGTGAGTATCACTACCCTCCTCAATAATTGGTGCTAGTGGATCTAGCCTTGCCTGAGTTACACTCTCTTCAGTGGACACTAAGCTACCCTGATCACCTGCCACCTTTTGGTCTCTAAAAATCTGTCTTCTTGATCTTAAATTCATCAAACTAAAAGCCCCAGTAGACATCCTACGCGTAGGATGTCTCCTGCTCTATTTTTCCTAGATTTTTGCACTATAGACTCCCCTTGATGTGCTGAGTCCATAGCTGTTTTTACTTTTTGATTTGGACACCTATAAGCTGGTCAATGGATCAGAAATCTATTCCAGTAGCCTGATGTTGGTATGACCAGCCAAATCAACTCCAATTTGGACCAAAATTGACTAGGAGGCTTGTCTCAGGCTATACAACACCCTGCTATGCCTATAGTCAGCTTTTGGTTCCAATTTCATGCATTAGACATTCTACGTGTAGCATGTCTAACTGATCAAAATGACTTCACATGCAAAGCACAGACTCTCCTTAAGATGCTGATCACTTTGGTATGCTCAAATCTGGATTTGGAGTGCAAAATCACACAGACGACATCCTACGCGTAGGATGTCTTTTTGACCTGTGTGACCCCACACTTGAGCCACAGCTTCCCCTTAATGTCAGCAACCCAATGCTATGCTTAGATTTTGGTTTGGATTTCAAAAGTCCCCAATTTTAGCTGTTCTAGCCTTTTTTAGTCACAAGTGCTAAAGTTTTCTTAGAACCCAATTTTCTCACCCAATTGAGATGAAGCCTTTCTCAGGCACTCAATATATCATGCAGATCATGCTCATGCAGCCATCCTATGGTTTTGGTCTTAAAAATAATACCTTGGCACAATTTGGGTAGGATGTCTAGCAGTTTCTGTCTATCTGGCCTTATCTTGTCAAGATATGGTCAAATTTTCACTTTCCAGGTACATATAGGGTAAAACCTCCTTCTGAACACACTGGTCAACTCAAAATTTCAAAATTCCCACCACATTAGCCTGTAGACATCCTACACGAAGGATGTCTCCTAGCTTAATTTTTTTTTTCCCGAAAAAATGCTCCTGATGCTCTGCAGCTCTATAAAAAACACTCACATCAACTTTTGAACTTCACTTCAGCTTTCAAACACTCTTTTGTGTCTTTTACAACCTTGTGATGAACCTAACAAGCAAGTATACATGCTTGAAGTGCTCTAGATCATGAATCATGATGTCCTACTTACCCTACTCCTACTCATCATGTGAAATGGTGATAATGGTGTTTTGGTTGCTTCCTGGCCTCTCCGGACTCTCAAGCTCTCCTCTCACCGCTTTTACCACTCAAACTCCTACACTTCAACTCAACGAAGACCTAAAACTATCTCAGTCTACCTAAGTCGAAGGATCTAGGCCAGACACACGCTCCCTAGACTCCCTCTAAGACCTAGAGAGTCCTCCACCCTCTGATCCTATCTAAATGTAAAATGAGACTCTTGGAAAGCCAAAGAATCCCTATCCTTAAGGACTAGTCTCGGTCACCTACCTAGGGTTTTCGTCCCCGGCAGCGGCGCCAATGTTGGACTGATATGCCGCGACGGATGTCAGCACAGTGAGAACTCACCTAACAAGATTTGTCAGCTAAGGATGAAGCTCAACCCCGTAGGCGCGTGGAAGCAAGCATAGGGTGTCAATATACACTCGATCGACTCTTGACTAATTCCTACAGAGGTCTCTACCCAATGTCTAAGCTACAGCCTTCAAGAGTGCATAAGAGGAGATCTCCTACAACGCTTTCTAGAGCCGAATACCCATCAAACAGTCTAGAAACACCACAGAACTTGAAGGAGACCCTACTAACACCAATAGGTCGCTCTCCCTAAGGTCCATGAACCAAAATCCCAACCCAAAACACCTCGTGCAAAAACATTTAGGATGTTTGGTCGAAATTTGCAGGTCGTCGTTTCCGAAAACTAAAAAGCCTAATGTGTAGCTCTACTCAATGCGTGGATATGATATGTTGCAATGAAAAAATGGATAACGTATGCTCACCAAATCACCAGATGAAGCTCGTAGGTCGATCTTGCAAAATCGGACCGTACGCACGCAATGTAGGTATTGGCGCGTAGCTCTCATCGGGGGCAACACACTGCACTTCTCCGCACTCGATTCCGACCACTGGTGTGCATGTAGCATCAAGATGAAGCTCTCACTCTCTCTCGCACACAGTACGCTCACTCACAGACTTCACTTTTTTAAAATGACAAAGTTCCTCTTTATTAAGGTCAAAAAGTGATATAAATACCTTACAATCTCAAACCCTAATGTTCCAATTTAACCATCTACTCAATCTAAATGTCAAAATTGGGATACAATCTGGAAACTTCTGTAAGCCCCAATATTTACAAAGGTGAAATGTCGGGTTTACTCAATAAATGAATAATTACAAAAAATAATAATCCGCCGAGCAGTCATTTTCCATAGGGTGTGTCCAGCTTCTAACAGTGTTCAAGGTTGAGAACCTGACTTATACATGAAGAGACTAAACCTAGTCACAAACATGCGTTGATTGATAGTAAGTAAACTCCAAGAAGAGCAATAAATGCTTATTAATTGGAGTGCTTGGTGCTAATGTATGCACTTTGCATATCCTTTAGCCCAAGATTACACTTTGTAATCTGCTTATCCCCTTGGATAACTGACAGTACTGAGGTTTTCCCCATGATTTACAGACAGCCCTCCCAGATTTCTCGTAAACCGGGATTACAATATCACACAACATTGCTGAGCAAACAACAATGTCCTGATGAATAACAATCTTGGTTAACGTGAAAAATCCACAAGCACCCAAACCGAGCCATGACCTCTATTGGTGATTGGTAGATCCAAAAGTAAGCTCGCAGAGATACTGCACATAGAGTGAAAAATCCTTCATAAGCAACAACTTGATGAATATGCATGCTGTTCCAAATTAGTCTTTGCTAAACACTAGGGCCCATAACACCTAGTGTGCATGCATTTAGCAAAAAAAAAGATCCGAACCTGTATGATCATCCTTGCCAATATTTATGGTGAATGTGATGTGCCTAGCACACATTAAAGAGCAATGTAAATAGTTCTGAGAAGAAACTAAATACTTTCAGTTGCAATCTTTTGCAAGCCTTGCTGAAACGTGTGAACCATAATAGAAGGTGAAACAGTGATCACTTCTAGGTACAAACAATGAAACTTTTTCATTAACAACTTAGAGCCTTGCTATATGTATAAACAACCATATGTAATGTTGTTTAGCAGTACTTATACCTGAACAAGTCATTCTAAATATTCGACAATTTTTGGCCACCGAAATTGCTCCTGATATGTCGTGCTGAAGGAATTGGAATTGATGATTTCCTATCGCGACAGTGTTTATGGAATTGGACTTGAGTTTTATGAGAATTTATTTATAAAACGATGAGTGTGACCCATGATATCTGTCGTACACCAAGATATGACATAAATTGTTTATTTTAATGGTATGGCACACTAGAATATGTAGTATGTGGATGACGATAGACATAAGCAATGTTGTTTAAGCTTATGAATTTTTGTTTCAATATATGATGTTTTTGAAGCAGAATGCTAATCCTTGTTTTTGACAAGGATGATTTGCAGGTTCTTATCTTGGCAATTGAGGACAATTGGAGGTATGTAATGGACATTGATATATAGTTATTTACTGTAGCTGACATGTATAAAAAGCATGATCTATGGACTATGCAAAAGGATATCACATTTATGTACATTTTATTATTCATGTGTTTTTTATGAGCTATGATCATTATTATGTCCAATCGAGCAATCTGTATCCATTTTGAGCATTCAAGAAATCTATAAATAAATGCGTGCAAGAGGAAAAGGCTCACTCTTGCACGGGGGGAGATTTCACCCAATGCTTGTGTCTACTCTATCAAAGTCAACGATGCAAAAGTGTATAGGCCAAGGGGTGTGTGTGTGTGTGTGTGTGTGTGAGAGAGAGAGAGAGAGAGAGAGAGAGAGAGAGAGAGAGAGAGAGAGTGAGAGTCTCTTGAACCAATCAACCTTGGCAATGAAGAATTGAATGTGTATACAATGGAGTCAAGGGGTTTCTTATATTTGCAATCCCAGTAAATTTTCCTACCCAGGACTTTGACAAATAAGTAAAATAAATACCTAAAAGCCAAACTAAATAATGGGATCACATTGGGAAATTCACTTGAGATGCCAAAACTTTAACACCCACTCTGCAAATCATAGTGGACATCAATGGTGAGACCAAGTCAATGAAGAAGCTACCATGGACACCCCATAAGTGGCCACCAATTGGATACACCTGGATTTTGCTCTCCTCAACTTTGTACCTGAAAGTAATGCCATCTTGAGCATCGGTTGCCTTTGTAGAAACATTGAATTGTAGACCATACTATGTCCAATAATTCCCATTCGTGAACTTTGAGCACATCACGTCCAAGATATTAAACTCCAAGATAATGAATTGTTGGAACCCATCCTGTCCATAATTTGACCAACAACAATGAATTGGCACACCCATCCATAGTGTTTTAGACGTATGATTGGTTCCCTGCCATGTGCATGTGCATTGAACTCCAACCTAGGAATCCAAACACCAATAACTTGGACTCCAACACAAGGGTCCAAATTAATTATTGGGAGTAGTACTTGCTCCTCTCTGTCACTCACAAGCCTCTCTCTAGCTGAAGCTAGTGGTGACACCTGTCATTTGACTAGAAATCTGACATCAAGGCCAATATGGCCACCGCCACATGTGCCATGTCAATCTCCTCTTCCAAATCTTTATTACCGCAATCTCTGTCTAGCTTGCATTTATCCTTGTCTTTACGTGAATTCATGCTTTTGCCTTTGGCTTCCAACTCCCGAGCCAAACAAAGTGTCAAATCACAATCATGAATGTGGTCGTACCTCCCAGGTATCGAGGCAGCTAATTGATACTAGTATTGCCATCCTTGTCCAACTGACCCTTGCCGCTGTCCTCTAGCAAACTCTTGCATTTTATTTTGACTTCACAAACTCGACCCAAACAATTTTTTGGGTTCCTTGAGAACTGTGTCATTGCATAGGCCACTAAATGGATGGTTGATGATCCGTTATCCATAGCCACTTGTTGGTTTTGGTTGTTGTCATTGAGGGCGCTCAAGCAAGGGGAGGCCATTTTGAAGTTGCAAGATTCGGTAATCGGGTACCTTCTTGCACTCCAAAAAATGGCTGTACAAACCAAGTCGTAAAAGCTCCAAGCCAGTTCAACTCCACCGCAAAGGGAACTCCATGCACAAATGGGCTCCACACAATTTTCTATCCCTCTCTGAAATCCAAAACTCTGTCATCGATAGCCTCTTTGCATGTTTTCCATGTGGTAGGCCTCGAACAAATCCAAAGCTCCACAATAAACTGTGCATAGCAAGGGCTAAGAGTTCTGTCCAAGCTGATGTCAATCCGCTCCACGGCTTATGCAAAACTGCTCCATAATTCTCCTTTTCAATTCCAATTTCCCACCTCTTCATCTTCCAAACCGCACCTCAATCCGCCTTTCATAGGCCAACGAGGCAATGCCAAAACGAGGCAATGCCAAAACTCTTAACACCCTCTCTTCACCTTTGTTGTCACCTCGCCTCGCCACTCGATTGGTTGCCCAAGGAGAACCACCCCTAACCATTGGAAACATCATGTTAAAACGCTAGCAAGGAAAAAGTGGTATCACTGTGGGCTGGTGTTGCAAGGAGGCGTCTTGAAACGCAAGGGATAGGGGGGCAGCTCGTTGATTGTCAGTAGGAGATGGAGGGGGGGGGGGGGGGGGGGGGGGGGGCAACGCTAACTAAGTTTAAGAATGCACAAGTGTAAGGGTTAAGGTAGAGGACCTCCTTAGGGCAGCATTTCAACATGCAGAGTCGGGGAGAGCCATCGCCAAGGGAAGCATGCATGTGGACAGTGGCGTTCAAAAATGTGTAGCAGGGCAGAGAGCGACACCAAAGGGATTTGGCAGCAAGTGTTCTAAAATGCACAGGAGTAGAGGGGGGAGGATCCGGCACAGTTGAACAATAGCGTTTCAAAACGCATGCAACAGTGAAGGGTAGTGTTTTGCAACACAAGGTGACGAAGGGAACAATGAGGATGCTGGCGATGAGATCTACTTTGCTTCTCCTCTTTAAGCCTGCTCCTCCATGCCAAGGGATTCAAGCACAAGCTAGATCAAGCTCTAATACCATGTCAAAGTCGATGATGCAAAAGCGTAGAGGCCAAGGAGAGAGAGAGAGAGAGAGAGAGAGAGAGAGAGAGAGAGAGAGAGAGAGAGAGAGAGAGAGAGAGAGAGAGAGAGAGAGAGAGAGAGAGAGAGAGAGAGAGAGAGAGTCTCCTGAACCAATCAACCTTGGCAATTAATAACTAAATGTGTATACAATGGAGGCAAGGGGTTCCTTATAACAATCCCAGTAAATTGCCCTACCCAAGACTTTGACAAATAAGTAAAATAAATACCTAACAGCCAAACTAAATAATGGGATCACATTGGGAAATTCACTTGAGATGCCAAAACTTTAACATACTCTTGTCTCCTCTCTCATCATGCCAGTGTAGCACTCTTCTCTAGGAGGTGCATCTGCACGTGATTTCTCTCTTTCTCTCACTCTCTATCTCTCTTTGTTTGTGTATAGCTTTGATTATGCATTTGTAAGACTTGCCAGGTACATGGACCTATCGTTTATGGTCTATGTTATGTTATTTTCCATATTTTCAGGGCTCTCTGTGCTCTTGGCTATAGCAATGGAGGGTATGTTGGTGCAAGCCACTAAGGCACCATGAGGAAGATGTGGAACTGTGTGAAGGCATGCATGAAGGAATGCAAAGCCATGCAAGGAGAGGATGGTCGGGGAGTCGAGGATGTGTATGAAACAATGCGTGGATGGAGCTCGGTTTGGCAGAGGGGCTAGCTCCGAAAAGCATCACCCTCCTGGTGAATGATTTTTGCTTCATGGGGGAGCCAAGATGAGGTCCTCATGTTGTGCGTGAGTCTTTCTTTATCTTCCAACGCTGTGCAGAGTTGCCATAGCCTTGGCTTGTTTTTTCCTATATTTGTTCATACTGGGTGCATTACTTTGAGCTTTGGGGCCAAATTTTTCATGCACAGGAAATTTCCCACAATGGGGCTCCATGCTTGGCAAAGTTTGCAAAGCCCATCAGCCAAAAGAAGCCATGGCAAGCATGGCAGATAAAAGTTGCATAATTTTATAGTAGTTTTTGAAGTGTTGTAAAAATCCATCTCATTCCAAATCTAGAAATTCTGGATCATTGAAGGGCTTTGACATTGGACCAAAGTGGCAAGGTCCTCAACAATTGAGCGATATTTGGAAATTCTTCCACCCAATGGGGCCAAACACAATAAACCGACAAGGTCGTATCCAATCAGGCAAGGCTTCAAGGCAATCTAAGAAGAAAACAATAAATCAACAAAAGCATAAATACCAACACAGTGTATATTCTTGCAAATATGATTTGGACTTGAGACTCAAGAAGGCAAGTCAAGCCGATAATGATGATAAAAACTTTTGATTTTGTGCTTTGAGCAAGCATGCAAGAGCCATGCACTTGGCATGCAATGCTACAAACGGAAGCACAAAGAGCCCTGCAAAATACCGAGAATAGTGCACTACAAATCATAAAAAAATAAATATGCATACATGGCACATCCACAAGCATGGAATCAAAGTTGTATGCGAACAAAGAGAGACAGAGAGAGCGGCAGAGAGAGAAAGAAAGCGTGCAACTCACCTCTTAGAATGGAGTGCTACGCCGGCACGGCGAGAGGAGAAGTGAGGGACAAGAAGAATGACACAAACACTGGGTGCAATCTCCCCCCATGCAAAAGTGAGAATTTTCCTCTTGCACGTATTTATTTATAGATTTTTCAATGCTAAAGAATGAATACACATTGGCCAGCCGAACATAAATGTCCATAGCTTATAAAGAGCTCTTGAATGATAATTTATACATAGATGTGATGTCTTTTTGCATAGCCCAAGGCCGCCCAAGGCTCGGTCAGCTTTTTCCACCTGGAAACTATAGGAAATAACAATATATCAATATTCATTACATACCTCTCTGTTGAAAATCAATTGTCCTCAGTTGTTGCAAAGATAAGAATCTACAAACCATACTTGTCAAAAATAGTGATTAGTATTTTATGTCAAAAATATCACATAGTAAAAGAAAAAAATGAAAGTAAACAACATTGTTTATGCCTGTCGTCATCCACATACTCCCTATTCTAGTGTCCCATATCACTAGAATAAGCAATACATGTCATACCCTGATGATTCAAGATATCATTGGTCACACTCATCATAATCGATTCTGATCAATCTTAAGTTCAATTCCATAAATACTGTCGTGATAAGAAATCATCATATACCAAATCGAAATCCAATCCGAATAGCTGCCAATATATACCCATTTCAAATCCAAATCCAAATATCTACCAACATATACCCATTTCAAATCCAAATCCAAATATCATTTATTTTGTATACCCGGGTAACAAAATCATACCAATTACAATGGTGGCCAGCCATTGCAGCATGATTTAGTGATAGGTGTTACCTAAATCGACAAATCTACACCAATAAGGCGTGTTGCCTAAATTGATGAATCTGCACTAATGCTTCCTAAACCAACAAATCTGCATTTGGTATTGTTTAAAATTGTGAATCTGTAGTTTGTTGGTGTGCTGCCTAAATCGACAAATCTGCACTCATGCTGCCAAATTGGCTAATCTATACTAGGTGAGCATTTACAATGTGCCTAAATCGGTGAATTTCTGTGTATGTGACCAATGAACTAGACAAAACATAAAAGAGAAAAATATTTACTATCTAGTTGACACCACTTTGGAGTATATCAAAGTACTTACAAAGTGTTTTATGAAAAGTAATAACAATTCAATTTAGATAAGAGTGCAAGCCATAATGTGAGAGATGGTTGGGTTCATAGGTCAAAAGATAACATGAAAAAAAGAAAAGCAGGGAGGTATCGGATGTACGTACTTAGATGATAAACTGCATTTGAAAATTTATATACTAGTTTGTGGGTGGGAAGAGAGGTACAAGTAGGAGAAAGTTGTAACTAACAAACTTACACCAAAGTGTAGTTAACAAATTCAAAATGTGTTAATGATTGGCCATAAAATAAAAGAATATTTTGCCTATCTAGAATTTGATTTGATATAAGTATTTAATTGCACATTTAGAACGTAATTTTGGAACCTTGACTGGACAATGGCAATGTTAAAAATAAATAAAACTGGAGCATAATGTGGGTTAGTGTAAAGGGCACTGATCACTGGTGTTTAGTCAGGATATCACCAGCATTCACCATGTAAAGGTCATACTATAAATAGTAGATTGGTCCAACAAAAAAACAACACAAAATTAATTTGATCGTAGCGGCTCTTTCCTGGAAGTCTCCATTTACGACATGCATTAGACATAAAATTAGGTAAGATAATCTAGGTTTTCTGTGCATCAAGAGAACGCCTGGAAAAACCACATACTTAAGCTTCTCGTTTAAACTTGTAGTAGGTAGTATGGGAGTTTGCAACTTGTACAAATTACCTAAACTAAGCTTAAAAATTCCTTAAAAGTCAGATAATGCAGATCACACGAGGTATAGCCCTATCATTCAAAATTACGGTGAAGTAAATGTTGAATTAGTTTGAGTAAAAGAAGAAGGATCCTTCCGGTTTGCACATTAACAAGACACTCTCAATGTGTGTGTGTGTGTGTGTGTGGGTGCGTATAGCATTCCAATTGACAAGTGAGTGTGTGTGGGTGGGTGCCAAAAAGTCATCAACTTGTGAGGTTGTGGTTGAGGGGGGAAAGAGAGAGAGAAATTGAAATATTAACCGTCTTCAAAATGCCAAAATTACGTATGAAAGCAAACTGTTACAATCCTTGTGTATCTATTCCAATGCATGGGTATAAATAAAATAAAATAAAGTACAGAAAAAGATTCAAAGATTAAAAGTAAAAGCCTGAAATTGCCACATTAAAATTATCATGATCATCGTTAGTGTAGGTGGATTCCTGGCATTGGGCGTTGTTCGAGAAAGTATTGCACTGGTCACTGAAGAATTTTGTCGATGTTCGCTTCTATAAGTAGTCTCAGGAGGGGGGGAGGGCGCTGTTGTGGAGGTGCCAGTTGCAACAGACGAGGGAAAAAAGGCGAGAAATGAAATGAAATAAAATGTTACATTAAACGCCTTCAAAGGCCAAAATTACATTTGACTCAAAATTGATACAATCAGTGTGAATCTAATCCAATGTTTGGGTACTAAAATAAAATGAAGTAAAGTGAAAGACTAAAATTGTCAGCATCATCGTTGATGTGCATGGATTGGATGTCATTTGAGAAAAGATTGCAGAGGTCTCTGTCAAGCTTCATCAATTTCTAGCAAGGGCCAAATCTCAAAGGCGTAACTCTGGTAGCAAAATGGTAGATGCTAGCGAGTGCAATGGGTTTGCCTCAGACCCCTTTCTTGCTCCAGCTCTGCTGCTGTCTGAAGGTGCACATGGTGCCAGTGCCAAGTGCATGTTGGTTGCCACAAAGGCCTTCAGCCTGAAACAAACGTTGTTTCTGATCTAGGACCCTTCAAGAGGTTGATCATATCACCCATGTCGGTCAAGGATTTGAGAAGCAAGAGCACGGCTGGAAGTTTTCTGAGCTCCATTACTCATGGCGCAACAGAGATTGCATCTACAATGCATGGACAAATTACCAAGAGAGAGAGTGGGAGGTGAGAGAGCGAGAGACAATGTCCACTTCTAGTATAGGTGGACTCTGAAGGCTGATGTGATGCTCTCTCATCATGGGTTGGCAATGCAAAGCGAGAGGGAGTGTGAGTCAGAAAAGGAAGGTTGTGGCCGGGGCCTAAGGGGAGAGAGAGATTGAGAGAGAAAGATAGAGTGATGTGCAATTGGGTGGTTGGTGGGTCAGTGGAGACCATGTGATGATCTCCATTGTTTTCCTGAGAGAAAAAGGGAGAGAAATTAACTGACAGTTGGTTGAGAGAGAGAGAGAGAGAGAGAGAGAGAGAGAGAGAGAGAGAGAGAGAGAGAGAGAGAGAGAGAGAGAGAGAGAGAGAGAGAGAGAGAGAGAGAGAGAGAGAGTGTGAAAAAGGTGGGTTGATTGGCCAGCACAATAGGAGCCAGAGATAAGTGCTGCGACATGAGGTGGCCAGGCTGTGGGATTGCAAGTGAGGCCACCCCTTGTGTAGTTTTGCATGGTGACTGATAGAGCATGGCTTTGTTGCTCTCATGGTGTGTATGTGTTTTGGGGGGGGGGGGGGACGGAAGTCAAAAAGCAGGGTTCTGGAGGGCCGTAAAAAAAGGGGGTAGCTGTGAGTGTGTCGAGAGTAAGAGAGAGAGAGAGAGAGAGAGAGAGAGAGAGAGAGAGAGAGAGAGAGAGAGAGAGAGAGAGAGAGAGAAAAGGCTGCATTCCAAGAAGATAAGGGGCTGATTTCACTCTACATGGACGAGGGGGTTGGTGGCCACCTTTTGCACGGCGCCGCCATTTTTGAGGTCACGGAAGCCAGCGACCACTGTCTCATGCCCGCTGCAAGTTTCTACTCCGGCAACTCTGTCGATGATGTTGCAATCAAAATAGGTTGTCATCAGTTGCAATGACTCTGCTGCTAACGAAGTTGTTGTCCAAGACTACAACTTTCTGCACAGCTATCTGACAACAATAGCAAAGGGTCACCATTTTTTGTGCATATATAAACTCTTTGTCTTAGGGTGGTTTCCCGCAACCATCAGTTACGATGGAGCGTCCTCAAGGGAGAGGTCTTGAGTTGGGGACTCATTGAACATAAATGGTAGTGCTCCTTATAAAACAAAATCTATTTGCTCTTCTCCTCATACATCACCTAAGTGTAGTAGATTTGGAGTTTAGCCTCCTACAAGATCAAAGCCACTTCGGCTAGATCTTTGAGATCTCTCGAAAAATTTCGTATGACGTAACTCTTCTTCTACTGATCTTGGGGTCACTTCCTAAGATTATTTTGGTCTTGCTATTCCTTTTCTTTCCAGTGTCCTAGATCTAACTTTTACAAGAAATACAATAGCCTAACTCTTTCTCTCTAAGTAAATTGTTACTATAATCGATCATTACACTCCAATTCACAGCACCATGACAATTCTATGATTCCTAAATAATCCAAACACACATGTGAACTTGGCAAATTAATAATAATTAATTACATACATGTAATTTTTAAACAAGAAGAATTAATGGCAGGTATACACGACTTATCTTTGGTCATGATAATATCCATAGTCATGATTGTGGAAAGTCCAAGAACGTAGCCTTAGCTTTGATACCACTGCTACAAACGGAAGTGCGGAGAGCCCATCAAAATACCGAGGGAGGAGAAGAATGACACAGACGCCAGTTGCAATCTCCCCCCATGCAAGAGTGAGCATTTCCTCTTGCACATATTTATTTATAGATTCTTCAATACTAAAAAATGAATACACATTGGCTGGCCGAACATAAATGGACATAGCTCATAAAGAGTTTGAATAATAGTTTATACATAAATGTGATGTTTTTCTGCATAGCCCAAGGCTCAATCAGCTTTTTCCACATGCCAGCTGTAGGAAATAACAATATATCAATATTCATTACATGCAAGAGGAAGAGCAACAAATCTTGTCACCCCATGTTCTCAAGGTGAGTGTATAATTATGTTTAGTGTTTATACTTGTAAAATTTTGCGGAGCTTTCCATGCACGACAAGCATACATGGCTTTGATAATGCAAAGAAGCATGTTATGACTAGGTTTAGTCACTTCTTGCTTATGTGTGAGATACCAAAAATATGTTAAATGAGAAAAACATCGGCAAGTCACTTTCATGAAAAGTAAAGAAGAGGTATTTTTATGTGTTCTAGAACCTTCTGAAAGTCTAATAACTAGTCATCCATCTAGTTACCTCTTAGGTGTTGTAATCTATTTAAAGTAATGAAGGGAGTTAGAGATTTCAAGTACTTAAGTGAGTTACCTCATAGGTGTTGTGATCCATTTTAAGTACTCAAGTGAGTTAGAGATTTGATCTACACACTCTGGTATTCATTTGGTTATAGGGACAACACCGTCATCAATCAAGATGTTCTTGTTGATTTCATTGAACCTCCCACTCAACCACATGACTCCACACATATTCTTGACTACCATAATATAGCTCAAGGAGGAAAACATTAGTGTTTTAAAATAAGAAATGCCCCACTTCTTTTTTTGACGGCAACAAGAGGTGTAATATATATATTTTCTTCTAGACTTATCTCATCATGGGACCATACAGAGAGAAAGATACATCTCATTGAGGGTCCAAAAAGGAGATGGCCTACCAAAAAGCAATGAGCAGATAATGGAGCTTAAAAGACCTAACCTAGGAGGCGAGTAGGACTCGGGCCAAGGGCCGGCTGCTAAAGGTGGATAGGGAGATTCTATTTAGTGGCCAAGGGCTATATAATGGGGGTTTGGGTGGAGGATTTTCATTACACAGTTCCTGGATCTTACATTAGTCTCAGAGCTTGGTGAGAAGAGAAAAGGGAAAGTAAGACTTTCTTTGGTTGTTTTTCATGTTGCATGCAAGAAGGAGGGCGAATTTGCATGCCGCTCTTAGGTTGTGGGTTGTTGTCCCGAGCCGGGGAGGAGGGAGAAGCCAAAGTATGGCTCGTGTGTTGCTACTCTAAGCCCAGGAGGAAGAGTCGCAAAACCGTGGGTAGACACCCTAAGTCGGGGAGAGCACTAAAGTTCAACCTCTACATAACTGCACATTTTTGGGCTTGATTGGAGCACCTTGGGGAGCTTGGCAAGTCGCATTACTGCAACGCCCTTAGATTCAGGTCTTAGCGAGTGCCATCTTCTTTCTCTTGCAAGGCGCAGGCAGCCTCGTTGTAGAGTAGATTTCGTCATGTTTTTTTTATTAAAAAATTACCCTAAGGGGTTTGGCCATCCCCACTTGGCCAGCCCCTTTGATCAACTAAGGATCCTGTCCTGCGGTTTGCCTTGGTCGGCGCTTAACCTTGAGTTTCTGCTCCTCACTCCAAAGGGCCGAAACGAGAGGCACTTGCAAATTTTGGCCATTTTTTGGAGCTTCGCAGGTTCTGAAAACCAAAAATTGTGGATCAAAATTTGTCGAGATGAATGTTTGCATGATCATTCATCAAGTCTACATTTGGCGATTTGCAACTTGCCCGATTGCGTACGATGCAAGCAAGTTATTTGGGAAGCTCAAATTTCTCAACACCTTCAATGTCACGGAAATTTGAAGTTCCTCAGCAATTTCAACTCTTCATGAATTCTATTGCGGCTTGGAATTCACCTTCTTTACAACCATATGTAGAATTAGCACGGCTAATCACTGGCTTCTACTACGAGCTTCTACATTCGGTATGACTACAAGCCTTTCTGCACTCCAAGGTATTGTTTTCTCTTTTGTTCACACAACACGTTTTTGCCATGAATGTGGAAGTCAACATATGTTTGACTTTGAATACCTGGAATCTGCTCCACCTATGGATGCCGTGTGGCCGGATACTCTCATGGAGGGTACCCACTTGGCAAAAGGTATGGATGATGCAAACCCAGGCAGTCTATCTCTCTCTCCGCGAATATCTAAACCTCCTCCTCAAAGCATGTTTGATATTCTGGAGGATGATAGTAACTTGCCAGATGCCAGGGATTTTGTCACTCGATAGGACTTGTAAACTTTTCATGCCCGATTTTGCAAGGAGTGTCCACATGTACGACAACGTAAGCATGATGCATGATGGTTGAGGACAAATCAAATGGGTGCCCAATTGGTTAGACATGTAGTCGGGCACCACATTTGTAGTTTATTATTTTGCCGAGCTAGTGTAGTAATACTCAGTGTAAATCTTGATTCTAGAGTAGTGAATCAATCCCCTGAGTTGTAATGCTGTAATGATATTGGTAAAGGTCCGTGTGAGCCGGCCACTGGCCATTTAGAATGCCCTAGGTATAAAGGTCAATAACCTTAATGTGAAGGAGGCTTATCTTGAGAGGAAGAAGGGAGCTCAAAAAACGTATGCTCAAGCTACGAGCTGCTCCGATTTGTAATCGACGCAACTAATGAATGGGTAATCAGTTTTCAAATCCGAAAGTTGCATTGTGTTCCTCTCTCTTTGCTCTTAAATTTAAGTGTAAGCATTGTCAGTTTTGCTATGGTGCACGACTACACATCTGTGAGCTATAATTGCAGATTTGAGTGCTTAAATCGCTGTTTTTAGTCATTTTGACCATAGGAGAGTGTTCTTAGACCATAGGACGATAGTCCTGAATAGTTCTGTTACAGGTTTTTAGGACCTTTTTCATGATGAATCGTGATTTTGGTACCTTGTTGGATTGCGACCTGACTTGCTAGGATAGTGCCCCTAGGTGTCTTAGACCTCCTCCTAAAGTTTCATTGCATTTCAAGTCCGTTCGAGTGCCGAAATGGCGTGATGACTTAGAGATATGAGAAAGGATATAGGCAGATTTCCCTGATCATTGAGTGTTGGTTTGCTTGTAGAGTTGTTGTGTTTGCTTGTTAAGTTTCACTTCGTGAGATTGACGATCTCGTAGAGTCTTCGTGCCCCATCCGAGTCACTTTCCCTGAGTATTAACATTATGTTAGTGCCAGAACGCTATGCTGCAGACGTCCGTCGTGGTGACCCGCTAACATTGGCGCCGCTGTCGGGGATATGATCCTTAGATGGTGAGTGACCTAGTGCGTAGTTAGAGCGTTCTTTTTTGAAGATTTGTCTCTCCATTTAATTTACACCTTAGCAATGGAGCAGCTAGACACGGGGTTTAGTGCTTGATAGAGTCTAGAAGTCGAGGACTTGCTAGATCTATTCTTGAGAAGTAAAGAGGGTTGTAAGTGAGATAGCTAAAAGCATTTCATTATTCGATTTTCTCTATGCTTTCAGAGTGCTGTACCGTTTTCCGTTACGACTTTATTTTGTACTGTTTTGTTTGTTTTTGTTTCATGTTTCATTTCAGTACTTAGGAGTAGGGTAAGTGGAAACTACCACCATCAAATTTGGGCTAAAAGATTGAGGGGAAAAAGGGTGAAAACCATATTTTGCAAAAACGCCCATAACTCTGAAATTGTGAAAATGTGATGGTAGAGACCTCAAAATTGATCCAAATTCAAAAATTTGTGGATCAAAGGCATCAACATACTCTCTAGAAGCAATCTAGAAAATTTGGCAAGATTTTGTGGAGGAACATGGATCGCGATCCATGAACCCAAAAAAAAAAAGAAAAAACAAATTTGCAAAAAGTGACCAGCTATAGTGAGCATCAGTGGAAAACTGCTTCGATCAAGTTTGCTTGAAAGAAAAATTCAAAAATCACTTGAGAATTGGCTGTTATGACAAAAATAGTAAAACAGGCATGACAAACACAAAATTGAGCAAATTTTGAGATTTTGCGACCAAATTCAAAAAGGGGTGAGATTTGGCTTCTACAGGGCATAAAGAACAAACAGAACAAAATTCATGAAAAAATGCTACCAAACATGGATCATGATCCATGTACCTTTTTGGCATTTGGGACTGATATTTGACAAGTACATCCCTGATAACTAGTGGAACAACTTTGCAAAAAGGGACCATGTCAAAAAATTGATAAAAGTTGGTCAAAATAGCCAAATACAGAAACTAGTCAAAAATCGTAGGACAGACAGAAAAACTTGATTTTGAATGACAAAAACTAGTCCAAATCCAAAACTTTTGATAGCATAGTATCTAATAAACATGCTGATCTTGATGGTACCAACAAATATCAATTTGGCTCATGAAAAATTTTTGAAATTTTTTTTACTGAGATTTGAGCAGTGGATAGCTGACACATAGACAAACACTTTTTCCAAAGAAACCATATGCAAAAAAGTTGTAAAAAGTGGTCTAAAGAGCCAGAAACAGCTCATTGTCAAAACTTTCACAGTAGATTGTAGAAGTCAGTTTTGGTTGCGCAAAACTGATTCAAATTCAAAAAGATTTGTGGAGCAAGCTACAAACATCATAAGCTGTCAGCACACCAGAAATTCAGATCCAAAAGTGGTAGAACATGGATCGCGATCCATGTACCTCTGAGAAATTTTTGGACAGGTACTTTTCCAGCCTATAACAGAGACCACTGTGAACAAAAGTCCCCAAAATTTTTTTGTCAAAAAAGTTCAAAAACTGGGTGAAAAGAGCCAAAAGCAGTTCAAGGTGAAAACCTTAAAACAGACCTGGGGATTGACGTTTGCCAGACCTAAACAAGTCCAAATCATACAAAAACCACATAGCTAGCATCGGAAGACCAAGGGGAAGCTGTGTGCCAAGTTTCATTATCATCTGACACATAGGTACATGGATCGTGATCCATGTTCCTTTATCACAGACTGATACCATATTTGCACCATAGCTAGAGGACATCACAAGGAATCTAGTGGTCTTTTTAAAAGTGAAATTGGATATCAAAAAATTGTCCAAAAGCACATAACTGCAAAGTACTCTGTGCAAGTGCTAAAATTGACCTAACTTTCAATCCAGAGGTCCATTTAAAAAAAAATTTGATACCATAGGACCTCCTAAGCATGGTGAATCTGATGATACCAAGAGAAGTCAATTTGGGCTCCAAACATGGATCGCGATCCATGTATCCTAGTGACAGCTTAACGTGAAAATTTTCCAGATCAGTAATGCAGATACAAGGAAACATATCCCAAAGTCCAGTTTTGGAAAAAATTGAGCAAATTTGGGTCAAAAAGGAGCAAAACAGGTGACACACTGAAAACCGCAATACAGACCTAGTGTTGGCAATTTGACCTATTAAAACAAGTCCAAATCCAAAAAGATTTGAGATTTAGCTTGTGGACATAGTCAGGAACAAACTCCTAAGAGGACAAGTCCAGATGTGGTTGAACATGGATCACGATCCATGTACCACAACCTCAGAATATGATGAAAATTGGTATATAGCTTGCATATGACCTTGTCTACACATAGTCAAAATCTAGGAAAATTTGGAGAAATAAAATTGACAGGGAACATGGATCGCGATCCATGTACCTCTCAAAATAGTGGGGGTATCTGAGTTGATGATCTTTATACATACTTGAGTACATTCCAAATCTCAAGTTTGAGCTAAAAATACCTTCGAGAGGCCAAGATACAAGCCAAAGTTCCTGTGTTCTGGTCTTAGAATTGTTTTGAGTGTTGTTTCAAGTGCAGTTCAGTAAAAGTGCTCTAACTTTTGATAGACAACTCCAAATTGAGTCAGGTATAGCTAGCAAGAAACCTTGCAGGCAATAGAAAGTTTTGGTTTTAGAGCTGACTTTTTCTAGGTTTCCTAAATCCAAACTTTTAGGGTACCCCAAAACTAGTTTACCAGGGGCAAAAAGAGATAAGTTGAACTAAGCCAAGTTGGGCTTGTCAAGTACTATCTTGAGAAATGTGAATGAGTCTTAACCATGACAAATCATCCACCACCAATTTTCTCTACTCCACTTAGAGACATGAAAAATGCAAGAAACACTGCAATGCCTTCAACAGAGGGATTGAGAGAATACATAGAGGAAGGGCATCCTCTAATCGACAAACTGAACGTGAGATTTATCAAAGCCAATGAATCCAGGAGAGTGCTTGCAGATTACACTCATGAGTGCTTATATAGATTCACAAACTGGGATCCAAACTGGGACCCATACATCTTTTACAAGTGTGTAGAGACCAATGCTAGAGAGTTGACCACCCATAAGAATCTCTATGCTTTCACGTACATAGATGCCAATGGAGTGCAAGTTTTGATGGTAGATAAGTATGGACGTGAGTACAAAATTGTCAATACAATTGACTTAGAATGATACGCATACAAGTGTACTCCGATCTCTACTTGCTTTCATCCAATAACAATGCCACAGTACACATCAGAGAGGATTCCACCAGGATTCTGTCCAAGACGAGAGGAGAGAGTGAGAGACATTTTTCCAAGAGACCAAGAATTGGTTAGACTGGTGATTGAAACACAAGGATTAAGACCATATCAAGTGGCTCAATGTGTCAAGACAAAATACGATGGGTCAGGGGATCCATATGCTCATGTCTCACTCTTCAAACAAGTTTTGAGAGCTGAACGAATTGCAGATTTTCATGCTCAATATGAGGGATTTGGATTGACATTGGAAGGAATAGCTTTGAATTGGTTCCAACCACTAAATAGAGATGATTTTCCCAACATAGCACAACTCTTACAAGAGTTTGTAGAGGAATTCTCAAAAAGGGGAATCAAACATAACACAGTGTCCCAAATCTACGCTTTCAAACAAAAAGCAAACGAAAGAGTGAAGGAAGCTTTTCTTCGCTTCAAACAATACATTGATAGATGTCCTGTGAGAGAGTTATCAGTTCTCTTCATAGAGGGCTTGAGGAATGAAACTCTCAAAAAGGACCTACATCTAAAAGGATGCACAACATTTGAGCAAGTCACTAGAGAAGCTCTATATCTAGCTGACAATTGTAAGGCTTCCTACAGAGAGGTGACTGAAGATACAGACAACACGACTAAAAGTACCTCTTCTCCAAAGATCGAACCCACCACAAAGCAAGATGTTCAAACTCCTTGGGAACCAATCATTGGTCAAGTGGTCGAGGGGGTGATTAGAAGAATAAACCAAGGCTACATGGAAAACCTAAATGTACGACATCCTCAATTGAGGATATGCAATACTTGTGGAGGGGATCGCCCCCTCCATGGTGTAACACTCAGCCAAAGCCACAACGTGTGCTAGGGCAACAACCACCACTTTTGAATGATGGGAGAGTGATAGCCAACTACGCTCAACCAATGCATATGCCACAACCCATGAGAAACCAGTACTCCATGGATGCGAATACACTCATGTTCATAGCCAATCATTCACAGGAGTATGCTTCAAAGAACATCCTCACAAGGCAAGAAAAACCATTAGCTGGATCACCAGCTGCAAAACAAGAAGGTCCATGCTATGAATGTGGAGGTGATCATTGGGCACGAATTTGTCCAAACAAGGGTCCACAAATAGAATTATTTGTATTCTGTGAACGTTGTGGTATAGACCATCTACGCCACAACTGTGCTAAAAATCCAGAGTTGGCAAAGGGAAAGCAACAATGAATGTTGTAGGCGTGATGCCTTCTTCAAGCGGATCCGAAGTAGAACCCGCCATTCCTTTAAACGTAATGACTTGAGCTCAAGCTCAAGAAACTGCCAAAAACAAACCAACTGAAAAAGCCACATTGCCTATTCAAACTGAATTTGAGAAAAAATTGGTGAGAACCTTCGGAAGAAGATCATGGAAAGGCAGACGAGACAAAATGAAATTGAAGAGGCTAAAGGAGAAAGCTGCTTTGGAAATTGAACCGAATCAAACAAGAGAGCAACTTAGACAAGAGCAAGAAAGGAACAAAAACACCAAGGGACTTAAAGAGTCAAAGACTAACTCGGGAGGTTCAGTCTTAGTGGAAAAAGTCTTTGAACCTTTAGATGCAATTTTGAAGGCCTATGAAGCTAGGCTAAAACCCAACCAAAGCCAGGAGGAAAGATGGCTGACATATCCTCATCCAGGGTATGAAAAAGAGAGGTTGCAAATGTGCAAGGAGCATATCCAAAAGGCCCAAGCTCTTATGGAACCAATTCCAGATGCTCCAAAAATGGAGGTGCTAGTCACTAAAAGAAAACAGGAATCAAAAAGTCATGGTATTGTAAACAAAGAGGAAGAGTTGGGAGTTGAGGCACCTTTAGATACAAGGGAAGTAGCCAATACCACCGATGGGGTGGGATCACAAGCAATGATGCCTATTCCGGAGGTAGAAGAACCGTGGCGACAATCCTTGCAGGAATTGGTTAGAAATCAAAAATATGGTAGTGCTACTTTACAGTCCGCACCTATCCCTGAGATAAACATGGATCACAAATTTTTCCCAGGAGATATACGATCTTTATATGGGGATGCCAGGTTCGTCGCATCTGAAGATAGTAAACCACACTCTCTAAAGACTTTGCTATCTTTCACAGGAGAACTTGAAACAAAATCAGAGGTTAAAATGGTACCTTCTCAATGGAAAGCCACACCAAAAAAGATGGATACCAAGAGCTTGCATGAATTGATGTCTTCTCCTATACAATGCACACTTTACCTCTAAGAGCTACAAAAAATTAGACCACATCTATGGGGCCAAATGGAAAAACACCTGGAAAAGATGGGGTTGAAAATCTCTTCACATGACCAGCTTGTGGACAAAAACATGGATGACACCTCGCCAAAGAAGCCACAGACAAAGCCAGTACCAATAAATAAGGTGGGTGACTACTGTGAAGGAGAAGAAGGAAACACCACCTTACCACTTGAGTACAAAGGCGTAAAGACGATTGCTATATTAGATAGTGGGGCAAGAATTGCCATTGCAACCAAAGAAATGTGGAAAAAATGGGGAAAGCCTGCTCTTAGGAAAACTCGAATGAAACTGCAATTAGCGGATGGATACATGGAGAAACCGATTGGAATATTAGAACAAATCTTGTATCCTCGTGTGGCATAGAGTATGAGCACACCTTTGCCACAATGAATTTTGACAAGAGCAGTAACTTTGACATTATATTGGGTAGACCATTCATGCGTCAGCTCAAAATGGTACAAGACTGGGGCTATGACTATATCTACTTGAGACACAAAGAGGTCACAACAAAAATCATTGTCAAAAGAGGTAGTGCAAACCCCGGGGGAAAAATTAAACTCCACAATTGATTTGGAAAGCAAAGCGCATATTTGGATGTATGGAGCTCCTGAGAGTGGAAGTCTTAGAAAGCAAGATTTCATCCTAGAGCGTTTAGTAGAAGATGAGGCATATGTACTAGAGCCATTTCTAGAGGAGTCATTTGAACCCTGACTATACTTTGTGATGAAGATGGGTATGATATAACTCCCTTGTTTGCGATAAAGGTGTTGAAGGAAGCTAACGAGGTTTGTGAGTGTGAAATCAGAAAAGGTGAAACAAATAGCTACGTCATGGAGCATGATGCCAAAGTGCAAACGAAGGAGGCAGAGCAACTACGAGAATATGTCATCATTGACAAACCTGAATAATCGACAAAAGCTGTTTCAAAGAAGCCGACTCCAAAAAAAGTGCAAATGAAAGTAGATGAAGGAGAAAAGTTTCCAAGTTCAATGGCAAATCTTCAACAAATGCAAGATCAAAAGAAGAATAGGGACATAGAAGAAGATCAATTGTCTCCTACGACGATCAAATTCAGCATACACGAAGAAACAGGACTCAAAATCACATGTTCAGCTATAATAGATCCAAAAGCAACAAAAAATCTAATGATTTATTGAACGTGGATCATGATGGGAAAGCCACCAATCACTGAGCTAGAGGAGATAGTATACACAAGTTCAAAAATACGGACTCCTAGCTTTGGCATGGAAGAAGCTGTACTCAAGTTGAGTACCGGAGAGTATAAGGATACTTTCCACATAATCGACTCCCATCACATCAAGGAGAGTCTAGTCTTGACAGAAAGCTAGAGGAATGTCTTCTTTTGACAACAATCAAAAGCCGCAACAACAACGCCATCAAAATCCCCAAAAGCACCTCAATTCAATGCAAAAAAGGAGCAACCAACCATCACGGAAAAAGGTAAAGCAAGATAAACATTGAAGTATATCAACCTTGCCAGACGACTTTACCTTCAACGAGCTTCCATCAAATTTCCCGCGAAGCCTCTACATTAAGAGCCACATCACCAATAATGCAATGGAAGCCAAAGCAAAAAGTCTATCAACCAAAGTTTCCATCACAAAAAAGCATCCAAAAGAAGCCAAAGAATGTCACCCAGGTGTTGGTATCCAAAGAGCACATCAAAGTCAAGACCCAGTTTGGATACATGAAGCACAAGTTTAGCCTCAACAACAAAAGGTGACAGGGTGGGTAGCATCAAACGAGTCAATCACTGCTCAAGGCTACTTCAAAGGAAACATTAATGTTTGGGCCAAAAAGCCTAAACTAACAGCCTGGATGTACTCACCTCAAGAAAGAAGTCGGAAATTCACCATCTAGAACAAAAAAATCATAATGACGCCACCAGTCAGGGAAAGAATAAACTAGGATTCTAGCTGATAAAAAGCCTCAGCCGGTCTATATAACAACCGATTTAGATCTTGAAGAAGAAGAACGGCTAACAAAACTTCTCAAGAAGCATAAACACGTGTTTGCATGGTCCTACAAAGACCTCAAAGGAGTTGATCCATCGATATGCCAACATACAATTCCTTTGATATCAGATGCCAAACCTAGCAAACAGCATCCTTATACATATAATGACACATTTGCTAAACGAATCAAAGAGGAGATTCACAAGCTGATGGATGCTGAATTCATCTATGAAATCGAACATACAGATTGGGTGTCACCCATTGTGGTAGTCCCCAAAAAGAACGGAAAGCTGCGAGTGTGTGTGAACCTCAAAAAGGTAAATGCAGCCACCATAAAGGATAATTATCCCTTGCCGATCACAGAGCATGTACTTGAGAGGGTGGCCAGGAAACGGGCTTATTCCTTTCTAGATGGATTTTCAAGGTATAACCAACTCGCAATTGCAATAGAGGATCAACACAAAACAGCGTTTGCCACAGAATGTGAAATATATGTGTATCAAGTTATGCTTTTGGCTTAACTAATGCCCCAACTACCTTTCAAGGGTTAATGACGCATGCGTTCGAAGAATACCTGAGAATATTCTTAGAAATATACATGGATGATCTTTGTGTACACTCTCTTCTACGAGATGAACATATTGAGCATTTACAAAAGGTATTTGAGAAGTGCAGAACATATCGAATCTGTCTTAACCCGGAAAAGTGTATTTTTATGGTCAGGCAAGGCCGCATCTTAGGACACATTGTCTCAAGAAATGGCATAACCACTGACCCAGACAAAATCAAAGTCATAGTAGACCTGCCCAGGCCTACTAATGCGAAACAAGTGCAATCCTTCATGGGACACTGCGGATATTATCGAAGATTCATATATATATATGCAGTCATTTCACAACCTCTGTGTCGTTTGTTAGTCAGTTTCAATTGAACTGAGGAGTGTTAAACTTCATTCCAAAATCTAAAGGAAAACCTTGTCTCAGCACCTACTTAAAGCACCAGATTGGGAAAAGATATTTCATGTTCACATTGATGCTTCTGCATATGCAATTGAAAGTATTTTGGCTCAACCTGGAGACAAAACAATGGATTTTCTAGTTTGTTATGCAAGCCGACAGTTAAATAGTACAAAAAAGAACTACACAACCACCGAAAGAGAGGGGTTAGGAATGATTTATGCTGTAAAGAAATTTCGGCATTATTTGCTCGCAAACAAATTTGTGGTCTTCACAGATCATCAAGCTCTTTTGTATCTGGTAAATAAACCATGCAATACTGGGAGAATTGTACGGTGGTTTATTATATTGCTAGAGTTTTATTTCACAGTGGTGGTCAAAAAGTGTAAAACACATCTACGGGCGGATCATCTTTCAAGGCTACAAAACGGGGAAGCTCCCGAAGGAGTAGATGACGACATACCCCACGCGTATCTTTTCAATATTGAAATGATACCCAAATGGTCTCAGGAAATCGTTAGAATTCTTTCCTTTGGAGGTAGATTTGATGACAAGGAAGACAGATCCAAACAACAAACAATTCGACAAACAAAAAACTTCCAGTTGATTACAGGACGGTTGTATCATCTAGTATCGGACCAAATTCTACAATTATGTATAAATTCGGAGGAATTCGAGTGTTATCTTGAAGAAGCACACATCCAGGATTGTGCATTTCATTGTTCAACAATGAAAACACACCAGAGACTAAGACAATTAGGGGTTCATTGGCCAACTATGTATGTTGACACACAGCTTATGTTAACAATTGTACTATATGTAGTGCCAAATGATCAGTGGATCACGCGACATTGTTTCAGGTAAACATTGCACTTGCATGGAGTCTATATATCATTGATTTCTTAACCACAAGGACGTTTCCTGAAAACATAAAAAGAGCACGGAAAAGGGCTATAGAGATGGAGGCTCACGACTTTAGTTTAATTGGGAACCAACTCTATAAGCGAGGAAAGGAAAATCAACTTAGAATCTATGCAAGTGAAAGTGAATACCTACTGATTCTAGAACACGCACATGGCAAAATAAGTGCAGGCCATTTTTCAGGCGATAAGACGGCAAAAATTGTCTTAACAGTAGGAATATGGTGGCCTACATTGCATATGGATGCTGAGGAGTTTGTAAAGCTTTGTGACGCATGCCAGCACACCAAGGTACCAGTAAAGAGAGATGAGATGCCACCACGGCCAATGATGGGAGCAAGGGCATTTGCAAAGTGGGGCATTAATTTTGTGGGGCCTATTTCACCCCTTACATATCGCACCCATACCCAATATATCATTGTGGCTACGGACTATCACAAAATGGGCAGAAGCCAAGGAAACACAAAAAGAATATGCACGAACCACTACACAATTTTTGTATGAGAATGTCTTTGTACGATACGGATTACCAATAGAAATTGTCCGTGATCGAGGAACACAGTTTCTTAATGAAGTCATTGAATATATGCTCCATATCATCCATAGGCAAATGGACAAGCTGAGGCCACAAATAAAACACTGTGCACTGTTCTAACTAAAATTGTATTGGAGTCAAGAATAGACTGGGATTAGCAGCTACACTCAACACTATGGGCATACAGGGTAGCTTACAAAACATCAATAGGAACAACACTGTACAACATGGTGTTTGGCCTAAATGCTATATTACCCATAGAGTTTTTAATTCCAACTCTACGAGTAGCGAAACGCTTAGAATGGACAGGGCATGAGCTCTCTTCAAGGATAGATGATCTTGAAAAGCTAGATAAACTTCGCTTACGAGCTGTAGCTTCAATATATGCTAAAAAGAGAAGACAAAAAGAGTTTTTTGACAAGCATGTGCGCACGAAACAGTTCAAAACAGGTGGTTATGTCCTTGTTTATACCTTGAAGCAACATGCCAAGAAACTTAAAAAGCGAGGGATGGGACCATTTGTGATTAGTGACCTATTACAAAGTGGAATTGTCAAGCTTGCTACATTAGCAGGTGAAGAAATGCCAAATTGGATTAGTGGGTGTCGGTTAAAGAAATATCATTTACCACTAACACAGGATATGCTTCAACAAATCCATCAAGAAAAAAAACGGATGAAAGAGAAACAGAGGGTACGAGAAGAAGCTCAAGCAGAAGCAAAAGAACGCATTACAAAAAAACGGCTTCTACGACAACAACAACAATGTGGATCACCATTACGAATAAATGCTATTTGATTAACGAATTTTGATGAAGACACAGTGGAGCCAATAATTGCATTCAAAGTGGGTAGCAATCAAGTTGAATCGACGGCATTGCTTGATTCTGGAGCTCAAGCAAATTTGATCTCTTACAGATTATACAAATAGCTCAAGCTCAAAGATCAACTACATCCTACTCCACAAGGAGTGTTACCATGCACCGAGCGATTTTTTCCGAGCAAGGACAAACCCGAGACAGTGTTTCTATACGATATAGTAAATTTTATCGTCAAAAAAATATTTATCGTTTGTTATATATTCATGCACCACAACAAAAAGCAATGGCTAGAAAGAACAGGTGGCAAGGCTTGGTTTGACAAATACACCAACTATTCGTGTAAAATTAGTTTGTGTATTTGTCCTCCAGAAAGAACGATGCCAGGTGAGAGAAGATGATTATCTCTCTCTCTCTCTCTCTCTCTCTCTCTCTCTCTCTCTCTCTCTCTCTGTTGCAGCACTTCATTGGCAGGAGGAGGGTCTGCAGTTGAGTTCCTATCAAGTTTTTGGGAGCGGTTGTGGGACTCTAGACAACCGAGGAGAGTCACTTTGCTCCACTGGATTGTTGCACACAGAGCTACAACAGTTGGGAGCTAGCTAGTACACAGTGGCTTTTCATGTGCAGCTTGTGGTCATCCTTTGGAGAGTCAGCGACACTGTCTATGAGACTGCCCCATGGCACAACAGGTTTGGCTTCAGGTTCTTAAGTTGATGCCAGCTCTTTCCATAGCTCGAAAGTACACTTGGGGTGTTGCATCATGGTCCACTCTTAATGGGCCTTTCACTCCACTTTCAGTTGGATTCCACCAGCAGGATGATAGTGATCCAGGGGGATCAACCTACACTTAAGCTTGCCACAGAGCTTACCCCCCTCCCCCGAGTGGTGCAGTGGGAGAGGTGTGTTGGGAACTCATCTGTGGCCCTGACACTAAGGTTCATTCGGCGGGCCCACTGCTTCCACATCTTCAAGCCTCACCCTATTTCATCGGTAGAGACTGTTCATGATTTTTGGCTGGAGCTGATCCACGCTCTCAGGGAGAATTATATTGAAGCAATGGTTATAGAGGCTTCTACATTGACACATAGGCCACCCTATGATCCTATGTCCATAGGTTGCCCTCTATTTTAATGAAAGATCATATGGACCTAGGGCCATTCTAGGTCCCCTTGAATGGCATAAATGCTCTTTGAGAGCTTTTACATTATTTGGCCTAAATTCTCTTTGAGAGATTTTACATTGACACCTAGGCCACCATCTATTGCTAGGGCTATAGGTTTCCCTCTAGATTCTGATGAGAGATCCTATGGCCCTCAGGTATCCATGGTTCCAATGTATAAGTGTTAGACGCTGGACACACCCTACGAGAAATGACTGCTCAGCAGATTATTATTTTTTGTAATTACTCATGACGCTACGCGCGCATTGGTGGTCGGAATCGAGTGCGGAGAAGTGTAGCGTGTTGCCCCCGATGAGAGCTACGCGCCAATACCTACATTGGGCGCGTACGGTCGGGTTTTGCGAGCTCCATCTACGAGCTTCATCTGGTGATTCGGTGAGCATACGTTGTCCGATTTTGCATTGCAACATATCCACGTGTTCACATTGAGTAGAGATACACATTAGGCACTTTAGTTTTTGAAAACGATGACTTGCAAATTTCGGCCAGACATCCTACGTGATTTTGCACCAGGTGTTTTGGGTTGGGATTTTGGTTCATAGACCTTAGGGAGAGCGACCTTTTGGTGTTAGTAGGGTCTCCTTCAAGTTCTGTGGTGTTTGGAGATTGTTTGATGGGTACTCGGCTCTAGAAAGTGTTGTAGGAAGTTTCCTCTTATGCACTCCTGAAGGCTGTAGCTTAGACATTGGGTAGAGACCTCTATAAGAATTAGTTAGGAGTCGGTCGAGTGTAGGTTGACACCCTATGCTTGCTTCCATGCGCCTGTGGTCGAGCTTCTTCCTTAGCTGACAAATCTTGTTAGGTGAGTTCTCGCTGTGCTGACGTCTGTCGAGGCGTATCCATCCAACATTGAGTTGTCTTCCACTAATCCCCTCACACTCTCTGCTAAAAGTGCAAGCAACTAACCATCATAAGCTTGAGGAACCATCCTAAGCTTTGGTGTGATCGATCCTCCTAAGCATTTCTGCCCTCATGTCCACTTCGACAATTAATCTTTTCATTTCTTCGGCCTCTGCCATCTACATCGTCAACAACCTGATAGCATCAACAGAAAAATGTGATGAACGGGTCTGCAAAGGCAATGAGTTTTGGTCATTCGACTCCAGATTAGGCCAATTGATCATCAATTGAAATTTGATATCTTCTGTTTTAGTAGTAGTAGAACAGACCTCTGCCATCGATTGATCGCACTAAATATTTGATCTTTGAGAGTTCTCATCACGTCGGCAAGCATTCGAAGTACCCTCCATCTTGATGATGTGTGGAATATAACCAGGTTTGAAAGGTCTTTGATACTCCTTTCCAGTTCTGCCTTGCTTGCTGCTGCACGGACAAACATCACAGAAAACAATTGGTGTGAATCTTGAGAATTAAGCATGGGGACTTGCTACAATATATCATTTCCATGAACACTGAAGGATGACCGAGGGCATAGGGTTGTTGAATCTGCATGAGCTATTGTTGGAGCGGCATAATGTTGGCCATAAATAGTTGCACCTGCAGAAACAAGCTGAATATGGTAGTTCAAGCTAGACATACGATTCAGCTGGCCACTAGGTCATGTTGCACACAAAGCTGTTATGATCGCTACACAGGGAAGGTGCAAGTAGGCTTATAGTTAGGTATTCAGGCTTCATTACAAAAGAAGGCCGATTTCACCAAGTGAATAAAATAAAAAATCACTCTACGTTGCTCAATTGCTCTTAGAAGCAGTTTGATGTGGAGTTCGCAGGTTCCAAGCAGCTCTGATCTTTGTCTGCAGGTTGTCTCTATACACTCTTTGCGAGAGAGAGAGAGAGAGAGAGAGAGAGAGAGAGAGAGAGAGAGAGAGAGAGAGAGAGAGAGAGAGAGAGAGAGAGACTCGGCATACTAGCTTTTCACGTAATGGAGTCTTTTTTATTTAGATCTTTTCATGGTAGTGATGTTTTAAAAAAACATAAATCTAATGCCACATGGTGGCTTCTGCGTTGAGATACTAGAAAAAGAGCCTTTTGCTCACCAAGTAAAAAACATCACATGAACAATGGTGATGGTGCACATGATATTCGACATAAATATGAGCATCGATGGGATGACATAAAGTTGTAGCAGATTCGATGCTCAAGACAATGATAGGCATAATCAACATGCAAAATGTTCAATAAAAGCCTCCCACACCCTCATAGAGATGATGATTATAGATGTGATTATAGACACCTAAATGATAACCAACGGGACTGGGAAAAGGCATGAACATTGCAAGGATAGACACGATGGATATGCTCAAATTGATGACACTGATGGACACAAAATCTCCCTTTCTCTCTCGCATTACCAAAGCTCATGGTTAGCTCACTTCATGGATAGACACGATGGATATGCTCAAATTGATGACACTGATGGACACAAAATCTCCCTTTCTCTCGCATTACCAGAGCTTCATGGCTAGCTCACTTCAAATAGATACAATCACATATATTGCCTCACCTTTGGGAGCTGAAAGGAAGAAGGGTAGACTGGCATGTGGTTCTCCTCCCAACCTCCCTAGTTATAGCCCTTGGCCCTTGCAAGTAGGTCCCCTTAATGCATGCCTGGCCCTCGCCTCCTAGCCGTACTGAGCCATTCAGCCCCTGCCCTTGGCCAGCTGCCTGGTCCTACCATTAACCTGACATTACTCCCCCCTTGGAGAAGAGTTTTCGTCCGCGAAAACACAAGTGATGGTATCTTCATAAGAACACTAATGTTTTCCACCGTGACATCCCTCATGGATCCAACGGTTCATTTGAGCGGAACCCGGTTCAGTAGGAGGTTCAATGAAACCAAGAGTAATATCTTGATTTTCTACATTGTTGTCCATTTGCAACCATCTGATGGTACAGGTACCTATCCAAACCTAGTGTGTAGACTCCATTTAGAACGCTTATGAGCATGGTAAACGAGTTTATCACAACAAAGATGTACCAAAAAGAGTACCTCTAGTCACTTTCCATGAAAGTAACTTGCTGACATAACTCATCAGCCAAGTTTAAGTCCTTGACTTGTTCCCAAATTTCATCATCAGTAAACAACCCCACCCTAATGAGTGTTTGTTGGACGGATACGCCGCGATGGACGTCAGCACAACGAGAACTCACCTAACAAGATTTGTCAGCTAAGGACGAAGCTCGACCCGCAGGCGCGTGGAAGCAAGTATAGGGTGTCAATCTACACTCGACCGACTCTCGACTAATTCCTACAAAGGTCTCTACCCAATGTCTAAGCTACAGTCTTCAAGAGTGCAAAAGAGGAGATCTCCTACAACGCTTTCTAGAGCCGAATACCCATCAAACAGTCTCGAAACGCCACAGAACTTGAAGGAGACCCTACTAACACCAATAGATCTCTCTCCCTAAGGTCCATGAACCAAAATCCCAACCCAAAACACCTGGTGTAAAAACACGTAGGATGTCTGGTCGAAATTTGTGGGTCGTTCCAAAAACTAAAGTGCCTAATGTGTAGCTCTACTCAATGCGAACGCGTGGATATGCTGCAATGCAAAAACGGATAACGTATACTCACCGAATCACCAGATGAAGCTCGTAGTTCGAGCTCGCAAAACCGGACCGTACGTGCGCAATGTAGGTATTGGTGCATAGCTCTTGTCGGGGGCAACACGCTGCACTTCTCCACACTCGATTCCGACCACTGGTGCGCGCGTAGTGTCAAGATGAAGCTCTCACTCTCTCTCGTACACACTACGCTCACTCACAAACTTCACTTTTTTAAAATGACAAAGGTCCTCTTCATTAAGGTCAAAAAGTGGTATAAATACCTTACAATCTCAAACCCTAATGTTCCAATTTAACCATCTACTCAATCTAAATGTCAAAACTGGGATACGATCTGGAAACTTCTGTAAGCCCCAATATTTACAAAGGTGAAATGTCGGTTTTTCTCAATAAATGAATAATTACAAAAAATAATAATCCGCGGAGCAGTCATTTTCTGTAGGGTGTGTCCGGCTTCTAACACTCCCCCCCTCCTTGTTCATGTTGTCCCTTACATGGCTGTTGAGTTGCTTCTTCATCGTAGGCTTTCTCTCCTCTTGAGCAATGACTCATATCTTGCATGTTGAGCTAGTAGCGTCGGGCCGAATATGTCAGTACTGATTGTGAAGAAGCCGGTGTAGAAGGCTTCTTCAAAGGCCTGGAGGTGATAGGATGGCAAAAACATGATCATTTGATACAATGCATGTATCACCTCGTGGGAAGGCTGACCAGACAAATCGTATGCACATCTGTATGTATCTTGAAAGAAGAAGATACTGTCTGTCGCCCGGCCTGGTTTGAATGTCTCGAAGACTGTCAAAAGTGTTTTGCAAATCTTTCTCATCATAATGCAAGATAGGTCAGGCGAGCCAGTGAACAATTTGATGGTGCCCGTTAGGGTTTTCACCATGTATTGCTCACTTATTCTCTCACCTGCTTTCGAGCCTGGCAGATTCGGGTAATTTAGCCAAGTAGGTTGGCTTCTGTGCAATAGCTCATGGACCTTCCACGTCCGCATCCTTGGTAGAGGTCAGAAACTTAGGTTATCTCTGATGACTTTAGGTGCCTCTACCAGATGGATTAGATACTGTGGATACTTTGTCAGCCATGCCTTTCTCCACCTAGGTTGAGAGTCGACTATCAACTTTACCCCTTCAGGCTTGGAGATGTCTGCTTTGTACATTGGCACAGTTGGCTCCTCTCTGATCCGCTTGTTGATTGTGGCAGCTTCATATTTCAGTAGAGGATATGGGAGAGAGGGCTATAGCCATTCACGCCGAAGGTTGCTGGCATCTATCTTCTGAATAGTCATTGATTTAAAGACCCTCTGCTCCCATTCCAAAGCTTCTCTGGCTGTGTCTTTGATTGTTGTTTCTATTGCCTTTTGCAGCTTCTCTTCTTCTTCTTGTGTCAGATATTGTGGCTCTTGTGAGGTTCCTACAAGGATTTCCTCTTGCATGGTGGTGCCACCGGATCTGCAACATTTTCTATGTCTATTCCCTCCATAGCTGCTGGCCAACTGCTAAATTGTTGTTCTTCTGTTTGTTGCTGGCCTCTCATTTCTTCTATTTGCTTTTGAAATGTCTTCTTTTCTGCTTCAGCTTGTTCTCCCATATTCACAAGGAGGTCGTTTAGATCTGCGTTTATTTTTTCAGCCTCCTCGAGCTTTCTTTTGATGATTTCTAGCTCATTCTGCATGGCTTTGTTTTCTTCTTCCATGCGATTCTGCATAACCACTGAGCCCTGAACCAACATCAGTCTTTGCCGCTTCTCCAGGGTTAACTCCTTTTGGAGCTCCTTCAATTGCTCTTCATATAAATTCGTCTCAGAAGTAGTGTGAGTCGAGCTAGTAGCTCTGACTCTGGTAGAAGATGCCCGTAGCCGTTGGATGGTTTGATCTTTGACTTTCATCTGGTCTTTAACACTAGGTTGGTAATGGGACACTTTTATGTCCTGGGACACTTTTATGTCCTGTTAAGTGACCATTTTCCTTGAACTATGTCAAGAGTTTCAAAATGGATTTTGAGGTGCTATCTATCTAGAAAGTTGTCTCATGAGCTGAAAAAAACTTGACAATTTTTTGGAATATCAATTCCATATTTAACCTTGTCTTTGCACAACATTTCACAACCTAAACTGTATGAAAAAACGAGTCCTGTTTTTGGCTTTTTTCAACTTTTTGCAACTATACCACTCTAGAATCCATGTTTGTGAGGTCTATAATGCTATAGAACTATCTTTAGTAGTCCTCAACATGTCCTGATGCTTCTAGGGAGAAATAAATGTTAAAGTTGTAAGTTATGACCAAATTACAAAAATGGTCAAATCCTGTTTTTTAGCCAATTTTAGCTCTTCTATGATTTTTTTGGTGGCTGTCATGATATCCAAATGTAGTTTTGATTTTCTATGTCCCATATTGTAACATAAAGCTAATATTCCTTGAGTTTTGGGGCACCTAATACCCTATTTTTCATAGTACACAACGATGGTTGATTTTTCCTATTATAGAAGAAACGAAACATTCTAGTATATCAAGTATAGCTTTTTCAATATTGCTAGTTTCTTGTGACAACTATATGCATGTTGTAGTTAGTAACCATATCTAGTCATAAGGATCAAATTTGGCTAGATATTCAACAGTTTCTATGGGAATCTACAACTCATAATTTTGAACCCAGTTTTTTCATGTTTGCTGTATTTAGCACTTCATCTTTGTCCCCAAGATTCCCCTTGGTAAGAGATGTATTATTCTTTTTACATGCTCCATGGCTCCTTATGAACCTAAAGGACAATAGGGAACTAAGAAAACATGCATATATTATTTGTATTTAGCGTGGCTATACAAACTTTGATGATAGGTTTGCAGAATGGTAAAAATTCAACTTTTTTGTACCTATTTCTTTTGGCAAAACAAAAAATAGTGAGTTAGAAGCAATCATATGTACTGATCACCAACCCATTGAATTTAACTAGGGAATTTATCTCAAGTCCTACAAAAATCCCTAATCTTATTTTTATACAAAAACACGAAAGAAATGACTGTTTTGATGAAAACGTACTGGTCCATCAACTTTGGAGGCTTGGTGTGACCAAAAGATGAGAAATTTTACAAGTCTCTTATTTTTTCCATGTGTAGTAGGCCTTGAACTATAACCTCATGAAAGGATTTTACAAAATGAGTGGATCTACTATGGTTTTGGAGGTTTTTTTCAAAACCCTGAAAAGACACTTTTATGTCCTATTAGGTTACCAACCTAGTGTTAAGCTCTATTACCTCATCCTGGCTCGCCTCATTCTCTAGCTCTGCCTTTTCCTTGGCATTTCTTAGTGTTTCCACTTCCTTGGATTCTTCAGCAAGTTGTAGGGTTAGGTTGACCCTTTTCCTCTCTGCATTTGTCAATGCCTTGCTGAGTTTTCTGTATTCTTCTTCAGCTCTTTGCAGTCTTTGAGCTGCTGCCTGATTTTCTCGTTCCAGACTGGCTTGCAGCTCTTCTTGTTTCTCTATCTGCTCTTGGCTCTGTCTTTGTAGTGTGTCTACTTCGGATTTGATCAGAACTTCATTGGCTTTGAGATTGTCAATCTCACTTTTCGTGGCCAATGATTTTTCCCTGAGCCCGGTTAGCTTGTTCATCACCACATCCCAATCATTGGTAGGTGGCTGTAGGTCCACTGTATCAGTGGCCATCTCTTTCAGTTCCACTAACCGCAGGCTCTGCATTTGTTCCTTGGGCCTTGTGCTTGCCAAGTCAAATGCTACTGTAGCTGCCTCTTCTCTTGAATATCCCGCAGCTAGTAGATCAACAAATGTATCAAACCTTCTTTCCTCTCGCTCTGGATACTCATCTTTAGGCTGTGTTTCTTCTTTCTGCTCTTCCCCTTTGGTCTCTTCTTGCTTTGATTCTTCCTGTTCATCAGATGTGTCTAGCTCCTCCTTTTGTTGGGTTTGCGGAGGGCTACGAGGAGGTGGTGATGGCGGTGGGCTGGACTCCCTGCTTGATGGTGGAGTTGGTGGCTTCTTCTTGAAGTCCCGGTCCGCCTTGGTCTTCCGCTCTCTTTCCTGGCCTTCCTGCTCTTCTAGCAGTTGCCGTCGTACTTCATCCACTCTGCTTCTGTGAAAGGAACATTTGGGATATTTTCTGTTGTAGCATCCAAAATCTCAAAATTCTTAATGTAATCTTCAAATCTGTGTCTGTGCACCCTTCACGATGACCTCGACATGGCCTCTAGTGAGGGCTTCCACAGCTCGCTCAAATATCCCTTGAGGGCTCTTTCGGCTCTGAAGCTTTCCATTAGTCTTTCGAGCCGTGCCGCTTTCTGTGATTTTGTCTCTTTGATCGGCACTTGTACAGTTTCCTTCTTTCCCTTCTTCAACTCTGGCTGCTCCACTTGAACGGTCTCTAACCGGCGCTTCAATCGTGTGGCAACTCTGGGTGCTTTGGGCGGTTCATCCTCTTTATCTTCTTTGAGCCTTAGCCAGTCATTCTATGATGGAGGGTCAGTCCATCTTCCCTTGGCATGCAATGCCCCATAAACCACTTTCGTTATCAGCTCACCCGACACAATGTAGGTGGGGTTCGTGTTGCAAGACCATATTAGGTAAAGTGGGAAAATCCCAATTCCCAGGTTGGACAACTTTCAATATATCATGTACAAAATATAGAGATTTTGTCAAAAATTTGAGTTTTCTTAAGGTCTCATTCCACTTTATGCACATACAATACACAATGAAAACAACTAAAGTACCATGGTTTCAATCAATTGGATTATTAGGAGACGAGTATATTGCATCCATTATCGTTGTCTATGTTCTACTATCCTACCTACAACTTATCTCAACATGGAGAGCTTGGTTTCTAGGTCCACCACTTGTCCAAGTTAATGTAAAAGTGACTCAAGGTTCACAACTTGTGAAAGCAAGGATCCATTGAGGAATACAATCCACTTGGCTATTTTTCCTTAATTTATTGCATGTGACATGCAAGCAAGGTCCACTTCTAATCTATAACTTCTTAATTTGAGGCATGGGGCATACATAAAATATGTAGCATATGCTCTATTGCCTCATAGGAAGGTTGGTTTCAAGGTGCACTTATCCATGCTAGCCTATCTTGGAGAAATGATGGAGCTTGCTTCTCTCCTTGTTTCAATGGAGACTAGCTTGGACAAGTGGTGGACCTTTGCTTCTCTCTATGTTTCAATAGAGTTAGCTTGGACAAGTGGTGATCTTGGAACAAAACCCCCATGTAAAACATATCATGGGTATTCCAAGTGATTAGAAAGATAACCATTTAAGATATAACCTTATAGGTTGGACAAATGGAGCTTGGCTTGGAGAAATGGTGGACCTTTGATTCTCTCCATGTTTCAATGGAGCCTATCTTGGATAAATGGTGGAGCTTGCTTCTGTCCATGTTTCGATGGAGCCTAGCTTGAACAGTTCGTGCACCTTTGCTTCTCTCTATGTTTCAATAGAGTTAGCTTAGACACGTGGTGGATCTTCAAACTAAGCCAACTACTATCAATGTTTCCTAGCTTGGACAAGTGGTGGAGTGTTTCTCTACTCCATGTTTCAATGGATCTTAGCTTGGACAAGTGTTGGACCTTAAAACAAAAACCCCATGTACAACATAGAATGGATTTTCTAGATTTCAATGGAGTCTAGATTTAACAAATGGTGGAGCTTGTCTTCATCCATGTTTCAATGAAACTAGCTTGGACAAGTGGTGGACCTTTTAACAAACCCCCCCATGTACAACATATCATTGGTTTTCTAAGTGATGGGAAGAAATACCATTCAAGATATAAACTTATAGCTTGGATAAGTAGTTGACTTTAAAACCAAATTCATCATAATACAATGAAATACAGGTTAGCCAATTCCTAAATCCTGAGACCAAACCTCCCATGCTATTAGAGATAATATATTGGATAAGTGGTGGACCTTCTATTATTTTCCCATGCCTAGTTTAGACTACCGGTACACTTTGCAGCTATAAAGGTTGGACGAGTTGTGGAGCCTTGTTTCTATCCATGTTTTAATGGATCCTAGCTTGGACAAGTGGTGGACCTTGGAAAAAAGCTTCCATGTACAACATATATGAGGTTTTCTATGTTTTAATGGAACCTATCTTGGACAAATGGTGAATCTTGCTTCTCTCCATGTTGATTTTGGAACTACCTTAGACAAGTGGTGGAGCTTTGCTTTTCTACTCTTCATAATACAATGAAGTATACGTTGGTTACATGGTGAATCTTAAGGCCAAACCTCCCATTTTACTAGAGATGATAGGTTGGACAAGTGGATCAACCTTCTATCATTTCTCCATGACTATATTGGACAATTAGTAGACCTAACATCTCTCTATGTTGTCTAGAGATAAGCTTGGACAAGTGATGGACCCTGCTTCTCTCTTCCCTTGGTTTACTAGTTTGAAGACTCAGTATATATACTTTTTTAGATCTAGCTTGAACAAGTGGTGGACCTTGTATCCACAATCTTAATTCATTACAAAAAAGTATATGAAAAAATAACATAGGAATCTTGGTTTGAAGGTCAAGCAATTAGGTCCAAATGCACATAATAATATATTTTCCACCCATAATAAAAGAAAGTTAAATATGTTATTACCAAATTGACAAAGGTAACGTCCAAGAATTCTAGCTTTGCATCTTGTCAGATCTAAATCTTCATCAAGGCGACATGCATGTATACATCAACTTTCAAGCCATTCAAGAATACATACACTTAGATTCCATAGTTTTGTTTTCAAAGTCTTTTAGGTTCTACAACTCTTTCACGTAAAGTATGTAATGACAAAATTCTTGAAGCAAACATTTGTGCCCAAGAAAAATATCCCTCTCACATATTTAAAGTCCATGAATTCTCTGATCCATACTTACAAGTTTTATTTTGACATCAAACATCAATTCTCTCATAGTTACAAATAAATGCAACCTCGATATGAATTGACAAAAAATGAATTTCTTTTACTATATGACCCAACATAGGCCCCAATCAAATAAAAAATGAGTCTCCAAAAATTTGGGTGCACTCTAGCAATACATCAGAGTCCCCTTACAATAGGATGCACTCCAATAGTACATTGAAGTCCCCTTAGAGTAGGGTGCACTCCATTCAAGTGTTCATAAAATTGACACACCTTTGTTTTTTTATAAAAAAGACTATATCAAATTATACAAATGTTGAAAGATACACACTAGAATAAAAAAAGCATCTTATGGCCATATTTATTCAATTCTTTCGTGTTGACAAGTACACACCAAGGACATAATTTGTCTCAGAATCACTATACTGATTTACAATTGTGTTGTATGTATAGACTCTCTTATCTCTTGCATACAACCATCCTACCAACCATGGAATTATGGTTCTCTGCAAGAAGTTTTGAAGTTGCTCAGAAGTTTGCCTCCACATCTTTGGAAATATAAGATATGTCCCTGGCATGTTCCACATCACCCTATATGGAGTGTCATCAAAAATTAAGGTATTGTTTGCATCCAAATCCTCAAATATCTTCCAAATATCACTCAAATTTTTGTGATAATCCCTTGTAAATCCTAACATAATATTTGGATTTTGGCAATTTTTGTTACTCATAAACACCTTGAACTTGGTATACTGCTCAGGAAAACATTTTTGTGTGATGCGTTGCACCCTTGTTAAGTTGTAGCAACTCCATATCCATAGCTCAAAGTATTCAACACAAAATCCCAAAAAACTTTGTGCGTCTGGTCGCACCACATGATAAACTTCATCTTTATCCTCCACAAGTCGCATGTGTTGAGCCCAAGATGGCATAGAATCTCCATGTTTCATTTCAATTGTCTTGAGAAGTAACCCCTCTAGATCCAAGATAAGTACTCTTTTGATGTCCTTGAAAGAAAGTGGTAGGTGATAAGGAGGTGATTCATTCCTTGGACAAGGTCTTGGAGGAGGTTGGATGGGTAATTCAATAGTTTTCTTCAATTTATGCCAGCATATAGCCAATCCATTTTTCTGTAATGGTTCTGAAATTAAAGAACAAGAACACTTAATGCAAACACAACAATAGACATGAGTTTTACATTGTCTACCCTAAGGTTTTATTAGATACCAAAATCCATCTATGATCTACTCATTAATAGAAAGAAAGTCAAATTAAAATCCTGACTCTTTTTTATGCTACACTTTCTCTTAGTCTCAATACCATGGAGGTCAACTAGACTTAAGTCAACTAATAACTACTACTTGTTGTTAAAGGTATGCTTGAAGTGCATAAGGCTTAACCAATGCTCTAGTGTAGAATGGGTATTTAGGTCTCAAGGTCTACCACTTATCCAAGCAAAGATCCATTTAGATATGGAAACCCAATTTTTCCTAATATAATGATATAGAGTGGAAAAGTGGTGAATCTTGAGACCAAACCACTCATGCTACTAGGGATAATAGGTTGGACAAGAGGTGGACCTTGAATGTAAACCCCCCATGTACAAAGTATCAGGGGTTTTGGGTATTTCAATTGACTCTAGCATCTTCGAGACATGGTGGAGCTTAATTCTCTCCATGTTTCAATGGAGTCTATCTTGGATAAATGATGGAGCATCATTCTCTCCATGTTTCAATGGAGCCTAGCTTGGACAAGTGGTGGACGTTTGTTTCTCTCTATGTTTGAAGAGATTTAGCTTGGATAAGTGGTGGACCTTGGAACAAAATCCCCATGTAAAACATATCATGGACATTACAAGTGGTGAGAAAAAAAACCATTCAATATATAACCTTATAGGTTGGACAAGTGGTGGACCTTAACACCCAATTATTATTAATATAATGACATAGAGTGGACAAGTGGTGAATCTTGCGACCAAACCTACTAGGAAAAGTAGGTTGGACAAGTGGTGGACCTTGAATGCAAACCCCCCATGTACAAAATATCACTCATGCTACTAGGAATAATTTGGTATTAAGGTCCATGTTTCAATGGAGCCTAGCTTGGAAAAGTGGTGGACCTTTGTTTCTCTCTATGTTTCAATAGAACTAGCTTGGACAAGTGGTGAACCTTGGAACAAAACCCCATGTAAAGCATGTCATGGGCATTACAAGTGGTGAGAAAAAATAACATTCAAGGTATAACCTAGCTTATAGGCTGGACAAGTGGTGGACCTTAGCACCCAATTCCTCTTATTATAATGACATAGAGTGGAAAAGTGGTGAATTGTGAGACCAAACCTACTAGGGATAACAGGGTGGACAAATGGTTGACCTTGAATGTTGACCTTGAATGTAAATCACCCATGTACAAAATATCATGGGTTTTGCGTATTTCAATGGAGCCTAGCATGGTTGGACAAATGGTTGACCTTGAATGTAAATCACCCATGTACAACATATCATGGGTTTTGCGTATTTCAATGGAGCCTAGCATCTAGGAGACATGGTGGAACTTACTTATGTCCATGTTTTAATGGAGCCTATCTAGGAGAAATGGTGGAGGTTCCTTCTCTCCATGTTTCAATGGAGCCTAGCTTGGACAAGTCGTGGACCTTTGTTTCTCTCTATGTTTAAATATGGTTAGCTTGGACAAGTGGTGGATCTTGAAATGAAACTCCCATGTAAAACATATCATGGGCATTTCAAGTGGCGAGAAAGGATACCATTTAAGATATAACCTTATAGGTTGGACAAGTGGTGGACCTTAACACAATATAATGACATAGAGTGTACAAGTGGTGAATCTTGAAACCAAACCACTCATGCTACTAGGGATAATAGGTTAAACAAGTGGTGGGCCTTGAAATAAAACCCCCTAGAGTGTTTCAATGGAGCCTAGCTTGGAAACATGGTAAAGCTTGCTTCTCTCCATGTTTCAATGCAGCCTATCTTGGATAAATGGTGGAGCATCATTCTCTCCATGTTTCAATGGAGCCTAGCTTGGACAAGTGGTGGACCTTTATTTCTCTCTATATATGTTTGAATAGAGTTATCTTGGAAAAGTGGTGGACCTTGGAATAAAACCCCCATGTAAAACATATCATGGGCATTACAAGTGGTGAGAAAAAATACCATTTAATATATAACCTTATAGGTTGGACAAGTGGTGGACCTTAATACCCAATTATTCTTAATATAATGACATAGAGTGGATAAGTGGTGAACTTGGGACCAAACCTACTAGGGAAATAGGTTCGACAAGTGGTGGACCTTGAATGTAAACCCCCCATGTACAAAATATCACTCATGCTACTAGAAATAATTTGGTATTAAGGTCCATGTTTCAATGCAGCCTAGCTTGGAAAAGTGGTGGACCTTTGTTTCTCTCTATGTTTCAATAGATTTAGCTTGGACAAGTGGTGGACCTTGGAACAAAACCCCCATGTAAATCATGTCATGGGCATTACAAGTGGTGAGAAAAAATACCATTCAAGCTATAACATTATAGGTTGGACAAGTGGTGGACCTTAACACCCAATTCCTCTTAATATAATGACATAGAGTGGACAAGTGGTGAATCATGAGACCAAACCTACTAGGGATAATAGGTTGGACAAGTGGTGAACCTTGAATGTAAACCCCCCATGTACAAAATATTATGGGTATTGGGTATTTCAATGGAGCCTAGCAACTTGGAGACATGGTGGAGCTTATTTCTCTCCATGTTTCAATGGAGCCTATCTAGGAGAAACAGTGGAGGTTCCTTCTCTCCATGTTTCAATGAGCCTAGCTTGGACAAGTGGTGGACCTTTCTTTCTCTATATGTTTTAATAGAGTTAGCTTGGACAAGTGGTGGACCTTGGAATGAAACCCCCATGTAAAACATATCATGGGCATTTCAAGTGGTGAGAAAGGATACCATTTAAAATATAACCTTATAGGTTGGACAAGTGGTGGACCTTAACACATAGTTCTTCTTAATATAATGACATAGAGTGTACAAGTGGTGAATCTTGAGACCAAACCACTCGTGCTACTAGGGATAATAGGTTGGACAAGTGGTGGACCTTGAATGTAAACCCCTCATGTACAAAATTATGGGTTTAGGGTATTTCAATGGAGCCTAGCTTGGAGACATGGTGGAGATTGCTTCTCTCAATGTTCAATGGAACCTATCTTGGAGAAATGGTGGATCATCCTTCTCTCCATGTTTCAATGGAGCCTACCTTGGACAAGTGGTGGACCTTTGCTTCTCTCTATGTTTCAATAGAGTTAGCTTGGACAAGTGGTGGGTCTTGGAACAAAATCCCTTTGTAAAACATAGCATGGACATTACAAGTGATAAGGAAAAATATCATTCAAGATATAACCTTACAGGTTGGAAAAGTGGTGATGGACCTTGACAAGTGGTGAAGGATACCATTTAAGATATACCCTTATAGGTTGGACAAGTGGTGGACCTTAACACCCAGTTATTCTTAATATAATGACATAGAGTGGATAAGTGGTGAATCTTAAGACCAAACCACTCATGCTACTAGGTATAATACGTTAGAGAAGTGGTAGACCTTGAATGTAAACACCCCAATTACAAAATATCATGGTTTTAGGGTGTTTCAATGGAGCCTAGAATCTTGGAGACATGGTAGATCTTGATTCTTTCCATGTTTGAATGGCACCTATCTTGGAAAAATGATGGAGGTTACTTCTCTCCATGCTTCAATGGAGCCTAGCTTTGACAAGTGGTGAACCTTTGCTTCTCTCTATGTTTGAGTAGTGTTAGCTTGGACAAGTGGTGGACCTTTGCTTCTCTCTATGTTTGAATAGAGTTAGCTTGGACAAGTGGTGGACCTTGGAATGAAACCCCCATGTAAAACATATCATGGGCATTTCAGGTGGTGAGAAAGGACACCGTTTAAGATATAACCTTATAGGTTGGACAAGTGGTGGACCTTAATACATAGTTCTTCCTAATATAATGACATAGAGTGTACAAGTGGTGTATCTTGAGACCAAACCACTCGTGCTACTAGGGATAATAGGTTAGACAAGTGGTGGGCCTTGAAATAAAACCCCCCATGTACAAAATAAAATGGGTTTAGGGCATTTAAATGGATCCTAGCTTGGAGACATGGTGGAGCTTTCTTCTCTCCATGTTTCAATGAAGCCTATCTTGGAGAAATGGTGGAGCATCCTTCTCTCCATGTTTCAATATAGCTTAGCTTGGACAAGTGGTGGATCTTTGGTTCTCTCTATGTTTCAATAGAGTTAGCTTGGACAAGTGGCGGACATTGAAACAAAACTCCCATGTAAAACATATCATGGGTAGTTCATTGTGAGAAAAAAAACCATTTAAAATATAACCTTATAGGTTGGACAAGTGGTGGACCTTAACACCCAATCCTTTTTAATACAATGACATAGAGTGGACAAGTGGTGAATCTGGAGACCAAAACTATCAAGCTACTAGGGATACTAGGTTGGACAAGTGGTGGATCTTGAATGTACATCCCCTATGTACAAAATATCATGGGTTTAGGGTGTTTCAATGGAGTCTAGCATATTGGAGACATGGTGGAGCTTGCTTCTCTCCATGTTTCAAGTGGTGGACCTTCAATTATTTTCCCATACCTAGTTTAGACAACCCATACACTTTGCAACTCTAAAGGTTGGACGAGTGGTGGAGATTTGTTTATTTCCATGTTTTAATGGATCCTAGCTTGGACAAGTGGTGGAACTTGGAAAAAAGTCCCCCCTGTACAACATAGATGAGTTTTTTCATGTTTTAATGGAAGAGAGATTTGACAAATGGTAGAGCTTGCTTATCTCCATGTGGATTTTAGAACTAGCTTGGACAAGTGGTGGAGCTTTGCTTTTCTACTCTTCATCATACAATGATGTATAGGTTGGTTACATGGTGAATCTTAAGGCCAAACCTCCCATCTTACTAGAGATGATAGGTTGGACAAGTGTTCAACCTTCTATCATTTCTCCATGCCTATAATTAGACAATTAGTAGAACTAGCATCTTTCTATGTTGTCTAGAGCTGATCTTGGACAAGTAGTGGACCTTGCTACTCTCTTCCCTTGGTTTATTAGTTTGAAGACTCATTATATATACTTGCTTAGATCTATATAATTACTCATTAGTTAGGTTACAAGTAGGTATGTAATTTGTTAGCCCCAAGGGACTTTGAATATTGAATAGTAAGAAAGTCAAGTGCTGGTTTGAAGATCTTTTGCTTATCTAAACTAGACTCTGACTCAATAATAGTCTCTTAAGTTCCACGAATTGTCCTATCTAGGCTCCAAAAGAGTCTTAATTGGTTTGTGCTAGATTCTAACTTCCTTGATGGGGTAGAATCCTAGAAAAATGAGGCACTATAAGTTTTACCTTAGCTCAAATGGATTTTCACTTAAACTATACTGCAATTTGGCACTCTAGTATCTTTGTCTTGATGGAGTTTAACACTAGATACATAGTAGTGATATTTAAGCTTCATGTCTCTTCACTTGATCGAGATATGAGACCATACTTTCAAGGTCACCACTTGTCTTACCTAAAGACCAATGTGAGACATGGGAGCAAGAAATCCATCCGATATTGTTTTAAGGACTATTACATAGACAATCAATAACTTAAGTAAAGCAAAAAGACTTGGATCTTTCACAATTAATAACTTAAGTAAAGCCAAAAAGACTTGGATCTTTGACAATTTTTTTCAAACTAAAAAAGCACAATCTCATGCTAACAAAACTATAAATCACAATTGAAAGTTTTGAACGAGAAAAAGATCAGCAATCTTATAAGAAGGATACTTTTCATTTCATTTGATGATTACAAACTAAAAGAAAGTCTCTCAAGAAATTGATAAACAAAAAATGTAGGTGACTGCTTCATTATTTTGAGCAAACATATCAAAATCTCTATTGATTGAGCTCCATCTAGTAGTATCCTTTGTAAGATCCTGCAGGAAGGAATAAAAAGAAAGATTTGTTAGATACCATGCACATGAGTGTTCAAGTATGTGTATCAAGAATATATGACATGTCACTAGTACCTTAGGGTTGCTTTCTATCCAGCCTTAGAAGATTGTTCTCAGCTTTCACCTTATTTATATAAGCCTTTGCTGTGGTTGCCTTCAAAACTCCTTTTGTGTTACAACCCAATTGCCTAGCTAAAGTGGTCAATTGTGACGCCTTCATGCTTTCAATGGGTGTACGCTCCTTTGCTAAGATCTCTTGTATTTGGGCTCTTCTCATTTCATTGCGGTGGCTTGTGTCACTTGCATTTTCAATGATAGTTTCATCCTGTCACCTTTTGCAGGTGGTATTCTTCTTGTAAAGAACACCTTAGCTGACCAAACATCATTTTTCTGCTTCCAATACTCCATGATTTGTTTGTATTCACTATCATTTGTCACTATAGGTTGTCCATAACGATTAGAAGCAATTAAATCACGCACATCCCTTCTCTCATCAAGCTGAATCAAGTATGGCAGTAGCTCCTCCAAGAGCATATTGTCAACCATCTTCTCAGCATCAAATTGTGGTGGAAAAATGCAATTGTTTGCTGGTGAAATACATCCCTTGTAAGGAGAGTCATCAATAAGCACTGTTCTTTGTGGATCACATTCAAACCCCATGGCAATTTTGGCTAGAGGCTTGAACATTGCCTCAACGTTTGGATTGTCGGGTCTAAACAATTTTTGAGTTTGAGCGGTGTAGCAAACATCTTGCGACCAAATTGCAAAGAAAGGCAATGTATCCTCAGCTAAGTTGTTTAGTGCTGCAAGGATTTGATACACATTATTCCTAGTAGCTGTCGACCAAATTGCAACATTAAACCTCTGTAAAATAGTCTTCAAGAATTGGATGCAACCTGGCCTGAGTATAATATATCTTTTTGAATCCATTTGCACTGAGTTGTGGTGTGAGGATGGTTGAGGGGAACGTTTCAACAATAGACCATTTAAATCCAATATAATTGTAAGCATGGATTTCTCAACATCTACGCTACATGACGTAGTACCAATTGGCAATAGCTCGTGAGTGGACTTTTCAGTCTCTTTTGATGTATGTTGCATTTTTGAAGCATCGATTTCTTGGTTCTCATTATTGGAAGCTTGCTCAAGTTGCACAACACTAGACTCTAGTATAGAAATATCATCCATCTTGGGCACTTTAGAAACCATAGAATCTATGGATTCTATAGTTGTTGACTGAACCATAGGAGCATTATCCATCCCAGTTTGTGAATCTAAGAAAACACACACACAAATGGTATCTCAAAACCACTAGAATTTTATTCACCATATTTATATGTAGAACTCCTAGTAAGAAATTTATTTAAGGTAAAGTCGTTGTTAGAATCCTTGCAACCATTTTCAGCATTCGTACACCAAACACCACTTGTCTAAAATACAATCTACTAACTCAACATTTTCCATCCTACACTTTATTAAAGATGAGTACTTAAAGTGAAAACTAAAAGCCACCCCTGTTGAGAAAGCATGGATACAAGGTCCACCAAATGTCCAACCTAGACTACAAGCAAACAATTAGAGATTTGGCTTAGATTTGGATTCAAAGGCCACCACTTATTCAAGTAAGATAACTCCACTTGTTGAAGACAGTAATGTTTGAAGCCCCTCCACTTGTCCAACCTAGACATTGATTAAATTTTGGTAAGATTTATCACAAATCTAGAGTAGAATCAAGATTCTATGGCCAAGGTAGTCAAATAAGTTAGACAACACACAAAGCATAAGAGCACTTTAGATTCTCGTTGAGCATAAACTAAACAATAATCAAATGTTATATTCACTTGAGATTTCATCCATGAAAAATGAAAATGATGCATGTACTTGAGATTTCCATCCATGTACAATACTTTACAATGTCAAGTAAAGTTATAGTCAGCAAACAACTCTTCTCCTGCTTCAACTTGACAAATAGTCTCAATGCATACATGGCCATATTCTTCTGACTTGATGTGTGAAGAGGTGCATTTATGCCAAGGTGGCAAATTTGGATCAAATGTATAGCGTACGTTGGGACAGACATTTGTACTGTGAGAACTATTTATATAGCCCGACACGTTTCCTTCTTCTACACAACCAATAATGTATGATTGATCTTCCTCTTCTTCTATGTTTGGATCCTCTAGAAGAGAATATTTATAAGCTCTTGGAAAAATTTTGCATATCTTTTTCCAGTCTTGAAATCTATACTTATGCCCTCCATAGTTTAGAATAGTCAAACCACTTTCCAGGGTAGTATGCACAAATAGCCCATAACCAGCTCCTTCAATACATGAAAGTCGCACTTCAAAATCCACACCGTTAATATGGAAAATTACATCTTTGGGAATAGGAAAAGTTGGTGTCCCAAAAGGATCTTCATGCCAATCATAGTGTGAAATACATCTAGTTTTTATATCACTTAACTCCTTTGTGTCTGCAAAAAGAAGAAAATATTATGCATAAAATAATGACAATATCAAAGAAAGATATCATTATTTTATAGTCCAATAGGTCTATTGTATGGAAGACTTAGAGTGCCTCTTACATGGTGCCTCCAAGGTTTCCAAAAAATAAAATCATTGGAAAAAAAAGGCCACTGTGTCTCCAATCTATTGCCCATTTGAAGCATAGAGAGAACCAAGGTCCACCACTTGTCCAAGCTAGACATGGAGCATTGACACAAGATCCAACACTTATCCAAGAACCCTATAGTATATGTGGTAACATGGGATGCATTGATGCAACAAAAGTAGTCTAGCCTCCTCATCCATCTCTTTTTTCTTGTAGCCTAGAGGGATTAGTTTCAAGGTCTATCACTAGTCAAAAACTACACATAGAACATTGATACAAGGTTCCACCACATGTGAAACCTATCATCTCTAGTAGCATGGATGGTTTGATATCAAGGTTCACTGCGTGTCCTACCTATACTCTATTGTAGCATAGAGATTCTGGTTTGGTGGTACTACACTTGTCCAAACTTGGCTTGTTGTTGATATCTGGAGGTAATCAAGGGTCCTCCACTTGTCCAAGTTAGGCATATAAAACAATTGCAAGGTCCACCATGTGTACAACATATGATTGATTATAGCATGCATGGTCTTATTTCATGGGCAACCATCTTCTCTCAACATGTGTCCAACCTCGGCTCCATTGAAGCATGGAGAGAAGCAAGGTCCACCACTTATCAAAGCTATTATTTTCTCCCAGTGCTTTCAAAACCCATAATACGTTGTACATGGGGGGGGGGGGGGGATTCTTGTTTCAAGGTCCACCACTTGGCTAAGATTGGATCCATTGAAACATAAAGAGAAGCAAGCTCTACCATTTTTCCAAGCTAGGTGCCATTGAAACATGAAAACCCCATAATATGTTGTATACGGGGGGGTTTTTCACGGTCTACCACTTGTCTAAGCTATGGTCCATTGGAACATGGAGAGAATCAAAGCTCCACCACTTTTCTAAGCTAGGATCCATTGAAACATGGAGAGAAGCAAGCTCCATTGTTTGTCTAAGCTAGGCTCCATTGGAACATGGAGAAAACAAGCTCCACCACTTGCCTATTATTGCATAGAGATTCTGGTTTGAAGGTCCACCACTTGTCCAACCTTGCCTTCATGTATGGAGATAATAAGAGTGCAATGCTTCTCTAAGCTAGGGACATAAAAGAGTTTCAAGGTCCACTACATATACGATCTATGATGGGTTGTAGCATGGGAGGTTTCATTTTAAGGTTGACCACTTCTCCAGCTCCGCTTGTCCAACCTCAGATCCATTGAAGAATGGAGAATAAAGGTGTACCAACTCTCCAAAATAGGCAAGAAAATCTCTATAAAACCCATGAATTGTTAATATATGCTATGCTGTGGAGTTTTGTTTGAAGGTCCACTCCTTATCCAAGCTACAATCCATTGAAGCATGGAAATAAGTAAGATATATCTATAGTCCAAGATAGGATCCATTGAAACATAGAGAGAATCAAGGTCCACCACTTGTCCAAGCTATGCATGGGTAATTGATATAAGGACCACTACGTTTTCACCTATACTATGCTCTATCATGGATGGTTTCATATACCACCAATTTTCCAACCTATTTAGTAGGTTGTATTATGGGGGTTTGGTTTCAAGGTACTTCACTTGTCTAAGGTGGGTTCCATTGAACCATGGAGAGAAACAATGTCTACCACTTGTCCGAAATATGCTCCTTTAAAACATAAAAGCAAGGTCCACCACTTGTCCAAGCTAATGTTTCTCTCCATTGAAGCATGGAGAGAAACAAGGTCTACCACCTGTCCAAAATATGCTCCATTGAAACATAAAAGCAAGGTCCACCACTTGTCCAAGCTAATATAACAAATGGGTGTTGGTTACAAGGTGTACCACACTTGTCTAAACTAGTCTCCATGCAAGGTCCACCACATGTCCAAGCTATATGATCTTGGTTTGAAGGTCTACCACACCTCTTGAAATTAGGATCCATGTAAGGTCCACCTTTTGTCAAGCTATGCCTTTAGTGAGTACTAAAACTAAGTAAATTGCAGTACTTAAATACCTTTCCAAGCTCATTAAGATTTTGGTCTCTAAGGCCACCACCACATGTCTAATCTATGCTCTAATTGATTACTTATGCTAGTTCTCAAAGTCCAAACATAAGCTCCCTTCTAGCAAGGTTAGTTTAAATTTAGGCTCCAACACCTGTCTAAGCTAGGTTCAATTTATGAAGCATCACCATTTAACCATGCTACGATCTAATGTATCATATCAAGGGGGTATTGATAAAAGGTCCAAAACTTATTGAGTTCAAGCTCTTAAGTAATTAAGTCTTTGTGAGTATTAAATGTTATAGTTTTAGTCTAAAGATCCACCATTCAAAAACTCAAGTAATTTATTATTTACATTCAAACCTTGAATGCTTGAGATAAAAAATACAAACTCAATCAATACTATATAAAGCAAAATCTAACATTAAGAGTATCAAATCAGTAACAAGAAACACTAACATGCACAAGAAACTCAAAACATACGTGTCTCCATTTCCAAAAAGTCCTCCATTGACAGAGGATGTTGTTGTTGTTCTTCTTCTTCTCTTTGTGGAGAGCACTCCTCTGTAACAGGCACAATGTCATCTGATTGCGAAGTGGATTGTTGAAGTCCAGCCCATTTTTCTATATCTTCATGAGACTTAGCAAAGTCTAGCAGCATGGTCTCCACGTTTTTTGCCTCCTCCACACTATCAATTAAGCATATAACTTCTTTTTTCTGTTGTATTCCTTCTTGTGCAACCAAGGAGCCATCACCAAAAACATCAACAAGCTTGCGGTCTTCAAAACAATATGTACGAATGTAGTGCTTGACCAAAGCTCTTTTTTTGGCCTCCAAATATTGCAAATCTGACATATCGTTATCTGCTACTTGAAGAAGAGAACAATCAATTGGCATGGGATGTTCCTCTGATCTTCTTCTCAGGTCTTCAAATGCATTGCCTTGTCCCAAGAAGGCAATAACTGTTAGGAATTGAATTGCTCCTTTGCAAGGAGCTGATGGAAAGTGATGCAATGCACCACAACAATGGTAGCTCAGATTATCTCCCATGGCGTGAAAGGCACATTGCAATTTTGTGAAGTTAGTGAAATCCACAAATGCAAGAAAGACAAATCCAGGATCTGTTGACCCTCCAGCAATAGCCAAGATCCCATCCAAAGCATTGTTAAATGTCTCCTCACTCCACTTCAAATTGCCTCCAACGTTTTTTGTCATATCTAAAACACATAAGCCAATAGGCACTTTATTATTGAAGTGGCGCATCAAGTAGAGATTGCCTTCCATTTGTAGGCTCACCACATAGATTGACCATGGCAAATCTCTAGGCTCAGTTTTCTCCTTTTGAAGGTGAATTGCCCATTGCATGTATTTTATTGCTCCATCTGGAAAAGCCATTTTCTTTGTTCCACGCGTCAAACTAGATTTGATCCATTCCTCGCATAGCATTAAAATTGTTTTATAAACAACATCATTGATGTTATACATTTTGACCACCTCCTCCCAGTCTTTACATGGTGAAGACTCATTCAAATTGTTGAAGCCTTCAAGAAGTGCATCTTGAATCAATTTGTCTTGCTTCAACTGCTTGATTCGATCATACATGTCAGTTGCATCACCATCCTTTGCACTCTTTGACAGTAAAATCTTCTCATCTCTAATCTCTTCTTGAATAGTCTTTACCTCTGATTCCTCAAGGCCACAAAGGTATCTAAATACAGTTGTTGGGGGTTTCTTATTCTCCTCTTCTAGATTTTCAATGATTTCTATCCAGCAATCATAAACTAAATCAGAGTACGTGACCATGTGTGCCTGTTTAGCAATCCAACTTGCTGCTGCACTCATTCTTGCCAATCGAAGAAAAGCCTAAAAAGAAATAGAGAAATAATTAAACTATTGAGCAAGATTTGTTAATTAAACACTATCAAAAAGACAAAGAAAATAACTTACATCCCATCCGGCACGAGATGCATGTCCCTCTGCAATTCCACTTGCTGCCTTTGGTGGTCGTCCTGAGAAGATCCATTGACTCCGTAAATGTCTCAATATTTGGCTGTAAGGTTGCTTGACATACAATGCCTGAGCCTCCTCATTTGCAATGGCAGATATAGCAGTTGCAACAAATGGAGGAGCATTCACAACAATGCGAGCCTTTCTAAATTTATACACGCTAATCAGTCTTTCAAATATCTCTTTGTTGTTTTGTTCATTGTGAAGCAAAACTTTTGCAGCATAGATTGAATGCTGCCCATCAAGAATCCAATAATGATAATCTTTAATTTTTTGCTCCTCTACCTCTTCTACTGCCAAAGGAGTCCCCTTCTTTGATTTTGCATTTCGAACAGGCATCAAATATGCACATGCTGCAGGCTTGGTCGTACTCCGTGAAAATCCAAATAACACACTTTCAGCGTGTTTTTTATCCATAATACGTGCATTATAGTGATCAGGAGCAAGCCAACAATTTTGAATAGGGATATCAAATTCCCTATATTGGAAAGGAAAATAATTTATGTACTTATTCATTCCACCTGTATCTTTTTCTTGTCCTTTCATGGCCTCAGCTTCTAAAACATCTGGATCCACAATTCTCATCTTTGACATTGAACCCTCTGTTGATGAGGATGCCAAAGATGCCTTGTCTACATCCAAAATGGAACTAGTTCGCTTAGCTGCTACTTTTTGCACTTTTGCTTGCTTCTTTGTGGATGGTGGTCGTGAAGCTTTCACCTTTTTTCGTTGTAGTGTGGCAATGATGGAGCTTTGAAGTTGATCTGCTGTGATGTTTGGATTTGATTCTGCAAACTTCCATCCTCGAGAAAACATTGTCTCTTCTTTGTTTCTAGACATGCGCTCCAATGCATATGCTCCTGGAGATAGTTGAAATTCTAGATTCATTGGAACTAGAATGTCAATGCATTCCACCTCCGGATGACTATCAACTACAGAGACAGATGCTTCCACAACTTGTCCAACATCTTCAAACAAGCTGTCATTCTCCTTTTTGGCAATAAATAGATGCACCTTATGAAATTGTGCACCCTCTATACCATGTATGTCCAAATACCATTTCCTAACATCATTGCAAGTATAGTCAACTGAGACAGCAACCCTTGCAACCTGTTTTTTTGGAGCCATCTTTCCTGAAACAAAAAAAACCAAATGTTATTTTAGCATATACTTTTTTGTAATGAATTAAGTTTGTGTGAATACAAGGTCCACCACTTGTTCAAGTTAGATCTAAGCAAGTATACATAGTAATCTTTTAAGCTAGTAAACTAAGGGAAGGGAGAAGTAAGGTCCACCACTTGTCCAAGCTCAGCTCTAGACAACATGGAGAGATTCGAGGTCTACTAATTGTCTAATATAGGCTAACTATATTGAAACATAGAGAGAAGCAAAGGTCCACCACTTGTCCAATCTAGGGTCCATTGAAACATGGAGAGAAGGATGCTCCACCATTTGTCCAAAATAGGCTCCATTGAAACATGAAGAGAAGCAATATGCACCATGTCTTCGAGATGCTAGGCTCCATTGAAATACCTTAAACCCACGATATTTTGTATATGTGGGGTTTAAATTCAAGGTCCACCACTTGTCCAACCTATTCTCCCTAGTAGCATGAGTGGTTTGGTCTCAAGATTCACCACTTTTCCACTCTATGTCATTATATTAAGAAGATCTGGGTGTTAAGGTCCACCACTTGTCCAACCTATAAGGCTATATCTAAAATGGTATTATTTACCACCACTTGGAATGCACATGATAGGTTTTACATAGGGGTCTGGTTCCAAGGTCCACCACTTGTCCAAGCTAACTCTATTGAAACATAGAGAGAATCAAAGGTCCACCACTTGTCCAAGCTAGGCTCCATTGAAACATGGAGAGAAGGATGCTCCACCATTTGTCCAAGCCAGGTTCGATTGAAACATGAAGAGAAGCAAGCTGCACCATGTCTCCAAAATGCTAGGCTCCATTGAAATATCTTAAACCCATGATATTTCGTACATGGGGGGTTTACATTCAAGGTCCACCACTTGTCCAACCTATTATCACTAGTAGCATGAGTGGTTTGGTCTCAAGATTCACCACTTTTCCACTCTATGTCATTATATTAAGAAGATCTGGGTGTTAAGGTCCACCACTTGTCCAACCTATAAGGCTATATCTTAAAGGGTATTCTTTCTGACCACTTGGAATGACCATGATAGGTTTTACATGGGGGTTTGGTTCCAAGGTCCACCACTTGTCCAAGATAACTCTATTGAAACATAGAGAGAAGCAAAGGTCCACCACTTGTCCAAGCTAGGGTCCATTGAAACATGGAGAGAAGGATGCTCCACCATTTGTCCAAGATAGGCTCCATTGAAACATGAAGAGAAGCAAGCTGCACCATGTCTCCAAGATGCTAAGATCCATTGAAATACCTTACACCCACGATATTTTGTACATGGGGAGTTTACATTCAAGGTCCACCACTTGTCCAACCTATTATCTCTAGTAGCATGAGTGGTTTGGTCTCAAGATTCACCACTTTTCCACTCTATGTCATTACGTTAAGAAGATCTGTGTGTTAAGGTCGACCACTTGTCCAACCTATAAGGGTATATCTTAAAGGGTATTATTTCTCACCACTTGAAATGTCCATGATATGTTTTACATGGGGGTTTGGTTCCAAGGTCCACCACTTGTCCAAGCTAACTCTATTGAAACATAGAGAGAAACAAAGGTCCACCACTTGTCCAAGCTAGGCTCCATTGAAACATGGAGAGAAGGATGCTCTATCATTTGTCGAAGCTAACTCTATTGAAACATGGGGGGTTTACATTCAAGGTCCACCACTTGTCCAACCTATTAACGCTAGTAGCATGAGTGGTTTGGTCTCAAGATTCACCACTTTTTCACTCTATGTCATTATATTAAGAATATCTGGGTGTTAAGGTCCACCACTTGTCCAACCTATAAGGCTATATCTTAAGGGTTATTCTTTCTCACCACTTGGAGTGACCATGATAGGTTTTACATGGGGGTTTGGTTCCAAGGTCCACCACTTGTCCAAGCTAACTCTATTGAAACATAGAGAGAAGCAAAGGTCCACCACTTGTCCAAGCTAGGGTCCATTGAAACATGGAGAGAAGGATGCTCCACCATTTGTCCAAGATACGCTCCATTGAAACATGAAGAGAAGCAAGCTACACCATGTCTCCAAGATGCTAATCTCCATTGAAATACCTTAAACCCATGATATTTCGTACATGGGGGGTTTACATTCAAGGTCCACCACTTGTCCAACCTATTATCTCTAGTAGCATGAGTGGTTTGGTCTCAAGATTCACCACTTTTCCACTCTATGTCATTATATTAAGAATATCTGGGTGCTAAGGTCCACCACTTGTCCAACCTATAAGGCTATATCTTAAACTTTATTCTTTCTCACCACTTGGAGTTACCATGATAGGTTTTACATGGGAGTTTGGTTCCAAGGCCCACCACTTGTCCAAGCTAAATCTATTGAAACATAGAGAGAAGCAAAGGTCCACCACTTGTCCAAGCTAGGCTCCATTGAAACATGGAGAGAAGGATGCTCCACCATTTGTCAAGATAGGCTCCATTGAAACATGAAGAGAAGCAAGCTGCACCATGTCTCCAAGATGCTAGGCTCCATTGAAATACCTTAAACCCATGATATTTCGTACATGGGGGGTATACATTCAAGGTCCACCACTTGTCCAACCTATTATCCTTAGTAGCATGAGTGGTTTGGTCTCAAGATTCACCACTTTTCCACTCTATGTCGTTATATTAAGAAGATCTAGGTTTTAAGGTCGACCACTTGTCCAACCTATAAGGCTAGATCTTAAAGGGTATTATTTCTCACCACTTGGAATGACCATGATATGTTTTACATGGGGGTTTGGTTCCAAGGTCCACCACTTGTCCAAGCTAACTCTATGGAAACATAGAGAGAAGCAAAGGTCCACCACTTGTCCAAGCTAGGCTCCATTGAGACATTTAGAGAAGGATGATCCCCCATTGGTGGAAGATAGGCTCCATCGAAACATGAAGAGAAGCAAGCTGCACCATGTCTCCAAGATGCTAGGCTTCATCGAAATACCTTAAACCCAGGATATTTTGTACATGGGGGTTTACATTCAAGGGCCACCACTTGTCCAAGCTATTATCGCTAGTAGCATGAGTGGTTTTGTCTCAAGATTCACCACTTTTCCACTCTATGTCATTATATTAAGAATAGTGGGTGTTAAGGTCCACCACTTGTCCAACCTATAAGTCTATATCTTAAAGGTTATTCTTTCTTACCACTTGGAGTGACCATGATAGGTTTTATATGGGGGTTTGGTTCCAAGCTCCACCACTTGTCCAAGCTAACTCTATTGAAACAAGAGAGGAGCAAAGGTCCACCACTTGTCCAAGCTAGGCTCCATTGAAACATGGAGAGAAGGATGCTCCACCATTTGTCCAAGATAGGCTCCATTGAAACATGACGAGAAGCAAGCTGCACCATGTCTCCAAGATGCTAGGCTCCAGCGAAAAACATTAAACCCATGATATGTCGTAGATGAGGGGTTTACATTCAAGGTCCAAAACTTGTCCAAGCTATTATTGGTAGTAGCCTGAGTGGTTTGGTCTCAAGATTCACCACTTTTCCACTCTATGTCATTATATTAAGAATATGTGGGTGTTAAGGTCCACCACTTGTCCAACCTATAAGGCTACATCTTAAAGGTTATTCTTTTGTACCACTTGGAGTGACCATGATAGGTTTTACATGGGGGTTTGGTTCCAAGGTCCACCACTTGTCCAAGCTAACTCTAATGAATCATAGAGAGAAGCAAAGGTCCACCACTTGTCCAAGCTAGGCTCCATTGAAACATGCAGAGAAGGATGCTCCACCATTTGTCGAAGCTAACTCTATTGAAACATGGGGGGTTTACGTTCAAGCTCCACCACTTTTCCAAGCTATTACCGCTAGTAGAATGAGTGGTTTTGTCTCAAGATTCACCACTTTTTCACTCTATGTCATTATGTTAAGAATATTTGGGTGTTAAGGTCCACCAATTGTCCAACCTATAAGACTATATCTTAAAGGTTATTCTTTCTCACGACTTGGAGTGACAACGATAGGTTTTACATTGGGGTTTAATTCCAAGGTCCACCACTTGTCCAAGCTAACTCTATTGAAACATAGAGAGAAGCAAAGGTCCACCACTTGTGCAAGCTAGGGTCCATTGAAACATGGAGAGAAGGATGCTCCACCATTTGTCCAAGATAGGCTCCATTGAAACATGAAGAGAAGCAAGGTGCACCATGTCTCCAAGATGCTAGGCTCCATCTAAATACCTTAAACCCACGATATTCTGTAGATGGGGGGTTTACATTCAAGGTCCACCACTTGTCCAACCTATTATCGCTAGTAGCATGAGTAGTTTGCTCTCAAGATTCACCACTTTTCCACTCTATGCCATTATATTAAGAATATCTGGGTGTTAAGGTCCACCACTTGTCCAACCTATAAGGATATATCATTAAGGTTATTCTTTCTCACCACTTGGAGTGAACATGATAGGTTTTACATGGGGGTTTGGTTCCAAGGCCCACCACTTGTCCAAGATAACTCTATTGAAACATAGAGAGAAACAAAGGTCCACTACTTGTTCAAGATATGCTCCATTGAAAGATGGAGAGAACGATGCTCCACCATTTGTCGAAGCTAAGTCTATTGAAACATGGGGGGTTTACGTTCAAGTTCCACCAATTGTCCAAGCTATTATCGCTAGTAGCATGAGTGGTTTTGTCTCAAGATTCACCACTTTTTCACTCTATGTCATTATATTAAGAATATTTGGGTGTTAAGGTCCACCACTTGTCCAACCTATAAGGCTATATTTAAAGGTTATTCTTTCTCACCACTTGGAGTGACCATGATAGGTTTTACATGGGGGTTTGGTTCCAAGGTCCACCACTTGTCCAAGCTAACTCTATGAAACATAGAGAGAAGCAAAGGTCCACCACTTGTCCAAGCTAGGGTCCATTGAAACATGGAGAGAAGGATGCTCCACCATTTGTCCAAGATAGCTCCATTGAAACATGAAGAGAAGCAAGCTGCACCATGTCTCCAAGATGCTAGGCTTCATCGAAATACCTTAAACCCACGATATTTTGTACATAGGGGGTTTACATTCAAGGGCCACTTGTCCAAGCTATTATCGCTAGTAGCATGAGTGGTTTGTCTCAAGATTCACCACTTTTCCACTCTATGTCATTATATTAAGAATATGTGGGTGTTAAGGTCCACCACTTGTCCAACCTATAAGTCTATATCTTAAAGGTTATTCTTTCTTACCACTTGGAGTGACCATGATAGGTTTTACATGGGGGTTTGGTTCCAAGGTCCACCACTTGTCCAAGCTAACTCTATTGAAACAGAGAGAGAAGCAAAGGTCCACCACTTGTCCAAGCTAGGGTCCATTGAAACATGGAGAGAAGGATGCTCCACCATTTGTCCAAGATAGGCTCCATTGAAACATGACGAGAAGCAAGCTGCACCATGTCTCCAAGATGCTAGGCTCCATCGAAAAACATTAAACCACGATATGTCGTAGATGAGGGGTTTACATTCAAGGTCCAACCTTGTCCAAGCTATTATTGGTAGTAGCTTGAGTGGTTTGGTTTCAAGATTCACCACTTTTCCACTCTATGTCATTATATTAAGTATATGTGGGTGTTAAGGTCCACCACTTGTCCAACCTATAAGGCTACATCTTAAAGGTTATTCTTTCTTACCACTTGGAGTGACCATGATAGGTATTACATGGGGGTTTGGTTCCAAGGTCCACCACTTGTCCAAGATAACTCTATTGAAACATAGAGAGAAACAAAAGTCCACCACTTGTCCAAGCTAGGCTCCATTGAAACATGGAGAGAAGGATGGTCCACCATTTGTTCAAGATAGGCTACATTGAAACATGACGAGAAGCAAGCTGCACCATGTCTCCAAGATGCTAGGCTCCATCTACATACATTAACCCCACGATATTTCGTAGATGAGGGCTTTACATTCAAGGTCCACCACTTGTCCAAGCTATTATTGCTAGAAGCCTGAGTGGTTTAATTGCAAGATTCACCAATTTTATTAAGAATATGTGGGTGCTAAGGTCCACCACTTGTCCAACCTATAAGGCTACATCTTAAAGGTTATTCTTTCTTACCACTTGGAGTGACCATGATAGGTTTTACATGGGGGTTTGGTTCCAAGGTCCACCACTTGTCCAAGCTAACTCTATTGAAACATAGAGAGAAACAAAAGTCCACCACCTGTCCAAGCTAGGCTCCATTGAAACATGGAGAGAAGGATGCTCCACCATTTGTCCAAGATAGGCTCCATTGAAACATGACGAGAAGCAAGCTGCACCATGTCTCCAAGATGCTAGGCTCCATCGACATACATTAAACCCACGATATTTCGTAGATGAGGGGTTTACATTCAAGGTCCACCACTTGTCCATACTATTATTGCTAGTAGCCTGAGTGCTTTGGTCGCAAGATTCACCACTTTTATTAAGAATATGTGGGTGCTAAGGTCCACCACTTGTCCAACCTATAAGGCTACATCTTAAAGGTTATTCTTTCTTACCACTTCGAGTGACCATGATAGGTTTTACATGGGGGTTTGGTTCCAAGTTCCACCACTTGTCCAAGCTAACTCTATTGAAACATAGAGAGAAACAAAGGTCGACCACTTGTCCAAGCTAGGATCCATTGAAACATGGAGAGAACGATGCTCCACCATTTGTCGAAGCTAGGTCTATTGAAACATGGGGGTTTTACGTTCAAGGTCCACCACTTGTCCAAGCTATTATCGCTAGTAGCATGAGTGGTTTTATCTTAAGATTCACCACTTTTTCACTCTATGTCATTATATTAAGAATATTTGGGTATTAAGGTCCACCACTTGTCCAACCTATAAGGCTATATCTTAAAGGTTATTCTTTCTCACCACTTGGAGTGACCATGATAGGTTTTACATGGGGGTTTGGTTCCAAGTTCCACCACTTGTCCAAGCTAGCTTTATTGAATCATAGAGATCAGCAAAGGTCCACCACTTGTCCAAGCTAGGGTCCATTGAAACATGGAGAGAAGGATGCTCCACTATTTGTCCAAGATAGACTCCATTGAAACTTGAAGAGAAGCAAGCTGCACCATGTCTCCAAGATGCTAGGCTTCATCGAAATACCTTAAACCCATGATATTTTGTACATGGGGGGTTTACATTCAAGTACCACCACTTGTCCAAGCTATTATCGCTAGTAGCATGAGTGGTTTTGTCTCAAGATTCACCACTTTTCCACTCAATGTCATTATATTAAGAATATGTAGGTGTTAAGGTCCATCACTTGTCCAACCTATAAGTCTATATCTTAAAGGTTATTCTCTCTTACCACTTGGAGTGACCATGATAGGTTTTACATGGGGATTTGGTTCCAAGGTCTACCACTTGTCCAAGCTAACTCTATTGAAACAGAGAGAGAAGCAAAGGTCCGCCACTTGTCTAAGCTAGGCTCCATTGAAACATGGAGAGAAGGATGCTCCACCATTTGTCCAAGATAGGCTACATTTAAAGATGACGAGAAGCAAGCTGCACCATGTCTCCAAGATGCTAGGCTCCATCGAAAAACATTAAACTCACGATATGTCGTAGATGATGGGTTTACATTCAAGGTCCAACACTTTTCCAAGCTATTATTGGTAGTAGCCTGAGTGGTTTGGTTTCAAGATTCACCACTTTTCCACTCTATGTCATTATATTAAGTATATGTGGGTGTTAAGGTCCACCACTTATCCAACTTATAAGGCTACATCTTAAAGGTTATTCTTTCTTACCACTTGGAGTGACCATGATAGGTTTTACATGGGGGTTTGGTTCCAAGGTCCACCACTTGTCCAAGCTAACTCTATTGAAACATAGAGAGAAACAAACGTCCACCACTTGTCCAAGCTAGGCTCCATTGAAACATGGAGAGAACGATGCTCCACCATTTGCCGAAGCTAACTCTATTGAAACATGGGGGGTTTATGTTCAAGGTCCACCAGTTGTCCAAGCTATTATCGCTAGTAGCATGAGTGGTTTTGTCTCAAGATTCACCACTTTTTCACTCTATGTCATTATATTAAGAATATTTGGGTGTTAAGGTTCACCACTTGTCCAACCTATAAGGCTATATCTTAAAGGTTATTCTTTCTCACCACTTGGAGTGACCATGATAGGTTTTACATGGGGGTTTGGTTCCAAGGTCCAAGCTAGGCTCCATTGAAACATGGAGAGAAGGATGCTCCACCATTTGTCCAAGATAGGCTCCATTGAAACATGAAGAGAAGCAAGGTGCACCATGTCTCCAAGATGCTAGGCTCCATCAAAATACCTTAAACCCACGATATTTCGTAGATGGGGGGATTACTTTCAAGGTCCACCACTTGTCCAAGCTATTATCGCTAGTAGCATGGTTTGGTCTCAAGATTCACCAGTTTTCCACTCTATGTCATTACATTAAGAATATCTTGGTGTTAAGGTCCACCACTTGTCCAACCTATAAGGCTATATCTTAAATGATATTTTTTCTCACCACTTGGAATGTGCATGATATGTTTTACATGGGGTTTTGCTCCAAGGTCCACCACTTGTCCAAGCTAGATCTATTACATATATATTATACATACAATATTCAACTAGATTCCCTACCTATCATGTCCAGTAGCATGGATGCTGTAGCTTTAAGGTCCACCACTTGTCCAACCTATACTCTCTTATGTAAGGGAGATCTCGCTATAAATTCAAAACCTTCCCGCCTAAATTTAAAATTCAAAATCTGATTGCCTAAATTTAAATATCCCTCCCAAATTTTAAATATCCCGCCCAAATTTTAAAATTCAAACTTTTTTATAAAAATTTAAAAATTTTACCACTTAAATTTAAAATATTCCACGCAAAATTGATTTTAAATTCAAGTTTACCACAAAAAGATATCATTATACCACCTAAATTCAAATATGCAAACCTCAAATCATTATATTGTACATAAATTCAAACAAATTCAAATTAACAAGCCTAAACTGATATTAGTTTGCATAGATATGAATTTATCACACCTAAATTATGTCACCATGTTAGAGAGAGTGGTTAGAGAATTTGAACAAGGTCCACCACTTGTCCAACCTAGATACCAAGAAGGATTGAGTGTACAAGGTATTGTTTGGAGGTCCTTATAGTCCACTGGTCTCAAGGTCCACCACTTGTGGTAAGGGTCACCAAAAAGTGTATATATTCATCCAAAGAAATACACGTATTTTTGGTCTACATGTCCTAGTTTCAACCATTTATGTCCATTAGGTGTATCACTAAACAACACTACTATTTTTGAGAAACAGAAGTTACAATCATATCTACAAATGGATTAGAGGAAAATCAGCTCAGCATACATCCAGAACTCGCTACAAGAATCGACTTTAACAGATCACGCAAGTAAGTCTTCCATTCAAGTTTACTAGTATTACAATGTGTTAGTTATTTGTGATATTTATGTATGTATATATACTATGTGTGCATATCGTAATTAAGTGTAATTGTGTATCTGCATTATGTATGAGTATTACAATGAAATAACACAAATATACATACATACACATAGATAACACAGACGCACACATACATGAGCATGTATTTTCAAGAGAGAGATAGCAAGATACAGAGATAGATAGATAGAGAGAGAGAGAGAGAAAATACCTGTTTTCTAGAGAGAGGAGAGAGAGAAAGATAACAGATTTCACTGTGTTTATGTATGTGGAAGAGAGGAAGACGATGTATGGGAATATGTGCACGTATTTTCAAGAGAGAGACAACAAGATAACAGATTTCACTGTGGTTATGTATGTGGAAGTGAGAGAGAGACGATGTGTGGGAAAGAGAGGAAGACGATGTGTAGGAATATGTGTATGTGTGCGGGGATATTTTTAAAACTACGTATCTCTGTCTTTTGACGAGAGAGTGTGTGTGCAAGAAGAGTTACAGAGAACCATCTTCTCTATATGGAGAAAGACAGAGAGTGAGAGAGAGAGAAATACCTGTTTTTTCTCTATTCGTGAGGTGTGCAATGTCTCCTGAGAAGAAGCTATGCCCGATCCTGCCCTTCTGGAAAGCGTTGCGTACGCTGCTGTTTCTTTATCTTGTGCGCGAACTTTCAATCCTGTGCGCTCCACCTGTGTGTTGTGTACGATGCCGAGCTTGCTCCTCTACGTGCGCGTATACTCCAACTGTGTGCGATCCGTGTGCGCTTTTTGTGTGTTTGCTGCTCGCCTGCTTTCTCTGTGTGCGTTGCTCGTGCGCTCTCTCTGTGCCTAATCTTGATAGGGTTATTAGAATGCCACGTATGCCGCCCCCTTGACCCGCCCGGAACAATATCCCAAAATCACCTCCCAAGCCCCGCCATCGAGAGCGCTATATTCACATCCCCATCAAGAGCGCTACCCCCAAACCTCACGTGGAAGCGCTGCCTTGTCACCCCATTGTGGCATTGCCCTAAGACCCCGCATCTGGAGTGCTAAATGGGAACATTCTTCATTAGTGAAATTTTGAACATAAATTATATTTAGCATATACTTAAATATAATACAAATATTAACATATTAACTATACTACTAATTTACTATAGCAGTTCTAGATTATGTCCCATACTATATTTAAGGTGCCAAAGGTTTGGCCTTATGGTCCTAGATTTAGCCAAGTGGTCAACACATATAGGACCAAGTGCACACTGTGCCACAAAACTTGGCCACCACTTCACTTGCCAAAGTTTAGGCCACATGGTCAATCCTAAGTTTCCAATGTTCTTATTATGTCACCTTTTGCCTCGTGGAAAACCTAGGCTTGTTTTCACATACTCAGGCACTTCAAGCCATAATAAATTTTCATTACTCTTCGGCAACCCTTTTGTTCAAGTCTTTGAAAAAACGTTGCTTAAGGCCACCCTAAACCATTTTCATTTAGGGGTGTCTAAAACTAGCTTTTTGGCAATTCGAGAAGAAAATGGTCAAAGTTTTATACTTAGTTTTAACCACTTGACCAATTCAAATATTGGAAAGCAAGGTCTTGTAATACTTTTCTTTGGACATCACACATTAAAACTAGGTCCCTCACTTGTCCAAGCTATGCTCTAATACAATAAAGGGCTTTTGGTTTCAAGATGCACCACTTTCCCAACCTTGATTCCATTAAAGAAGCTAGCTCTACTTAGACATTTAATAGCAAGGTCCTGTAGCAGTTCACATTGAACATTTTCCATGGCAGCTAGGTCCACCACTTATCTAAGCTATGCTCTAATACAGTAAGGGGGTTTTGGTTTCAAGATCCACCACTTGTCCAAACTTGATTTGGGAAGCAAGGTCCTATAATAGTTTGCTTTGGACATTCACCATTACAACTAAGTCCACGACTTCTCCAAGCTATGTTCTAATACACTAAGGACGTTTTGGTTTGAAGGAGAACCACTTGTACGACTTTGTTTTTGGAAGTAAGGTCTTTACATAGTTCACCTTGGACCTTGGACATTGGATACTACAACTAAGCCCACCACTTGTCCAAGCTATCCTCTATATATAGCCAAAGGGTTTGGGTTTCAAGATTCACCACTTTTCCAACCTTTCTTCCATTAAAGAAAGGAGGGGCATTATAACTAGGTCCACCACTTGTCCAAGCTATGCTCTGATATAGAAAGGGATTTTGGTTTCAATCCACCACGTGTTCAACCTTGCAAGACTCAAGGGATACTTGGACATTGGAAAGCATAGTCCTATAGTAGTTGATAGGTGGCAGTGGGTATTACAACTAGGTCCAACCTATGCTCTCATATAGCAAAGAGGCTTTGGTTTCAAGGTCCACCACTTGTCCAACCTTGCTTCCATTAAAGAAATGAGGGGCTACGTAAACATTGGCAAGCAAGGTAGAAAGGTCCTAAGGTATTTCACCTTGGATATTGGGCATTATAACTAGGTCCACCACTTGTCCAAGCTATGCTCTGATATAGAAAGGGGATTTTCGTTTCAAGGTCCACCACGTGTTCAACCTTGCAAGACTCAAGGGATACTTGGACATTGGAAAGCATAGTCCTATAGTAGTTGATAGGTGGCAGTGGGTATTACAACTAGGTCCAACCTATGCTCTCATATAGCAAAGAGGCTTTGGTTTCAAGGTCCACCACTTGTCCAACCTTGCTTCCATTAAAGAAATGAGGGGCTACGTAAACATTGGCAAGCAAGGTAGCAAGGTCCTAAGGTGTTTCACCTTGGATATTGGGCATTATAACTAGGTCCACCACTTGTCCAAGCTATGTCTGATATAGAAAGGGGATTTTTTGTTTCAAGGTCCACCACGTGTTCAACCTTGAAAGACTCAAGGGATACTTGGACATTGGAAAGCATAGTCCTATAGTAGTTGATAGGTGGCAGTGGGTATTACAACTAGGTCCAACCTATGCTCTCATATAGCAAAGAGGCTTTGGTTTCAAGGTCCACCACTTGTCCAACCTTACTTCCATTAAATAAATGAGGGGCTACGTAAACATTGGCAAGCAAGGTAGCAAGGTCCTAAGGTATTTCACCTTGGATATTGGGCATTATAACTAGGTCCACCACTTGTCCAAGCTATGCTCTGATATAGAAAGGGGATTTTCGTTTCAAGGTCCACCACGTGTTCAACCTTGAAAGCCTCAAGGGATACTTGGACATTGGAAAGCATAGTCCTATAGTAGTTGATAGGTGGCAGTGGGTATTACAACTAGGTCCACCACTTGTCCAACCTATGCTCTAATATAGCAAGGATGCTTTGGTTTCAAGATCCACCATAATTTCCAACCTTGCTTCCATTAATATAGCAAGGAGGATTTGGTCTCAAGGTTCACCACTTGTCCAACCTATGCAAACCTTTTCCATGTTGTAGCATGATTTTTTGTTTGAAGAGTATTTTTCTATAACTATGGATTTAACAATGTAATCTTTTCACTTACAGGATGGACTTTGAATCTGGGGAGAAAGTACATATGATACTTGACAATGAAATTGTTGGTATTGGCTGTGTGTGTAGAACAGATCCAGATTCCACTTGTGGTGGTACAAAGATAGGGCAAGGAAATGTCTCCATACTAGTGGAGGAATGCTTGAAGGATGTGGTCCTACCTTTTCCTACAATGGATACTTCATCTCTCCAAGGCTCATTATGGAGTGCTGTTCGATGGTCAAAGCTTCTTTTGCAATCTTTTGTATTAAATGGGAACTTAATTGATCCACACGAAAGCTACAATGGTGATGAAGAACATGATCATTCTGATCCTCTAGTTACAGATGCAATACCTATGACAAGCCCAGAATTTGAAGCAATGATTCGAGAGTCTTGGAGAAATCAGAGGGTCCTTTTAAAAGATGACACAATGATGCAAACCATGAATGAAGGGACCATCTTATATGTATTTCCACATGATTATGTCAACTTTCAGGAACTTGGTCCTGATTGTGTGGGTGTGGGTATTGAAAGAGAAAATGCAAGCATTGATGATGTGGTTGAAGTGGGTAGCATCACTTTGCTAAAGTGGCCCATCAAGCAGACAACAATGTTGAATGGGAGCCCATTACAACGATTTGTTCCTGTTGATGGCATGCATGCTACATATGAGGATGTATCCAACGATGGCAATGTTGGAAAAAAACTTGATGGGAGTAATGTTGTCCAGTTGTCAAGGAAGAGACGATACACTTTCATGAACAGGACTCAAAAATCAAAAGCAGCACCAGCTTCGACTTTTTACCTTTCAAACAAATCAATTCAAAGGGTATCATGCATTGATTGTTGTGCACAAAAATGTGCCAATTTGCAGATCGTGATATGGTGACAAGGTTACGACAACAATTTTGGGGAGAGTCTCAAAAATCACGCACTAATTATGTTTATGATGTTCTTTCTATATGTTATCAGAAAGATGAGAAGTCACGATACCAATTCAGGCTAAATGGCTCTATTGTTTGTTGTAGAGCATGGTATGAGCTACATGGAATACCAAAGACATCATTTTATCGATACAAGGAGAACTTTGAAAATGGTGTGCGCCAATATGTACATGGGAACACATGTACATTGAGAAGGGGACTTAACATACTAGTTTAGCAAGAGCACTACTAAATGAGTTTGTGGAAAACAACTCTGAGAAGATGCCACATAGAAGTAGAACACTGCTAGATGGCTCAAGAGAGACTCAATTGGTGATTCCATCAACATACAAACAAGTGGATATTTTATGTGAAATCAACACGACACTTGACCAAATGGGCTATGAGAAGAAGCTATCCCAATCTTCTTTTGGTAGAATTTGGAACAAAGAGTACCCACATGTCACTTTAACAAAGACGAGTGAGTTCTCTAAGTGCAATATTTGTAGCTCAATCAAGGCAAGGTTAGAAGCTAAACCTTCTCTTGAAGAGAGAGCTCTTCTCTTGAGGGAGAGAGAAGTTCACATGGCACAACAAAAGAGTTGCAGAAGCCTATATTATGCATGGCGCACGTATTCAGAAACTCAACCACAAAAATATGTATGCATAATCCATGATAAGATGGATCAAAAGAAGACTGCCATTCCTAGATTACGCATTGTTCCCAAGGGTGTGGATTCAGGATATAATCTGCAGGTGGCATTGATTGGCATGATCACTCATGGACATGGAGAAGGTCATTACGGACACTTTGTCTTGAATGGTTTGTGGCCAGCTGATCCAAATCTTACAATTGGCTCAATTGCTAATTGTTTACATAACCTCGAGAGGATAGATAAGCATCCTCTTGGTGATCTAGTAACAAATGGACTTCCAAGGAGCAATATTTCACTACTACATGCTTTGAACTCAAGGGATGCTTTGGACTACCATAACTTGAGTGATGGAAAAGAGCCCATTGTGCAGTCGTCAGAAATTGCAGAAGAGGAATTGGGGTCAACATTTCGCAGATTGCCAGAGAACTTGTTGCTACAATTGGATAATTGTGCAGGGGAAAACAAAAATCGATACTTATTTGCCTATTTGTCAATGCTTGTTGCAAGGGGTGTTTTCAAAACCATCCAGCTGGGATTTTTAATGGTTGGGCATACACATGAGGACATAGACGCCATGTTTAGTAGGTTTTCAGAGAAGTTGAGAGTTACACAAACCTATACTTTGCCACATTTGATGGATACATTACGAAACAGCTCATCTTCATCTCCAGCTCCATTTTTTCTCACAAAGATCCCGATTTCAAGCAATATTGTGATGGCTATCTTTGTGATGGACAAGACATACTTGTTGGACATTCCAAACCGCTTCAGTTCAGGTTCTTTATGCAGGATGAGACACCAATGATGCAATATAAGGCACATGTAGGTGTATCAAGTTGGAGTGGAAGTATTCGCCTTTGGAAACAGACACAGAAGGCAAGCCAATGTTACCACATGGAGATCCACCTCTAGTACAAATGGCGGAGTATGTCAAGGCCCACGAAGAAGTCATTTGGGGCTAAAGAACTATATAAAATTTTGGAAAAATTTAGGGAATGGTTCAAGTATTCCGCGATATTATAGACCCGTGATAGATTATTGGAGTAAGGTAATTGAAGAGATTGGAAAAGCAATCATATCAGAGGGAGTCTTGTATGAAATGTTTTGGCCAAAAACTCAAGAATATTCTCACTACAAAGCACTACAATGAATTTGCAACAAGGAGCAGAAAGATTCCTAGGCCTTGAAGAGTTGAACGATCATTTTTGTGGGCCTCAACGAGATAGGCCAAGGGAAGAGTTTGACCCTATGTCTGATGTGCACCAAGGTGACTTTCTTATGCTTGTTCCGAGTGACACAGAAATCTATCCAGTGTGGCTTGCAATGGCTTTATCTGACATTGATAATGAGCCTACATCACCAAACTACAGAAAACTCTTGATTCAATATTGGGCACCTTGCGCGAGAAAAAGTGGGATGACAGATACTCAAGCTTACAGTAATTGTTGGAAGGGTTATTGGGCTGTCAACTATAAGGACCCACAAGTGTGGGAAACTATAGATGCAATTGTTTGGTCCTGGAGACCCAACAAAGAAGGACCATTTTCTAGAATAAAGATTCCAGAAAGACATGCTCTAAAAGCCAAAGAAGGCCTCACTCGTGCACATCAGCCACACTTGGATCAAAGTTCAGATATGGTATCAAATGTGGAGTAGAATTATGTGGAGCTTCTATTGTGACTATACTAGTCAATTTGTAAACAAAATCTTTTTGTATCTTCCTTTGTTTTATGTAATTTATAGTTATTATTCAAATCCATGTGTTGTACATCCTCTTGACTTTTGGTGTTTATCAACACCACAATCCTATGAGATTTTCACTTTATTTACTAACCACACACCTCAATTTTTCCCACTTTAAGTGGAAAATTCCCAAATTACATGAATTTAGTCGATTTGGAGATTCCCATAATGTGAGATTTTTACCAAAATACCTAATATGGTCTTTTTGCCCATCTTCACCAGATTGTCATGGATATAGGCAGCATAGTTGATCACCTTTGGCTTGCTCTTCTGCATTTCCCAGGTGAAGGTGGTAGCAATGGCTCCAGGCGGCATTCTGTACTTCTACGACCGCTTTGTGCACATATGGAAGTACTGGTTATAAAGCTGGCTCATGACCGCAACTTTAGGGTTTGCTATATCTTCAAAGGTGTAGTTGCTCTTCTTTTCAGAGTATACCTTGACTTCATCTCTTCTTTTGGTTACACTATCCTCTTTGTTGGAGAGGTCTAGTGCGGCTGCCACTACTCTCTCTGTGATTACAATCATAGTGTCCAGCTTGCCCTGCAGATCAGTGACTCTGGCCACTCCATCTTCTTTGATTGTAGTTACGAATTCCCACACTCTTTTGATGTCAAATCCTACCGGCAAAGCTTCAAAATAGTTATGGAGATCTATTTTCTCCAGGTACTCTGCCATCTTGCTTCTGGCAAACTCATTGAGCTCCCGAGGTAGCATGGGTAGCTCTATTGCATGTCCTTCAGTATCTTTGAACACGCCTTGGTAGATCTTCAGATCATTTGACTCTAGCAAATCCTCTTGAATCCACGTGCTGGTTGGCTTCAGAGTTCCTTTTGGGATGAAAAACGGATCTACTTCTTCCAAGTAGTCTTTTATGGTCATCCTCTTCTTCTTTGCCAGTGATTTTGCGGCTGCCATAGATCCTGTTGCACTCAGTAATCCGAAGTTAGCGTTTTTTCCAAATCAACTAAGAAACTGCGTTTTAACTATCCAAATGACTTGAAATTTGAAAATAAAACTTAAAAGGAACTTGCTACATGTGCTCACAATGGCTTTCTGGCTAAAATTTATCATTTAGACATCATACGCGTAGGATGTCTTTTTCATCAATTTTTGGTGAAACTTGGCATGCTGGTGGTCCTTGATCTGTTGAACATGGCTATATGATTGGAATTGGGTTTGGGCATCAAAAAGTGCATATCTCGACAGATTCGGGCTTTTAGGCTCACAAATTGGTAGGATGTCCACAACAGGTGGCAAATGATATTCAAACGGGTTGAAATTTAACATATGAGCTCCTTGCACCATGGTAATGGCTCTCATGATGTCATTTCTTGCACAGAAGGTCAAAATTGAACTGGAGACATCCTACGCGTAGGATGTCTTTTTCATCAAAATAGCTTGAGATTTGTTCTGTGGGTAGCTCTTGTCATGTGGAACATGGTTCTGCTCTTGGATTTTGATTTGGACAAGAATTGGTCTTGGTAAGACCATGTGTAGTGTTTTTGGGCTCAAAAATTGTATCTTGGATGTGTTGGGGGCCAAAAGTAATGGGAATGGCTTGAAACTTGATATATGAGCTCTTGAAGGTGATATGAAGAGATCTGGAATTGAAAAACACCATCTGTGGACCAAAAATGTCAATTAGACATCCTACGCATAGGATGTCTAATCCATCATTTTTTGCATGTGACCACACAGATAGGTTGGCAATGTGCTCATGAATGTATTGTGCAAGTTTCATGGGATTTGGACAAGTTTTGGTACGTCTATGGCCCATTATTGCCTCTATGCCCTGGCTTTGCGTTTTTTTGGTGCACATGAGGTCAATTTTTGTCCAAATGTGATGCAACTTGGTGGTTAGCTTGTACAGGCTATTCAGAAACTTTGTGTGATGAGAGTTATTGGGGTTGGTGCCTAGAAATGGCCTTGAGATATCCTACACATAGGATTTCTCCTGATGATATTTTTGTTGGAGGTGCTACCGGTGCCTGCCCTGAACCCCCCTAAGTCCCTTTTAAGCATTATTTCAACAAAAAAGTCAAATTGATAGAAAGAAACTCCCTGTGTGGATTTCAGAGCCTCCGAGCCGTTTTCTGACTTTTGGAGTGCTTTTCGGCGATGAAATTTTTTGATGTTGGTCTCCATAGCTCCTCGATCCTATGAGGATCCTTGCCGTATGGTTTTTGTCGACTTGGTATCACCGGAGCTCCGTTTGGCAATTTGTCGGTCTAGAAGCACCTATGGCTGAGTTTACATGTCTTCAATAACTTCTGGTGGTCTACCACCATAGGACTTGGTTGTCGATGGTCTAGGAAAGCCGCTCGTGAAGTTTGGTGGCAAACGGACATGCGGTTTGGTCGTGAGAGCTATTTGACGCTCTGTGTGTCTGATGTCGTTTCTGAAGTTTAGTGCCGCTTTGGGTCACCTTTTGGACATGTGGGCTATATAGACTTGTCGAGCATGTCGAGATGCTCCTACCCATGAGTTTTGGTAGCATTTGGACGCCTTTCCACCGATTTTCCATTTGGTGGCCTCTTGCGGGGCTCTAGGAGTTAGGGTTTTTCCCGATGGTTTTCTACTGCCTTTGGTCATCCAAAAGTGGTCTCCTATGCTAGGGTAAGCTGCCAATGAAGTCTCATTGCTTTTGGGTTAGCCGTTAGGTGGTCACTTCTACCTGTAGGTCTCTACTGCTCGCTTTCTGTGTGAACCCTATGCTAGTTTTCGCGACAAAACGACAAACATGCGCGAAAAGCTCAAGGTGGTGAGCCTACCTCTCATGTCCGGAGCCTGTCGGGTAGTCGTGCGCGTTATAGAAGCTGCTGAAAGTCCCGTTCGCTCTAGGTGGCAGAAGCTCTCTCTCAAAAGTCAATAGTGGAAATGAGCTTAAAATGAAGTGAAAATTTCTTATAATGGGGGTCCCCGAACCACTGTCCATGAAATTTGTCATGTGCTCCCAACTTCTTGCGAGATGCGGTTTAGGCTCAAAAATTTCTTGATTTGGACTCCATTTGCCCAATTTTTGAGAAATTTGACGTTTTGGTCAAAATCTGGCCAAAACACGCTTTTTGCTCCATTCTCATAATTGCACCTCCATTGTACCATAGATTGTCCTATAGTCACTGATCATCCCCATATTTTTTGTTTTTCATTACATCGTTTTTCACCTGCTTTTTGTATTTTTGAAGTTTTTCTGCTGAAAATTAATAAAATTAAAAGGAAAATAGAAAATTAAACCCAAAAAATCCCCAAAAATCATAATAAATTAAACATCACCGCAAAACACTATATACACTCACATGCAATTTTTATGGCCGGATTTCTCCGTTTTACCACTATTTTGTCCGAAAAATGACTATTTTTACTTATATACACACACCTAGGGGCTTGATTTGGCGTTTGGCTCCATATACTTGTAGATTTATGTTGTATAAGGGCATATGTACTTGGGTTAGTCCAAAAAAATTCACAATCGACAACCCTTAAAATAGTTGAAAAACATGGCCTTTTTACTCTTTTTGCCATTGGGTCTGCATTTGAGAATGCCTCCCTCCCTCCTAGCCGGAGTCCTCCCGGACGACAAGGTATCACCTCGGTGTATGTTCCGTGCATGGGTTGAAAAAATTGTGCTAATGGTTGGCCGTGTAATGTGGCCCTATATGATGCATACTCGGTAAATGCATGGAAAAATTAATGTTGTTCAAGAAGAGGGTATAAGCAATATGTTGACGGACGCAAAGCGGACCCCCAACCCCGACGGCCTCTAAAACGCCGGGGGCCGAATGGCGCGCCTCGAGCCTGCCACGATAAAGCGAACAGGGGGCACCACCTAGCTTTGAGCGGCTAAGAAACAAAACCCACGATGGTATGAGCACCGCGAGCCTACACACACACACACACACACACACACAGAATACTTGCAAATGATGAAAACCCTCGGGGGTGTGAGGGTGAATGATTTCTGCAATATTTACAAGGCGGCATGCCGCGGTGGTAGAGAGGTAGGGGGAGGAGATGGTGCAACCTACTTGGTGCGTTCTCTAAGGCGGCTCAATGATTGTGAATACTTACTACCAAGGACATGCATACGTGTGTGCATCGACCATTGGAGTCGAGAGATGGATGTGATTCCCTTCGCATTGTGCAATTCCCAAGGCAAACCCAACACACAAGCCCCCTCCCCGTGATGGTGATGGTGTCAATCCCTCCTACTACACTCTACCAAATGCTTGGATCCTCATGAATTGCCCCCCTCCCGATAGTGATCTCTCAGTGCCAATTTATAGGTGTTGGCTGCTTAGATTATGGTAATCCCAGTGTGGTTAGGGTAATCTTAATCGGGGAGACAAAGCAAGTGGTAGGACCGATGCGGTTGACCCTTGCTTTGTTTTGGGGAGGTTATTAAAAGATGGGAATCTCTAGGTGGGCCTTTGTGACCATCACCTAGAGAGAGGATATTTACAAAAATGGAAATTTACAATGGCTCGGGTGAAAACTGAAGGTAATGATAAAGATAACCTAAAAATTACTGGGATGGCGTTGTGGTTGTGTGTTGCCGGCGAATAGCGTGCTACTGGTGCATGGGTGTCGAGCGTACTTCTTTTCGGAGTCGGCTGGGACATGCCTTCGGTGCATTTTCTCTTTTTGTTGTTGGCGGCGCGTGATTTGGATCCTTCTTCTTTTGTTTATTCATGTCGTAGCCGTTTTCTTCCTACTTGTGATGCGGTGTGCATATGCGCGTGTGTGTGTGTGTGTGTGTGTGTGTGTGTGTGTGTGTGTGTGTTTTGTATAGGCATGTGTGTACGAAAACGTGCGTGGGAAGGGGGGCTTATATATATATATATATATTGTATATATGGTTTTGTTTTTTTTTTCCTTTTTTCTGGCGGATGGCCGGCGGCGTGCTCTTCTGCGCAAGGCGAGGAGGGGGGGTAGAATAGGGGTGGGGTGTGTTGTGGGTGTGTGTGTGTGTAGGGTAGGGTGTGTGTGTGTGTGTTTTGTGTGTGTGTGTGTGTGTGTGTGTGTGTGTGTGTGTGTGTGTGTATTTGTGGACGTTGCTGCTCGTGAGGGCGTGTGTGTGTGCGTGCGTTAATTGCGAACTGCTCTCAGCGAGGGTGTGGTGTGTGGCGATGGGAGCTGCGGCGCACAGCGCATGGGTGAGAGAGGGGAGGGGGGGGTGAGGTGAGGTGTGTGTGTGTGTGTGTGTGTGTGTGTGTGTGTGTGTTGCCCGTGAGAGGGTGTGAGAGTGTTTCCTCGCGGAGCTGGCCTGAGCGGCCGGCTGAGAGAGAGAGAGAGAGAGAGAGAGAGAGAGAGAGAGAGAGAGAGAGAGAGAGAGAGAGAGAGAGAGAGAGTTTCCACGCAGAGCAATGAGAGGGAGAGTGTGAGGGATGGGAGGGGTGAGGATTGGGGATAAGAGAGAGAGAGAGTGTGTGTGTGTGGAGGAGAGGGAGGGGGGGGGGGGGGGGGGGGGGTTGTGGGCATGGGAGTTGTGTGGGTGAGAGGGAGAGGGGGAGGATGGGTTGTCTTGCATGGGAGCTTGAGGACGAGGAGGGGATTAGTCAATGGGTGGGGGGGGGGGGGGGGGGGGGGAAAGGAATATATCCGCGGCCAAAGAGGGAATGAGGTCGAGGGGGGGGGGGAATGAGGCCGAGGGAGGGTGAGGCGAGCGGGTGGGGAAGAGGGAGGAGGGGTCGGGGGAAGGAATATTAGCGGGCCAAAGGGAGGTGGGGAATAAGGGTAGAGGGTAATGTGAGGGGGAAATGTAGGGTGAGTGTAAGAGTGAGTGTAAGAATACGGGGAGCGGAAAGGGGGGGGGGGGGGGGGGGGGGTTCATGCGGCTCTCACCGAGGGAGCACGAGAGAGGGGTCGGGCCTTTTCTGAGCTTCTGCCTGGCCGGGGGGGGGGGGTAAATTGGAAGAGAGAGATATTAGGGAAGGGGGGGTATGTAGGAAAAATGGAAGAGAGAGAGCTAGAGTGTTTTATCCAATGCACGTCGGGCGGAGGGGGGGGAAAATAAGCTGTGGTGGGGGGTACTGAGAGTAGGGTGGGGGGGGGGGGGGGGGGGGAGGGGGGTGAAATAAGTTTCTTTTTCTTTTTTTTCTCTCGATTTTTGAAAGTCGGCTATCAATGCTTATTGGCATTCGCCGTGAAGGTTTCGTGTTTGTTGTTGATTTGATCGACAGATTTTCTTTGCGACTAAAAATTGTAGCTGTATCGCTCTTTGTTTGATTGTCTTTCTTGCGAAATTCGGTTTTGTTGCTGCTATTGTCGGTATGGCGGTAGTCGTCTCCTTGGAGAGAATTTTCGTGGCAGAATTGGCCGTAGACCTTGTCTCTTTTGCTTTCCATTTGTAGCTTTGCTTTGTGGGTTTTTGTAGGTTTCTTGCTACTTCCGCGGTACTCAGTGTTTTGCTGCTGATTGGCACCCACATGGATCGGTTTGCCGGTTTTCTATGTTGTGTTTGTCTGCATGCCGATAGTACTTGTACTGAAGGGAGTTCCTATTGCTTCGTTTTCGGGATCCAAATGCAAGTCGCAGCTAATGTGATTAGAAGTAGGGTAAGTAGGAATTAAGAAAGGTTTCCAATCCATCTCACCCTCTGAATTGACATCACCAAAGTTGCTTGTGGAAAATTTCAGAGTTTTCAGGTATACGTGACTCATAAGGTGAGATCAAAGCTTTAAAATAGCATTTTTGGTCGTCACACTGATCTTGGAAAGGATATAGCAACCTACAAGTAAGTCAAAAAATCAACTTTCAAGATTAGGCCAAAAATCAACTTATTATCTCCCAAGTGATAGATGCATGCAAAAGCGAGTTTTATTGGCTAAAAGTGCTTGCATTAGCTTGTATAAGATCTGAATGCCATCAAGCTTCACAAAAGCACAGATTTTGTCATGTATGTAATAAACGCCTTTTAAGTTGTCATGTATGTAATAAACGCCTTTTAAGTTTTTGCTGAGCATTTTCTTTGGAATCCATATCTGTTTCTGCTTCTGTTGAGTTCTTCTATTGTACTGATGTCTGTCTACCATGTCATTTCTATCCTTTCGCACCCATACTTGTTTGTCGCATGTTGCTAACCTTGATCTTGACACTGCGGTCTGTTTTGTTGGATGTTTGTAGTGAACATGGTTGGCAGTTCCTTGTTTGTTCGCCATGTTGTTCTTTAGTGGCACCCTTCCTTTTGGCTCTTTATCTAGTGATTGCATTGCCACCAGCTGATTCTTCCTGGGTTGCTGAGTAAAGGTTACCACCTGTTGTTCTTGTGCATACTGAATTTTGACTACATCCGCATTCCAATCTATCTGCACATTATACTCTTTTTGCCAAGGTTGTCCCAACAACATGGGGTGTTGTGTGCTTTCATCCTCAACCACATAGAACTTGTGTGGGTAAATATTTTGATGTACTTGTACATGCAATAAAATCCAGCCCACTGTTTTTAGCGAATGTGATGTAATACTTTCCAGCACTTGTGGAGGAGGAATCTCAAAGCTCGAGCGAGATTCTCCTAGCAATCCATAAAACGAGCAGGATAGGGCAAGGCACATATACAAAACAAAAACCAAACATGATTTCTTAGCCTTGACTTCAAGCACAACAACAAAAAATTAATTCAAGATTGCACTTATTTTTAATGGTAAATCAACCACAAATTTTTGACCGACAAAACCCTTTGAACAAGGTTTGGGTAGAGTGTTTCCTTTGATGGGCTAGAACACTTGGAGCCATTACAATGGCATGTTGATATTCCTCTCCAATTTCAGCCCCCAATCAAAGGATTAAACCACAAGATTTACACTAAAAAGGTAAGGTTGTTGCCACTGAAACAAATCTCATGAATAAGGAGAGTTTGGGAGCTCTTCACTTCTTCTTCTTCTCCTCTCTCTCACTCTACGTCAAGTTATTATGGGTTGATGTACGATACCATACTATTCATTTTTAAGTTACTCTAGAGAAAACTGTGGGAACTTGAAAATAATTCTAATAATGAGGTCATTCTTTTGAGAACTCCACATCATGGTATGTATTAAAGTTTGTGTCAAACTATCATATGAAGCCTACCATCAAGGGGGTGGAAAAGTTAGTGGTGCTACCAAAGATGGTGGTGACAAAGGTGTCAAGGGAGGTGGTAATGGTGGGGGATTATAAGGAGTGCTTTGATAAAAGAGTATGCAAGGTGGATAAAGTTATGAGCACTTTTCTTAGGATAACTTCTCCCCATGCAAGTTCTCTTTCACCCAACCATGTTGATAAACAAAAGAAACCTAGGTTTAGTATATTTCCATCTATAAATTTTGAGATTTATCTTCAAAATTCAAAGTAGAAGGTGAGAAAACCAACATATTTTAGAGAAATTTAATAGAAAAACTTTCTCTTAAATTTTCCATGTTTATATGAGCATTCCTCAAAGTTCGTAGACTGCTTGGGATCCCAAGTCTACTGACTTGTCCATCATGCCTCGACGCAGATTACTAACACAATGTGTGATGCCCTTATGCTGAAAGAATTTTTTGGCAACTTCTAACTCTAACTATAATAATGGAGATAAGCGTCTCTCGAAACTGCCACATGGCAACAGGAAGTGGGCGCGTGTCTACGATTCTCTCTATTTTCTTCAGGAGCGTTTAGAGATACCAAACGTCGACTTTGATATGAGCTTGCCCTCGATGAGATTGACACCCTCTTCCTCAGCCCGCCCCATGGACCTCCATATCTATGCTACGCGAGAATGGACAGGGATCATTGTCTCTCTCTCTCTCTCTCTCTCTCTCTCTCTCTCTCTCTCTCTCTCTCTCTCTCTCTCTCTCTCTCTCTCTCTCTCCCCTTCCTTTTAACGGGGTGTAGTCATTGCCATTCGGCATAGAAGCAAATAGCAATGAAGAGGAAAGTGAAGGAAGGATCTCTGGCAGGGAAAGGATAGCCTCTCTCTCTCTCTCTCTCTCTCTCTCTCTCTCTCTCTCTCTCTCTCTCTCTCTCTCACACACACACACACACACACACACACACACACATCGTGTTGCCCAGTCGGGAAGACCTCCAACATCTGCCTCTTAAGTTGTGTCACAACTGCCTTGCACAAAGCTGGGTGCGGACACATGTGCATGAGCAGCACCAACACACCCTTAAAACATTTTGCGGGCATATCCTCGAATAGAATGTTGCATGCATACCTCTCCAACCATGCAGACATGCGACTGACCAAAATCATCGTAAACTCCTTACTGCCATTCTCTTTGTCACCGTCTAGATGCATATCCGCCTTTTACTCCCGCTGCAGCTGCTTCTCTATGAAAATCACATTGGACCAAAGGTCCAAGTTGTCAGAATTCCCTAACACATCATGCACTATACTGATGTACGTCCGTCATGGAAGAATTTGGCACATAATCCTTTGCACATGGACAATATCAAGGCAAGGATATAAAGTCCTCAAGAAGTGTGATCTTGAGGCTAGGAGACTCCATGGAAGTGAAAATGCATGGGAGTTTTAACCAAATACTACTGAGTTCCTGGTCTCCCATATAAAGGAATTAAACAAATTGGTAGCTCTAGTTTCAGCTTCGCAGGCATGCACTTGCACCTGCAATATCACGACAAACAAGATGAGTTTTCGAGCAACGCCAGCACCGTTCTCACGTTCGTCATTCAATAGAGTAGCCACGTTGCAATGCCGGTGTTGGGACGTGCTGGAGACGAGCATCGACACATAAAAAATAACAATACATGCCAGCTAATTAGGCAGGTGCTCCAAGATCGAAGGCGTTGAACATTATCGCTCATCTCCGGTTATGAGCTTGGTAGCATTAACTACTATGTGCGGCCCGTCCAGTGTTAGAAAAAAATCGGGGTCTAGTGTATTTTAACCGGCTGAAATTATAAAATCCTGGTTAGATTTTGAGCTTGCCTTTAAGAAAACTGGAAAATTTACATAAGTTTTAGTGTAATTACCGGCAAAAGCTTCAAATTTTGACCTAAAAACCGGGAGAATTTCAAGTTTCCCCTTATTTTGTTCGGTTAGGAAAAATGTATTTTTCTAGCCCTGGGCCCGTCGCTCCTTTCACATGACAATGGACACGGCCGCCGACCTCACGTGGTTGCAATGCAAGCCCTACCACCCGTGCTTCGAGCAGCTGGACCAGCCCATCTTCGATCCCCGAGTGGGCTCAACAAGTCTTCCCATGATTAGAGGCGACTGATCCCCTCTCTCCAATCTCCTGGGCGCCGCCTCCAATTAAATGTCGACGCCGGACAGTCCCATTTGCGCCTACCTCAAAGTGTAAGACGACGGTGGTATGACCGTCGGCCAAGTCGTTTTCGACACTCGTGCTGCTTGACTTCCTGTTCGGCGCCGTCGGAGCTGCTGTGACCAAGCGGGCGGCCTCGAGGCCATGGCGGGAATCATGGGTCTAAGCCGCGTCCCCCTCGCCTTTCCATCATAGCTGCATCGTAGAGCACTCCGCGTCTCCACTCATCGTCAACCCTCAACATCCAATCTACTACTACGTCGAGCTTACAAGTATCTGCATCCCAAATCACGCCTGCCCTCTTCGACATCAACCCACGCACCGGCTTACAGATCGACCCCATTGCAACCATCATTCAACTTCATCCCACAACTACTTAGTCCTCTCTCTCTCTCTCTCTCTCTCTCTCTTAGTTTTTTTTAAAAAAAAACTGAGAGAGAGAGAGAGAGGTGCTCGCCTCCTCTCTCCTACCAAGGCACTGTTTCACAACCTACCAGGCAAGCGGAGAGAGAGAGAGAGAGAGAGAGAGAGAGAGAGAGAGAGAGAGAGAGAGAGAGAGAGAGAGAGAGAGAGAGAGAGAGGTGCTCACCCGGTTCTCTCCTACCAAGCCATTGTAGCTTGAGCGTGAGCTTGCTAGCCCACTTTGGCCAATATGCGTGCAGAAGTCGACGCAGGCAAGCTCACTGTGTGTGTGTGTGTGTGTGTGTGTGTGTGAGAGAGAGAGAGAGAGAGAGAGAGAGAGAGAGAGAGAGAGAGAGAGAGAGAGAGAGAGAGAGAGAGAGAGAGAGAGAGAGAGAGAGAGAGAGAGAGCTGTGGCTTGGGCAAAGCATGTGGTTGAGTACCACCACCATAGCCTCTTTGCAATCTCCAGGGCTTCAAGAGGGAGAAGAGGGATGTTGACGTGTTGAGAGCGCCGGCCTTGCCTACTCCATCAAGCTTGCCATAGCTAAGAGTTGTCGTAGTAAGTGATGGAGATTCCGTCGATGTAGACACCCTCGGACAGATGCAAATCTCATTCAAGCTGGTGTTATTGAGTGGTATTCCAAAATTGCCTCCTTCACCATATTGCTAAGGTCTCTCAAGCTTGTTGGAAAGAGAGGGATGAGCAAGATTGCTAGTGATGAGAGAAGAGGGAGCATGACTGATCACAGCTGAGGCTAGTATATCTTGCAAAATGGTGTGGTCGATGGGGTGCAAAGGAAGAAACGGCTAGGAGATGTGATGGGAGGAGGAGTAGACACCAAGGTTGAAGGAGGGAGGGTGGCAAGGGGAGGGAATATAGTGGGGGCAATGGGGGGTGACAAGGGCCATGATTGTACGAGGAGAGGGTAAGGTTAGTACAACATAGGGAAGGGGAGGGGGGAGATTTTGGGGTTGAGAGAGAGAGAGAGAGAGAGAGAGAGAGAGAGAGAGAGAGAGGGAGGGAGGGATAATTTAAGGACGAGGAGAGAGAGAGAGAGAGAGAGAGAGAGAGAGAGAGAGAGAGAGGGAGGGAGGGATAATTTAAGGACGAGGAGGAGAGAGAGAGAGAGAGAGAGAGAGAGAGAGAGAGAGAGAGAGAGAGAGAGAGAGAGAGAGAGAGAGAGAGATCCTGGCAATGTCAGTGTGTCTATTTGAGGGGTCATAAAAAAGGTAGCGGGGGTTTCAAGGGCGAGAAGAGGAGTTGCTTCCTGAAAGGAAGAGGGATGAGTCTCTGAGTAATTTGAGAGGCGTTACACACACACAAAAAATACAGAGAGAGAGAGAGAGAGTAGAGAGAGGAGCGAGCAACTAGAGTATAGCAGTTGCCCATCGCCCAACAGGGCGAGACAAAGCAAAGAACTCAGAGCCGCCGCCCACCGCCTCTTAAAGCAACTGTAATTGCCAAAGAGAAGGGCGCCTCAAAATCCTCCTCCCCCACTTGAAACTCCGCCAAATTTGGGCCTTCGCTCGAATCGCATCATCTTCAGATCCCCTTTTCTTAACGATTTTCTTAAAATCATGCACACATGCTCACACACTCGCTACACCTGCAGCAACCCAGACCTTTGGCTGCCATCACGCCTTCTTGTGTCCATAGTCATTGCACATGTGACCATGTTTCCATACTCTTCACTAGCACATTGACAAGAGAGACAGAGACAGCGTGTCCCACCCCACTTGCCCAGCACCTGCTATATTGGCTTCATTGTAGAGCAACAAATCCCTCCCCACCTCCTCACGCATCTGCTTTGCCTGCACCGTATAGCAAGTCACGCAAAAGAGAGAGAGAGAGAGAGAGAGAGAGAGAGAGAGAGAGAGAGAGAGAGAGAGAGAGAGAGAGAGAGAGAGAGAGAGAGAGAGAGAGAGAGAGAGAGAGAGAGAGAGAGAGAGAGAGAGAGAGAGAGAGAGAGAGAGAGAGAGAGCTTGGTAGCCTGCATGTTACCACATCTGATTAAAAAATGGGTATCTCAAACATAAAAATTCCTTTCGTTGAATTTGCCAAGAGAAAGTTTAAGAAAATTAAGCTTATTTTTTGGGGCTTTACACTATTTTTCTCTATATTTGGACGGAATTTCTCCTTTTCCGCTTACCCTCAACTGGCCTACTACTCGGTTTAACATACTGATAGGTTCATTATTATATCTGTTGCAATCTTGCCGAGATTCCAACGGGTGCAACATTGGCCTTTGCAAGTTGTCCAGCCAAAAACTTAGCAAGCTGGACTCAAACTCTTGCTGCTCCACATGTGCATCTTCAAGTCAACTGAGCTAACAATGTAGGAGGCTGCATATGTTGCGTGGCATAGTGCAGTGCATTAATAAAAAAAATAACCAAGCCCCCCCAAAAATTGCTTGGCCACGCTGTCGTTAATGACTGTGTGTCATTGACCTCATACTATTGCTCATGCTAGCGTGCTATAATAGATGACTCCACGCCCTTCCTTTTGTCAGTCCTATCCTTTGTCTTCACAACAAGCATCTCTTGGGATTCGTGTCGTACTTTTTTTTTCAAAAATTATTGGGACATACTAGCATTTTTTAAATTGAAAAGGGAATAACAAGTAGGAATCATCATTGAGTAGCATTACTTTGATACATTATCTGAACTATCTTTCTTTAGTTCGTTAACAATCGCACAATCTTTGAAGTGTAATTACTCTTTATCTTCTTCAAAGAACAAGTCACGACTCTCTCATCACTTCCACCATTTGGTAAGTTAAAATCTAGATACCAAAAACTTGGTGTTGAGTTGCTACATTGTTTGACTTTGACATTCTCTCATGAGCCATTTTTTGTAAAAATAACAACACATATATAGACAAGATGGATATTAATACACCCATAAGGACCTAGGGACCTAGAATCCCTGTCGAGGGAAAGGCATTGGTGAATGATATCGAGGGAAACGCCACCTGTACTAATGCCCATGAGCATGACGTAATAGTAGTTCACCAGACGTGTGTTTAGATTATTGATGAGCAAATTTAATATAGTGCCTTCCGCTAGGGGGATGCCAACCTCAAGATTCCCATTATGATCATGTGTAGTAAAGAAGCACGATACATATCTCGGGTTAGCCATCAAGGAGGCAAGAAGGCATAATTGATGACTGAAGCAGCTTACAACACACACACACACACACACACACACACACATAGAAGGTAGAACCGATTAGAGGACATTGAACATAAAGTGACATCTGCGTGTTTTGTGTATGGCAGGGAGGACATATGTCATAAAATCTAATATCTAACCAACCCAAATGATTTTCTCATGTTAAACTAAGAATTTAATCTTGGAGAACAAACGGGACAAGGGTTAGAATATAGACATGTGCTTATGGATCCATCTCAACACACGGCCAAGGTTAAAGGGGTCCAATGAGAGATGGTATGTTAAAGAGCAATGTTATCTAATGGAGCTTAAATACCTTAGGGTTAGCTTCATCAAATACCTCCAAAAGTTAGTGTTAAAAAGTCATTTTACCTTAGGCAAGCTAGGGTTGACCTTGAGATGGGAACCCTACCCAAGCATGAGGTGCTTGTCAACTTGCTAACTAAAGTGCTTAAAATGTTTGTGGAAACCTTGCCCAAAGCTTGAGGTGATTTTTATGCTTAAAATGACTAAGGTTCTTGAAGTGTTCAATTCAAAGACAAACTCTCATGAGTCATCAACGGTTTCATGCTTGATTGACTAAGTGCTTGAAGTATTCAATTCAAACCGAATGAATTAAGAATCATAAAAGACACATGTCCAAATGATCCTCCACATGTGGCCCTCATGATGTGCTTGAATCCTATTATATAGGTTTTAAAGGGGTGCAATGAGAATCTATATGCATAAAAATAAATAATTAAGTTCTTTCTATAAGAGGAAACAGAGGACACATGTCCAAATGAAATAATTAAATCATACGAGCAAGAGAGAGAGAGAGAGAGAGAGAGAGAGAGAGAGAGAGAGAGAGAGAGAGAGAGACGTGTGGACCAAGAATGAGAGGGGGGTATACTGTCCCACACACACAGACACATTGTCTCATTGTGTGGAGTGCAAAGTGCAAGAGCTCTATCTCCTTCTCCAACCTTCAATGCTTAAGCTTGCCATCTTCTTCATCTTCATTATTATGCTATCATGCTATGCTAAGCAAGAAGAGTGATGATAAGTGAGGAACTATTTCTTTCTCTTATGGATGATTCTTCTTCCTATTCCCTAGACTCATTCCCCACTAGCTCTCTCCACCTTCCAAGGTGTTTGAGGCCTTGAGACTGATGCTTGGGATAGTTAATGCTTTTTGCAAAGTTTATAGTATGCTTGTGATGCATGAAGATTTCCATCTTCATTGCATCACCTAAGTCACAAGGAACACAAAGATTGTATTGTATCAAGTCTCTCTTGATGTGAGAATCTATAATACAAACGCCTTTTGGAAGGGGGACCGCCTCCAAGTAAATCTGAGCCTCAACTATTGTGATGTTCTCTAATACTCTCTCTCTCTTGCAAAAGTAATGTTCATGCCAAGTTAATTAAGTACTATGTTTATGTTGCTACCATCATCAATTTTACCCTCTATATTCTCAAAGTAATCTCACAAAAATGCTCACTCGAATTCTCTTAATTCCACTATTCTCAATGTTCATAGGCCATTTCCATTTTATTGGTATCAGAGCATTTGGTTTCTCTTTTCTTGCTTAAGAAGAGAGGTCCTTAGGTAGCCTATTAATGGTTGATTTTGTTAACTATATTAGGGTAAGTGGGACTAGGATCTATTATCGGTTTTGTTGAGCCCACTATGTGGGATATGGTGCACACCTCGGGAGCTTTGGTCTTAATAATGGGGTCTTTTTACACCTGCCTACGGCTTTACCATTATTGAGACATAAGAAGTCCAAAGGGAGATATCCCTTGGCAATTATGCTATGTTAGACCCACCCTACTACTCTCTATGATTAACCAATTCAAGCAGTGGATGTAGATACTTAAGTGCTTATATCAATGGCTAAGAGGAGTAGCAACTAAGGTTTTGAATTTACAAAGAATACACTAAGTAAACACATAAGTACAATTATCATGGCTAACAATAACCAAGAGAGTAGAATGAACATTGATAACTTTGATTTTGCACATGAGGGTGCTAATGAAGATGCTCGCATGTTTATCAATTATCTTGTTACTAGGTTGCATCAAACTATGAGCAACCCTACTTTGCAAGCCGAAGTTACTCAACAACTTCGTGCTTATGGGATTTCCCTTCCTCTCCAAGGAGAGAGAGCTTAAGAGGCCTCTTGATGAGACCCCCAAAAGAAAACTCTCTCCCATACGATAGGAGGAATCCAAAGAGCAAGAAAGAAATGAATTCCTAAGTTTCATTAAGGATGTGGATCCACGAAGACGACGGTCTAGAAAATCGCCAACTGCTCCCATGAGGAAACGTCCAACAAACAGTCCTTCTCCTCTTCACTCCGAAAGGGAAGAGAGGAAACAAAGGAAGAAAAGTTCAAGAAAGAGGTAACCATCTTCTCCTTCTTCTTCACCTTTCTTCTCTCCCAATGAAAGCTACGGCTATTCTCATAGAGAATACAAGAGGGGAGGACATCGCAAATCGTACCCTGCATGGCGAAGATCACCAAAGCTCAAGAAGTTCAAAAAGGGAGAAAAGAGTATCTCTTTTCTCCCCTTTCTCCCCTATGATGGCACCTTTGGCAAAGTATTAGCCTTCATCCATCAATTTGATATGGCATTTGGAGACGAGGGCTTCACGAAGTCCTCCAAGCTAGATTGTGTAGCTATGCACTTCCAGAAATCGGCTTGTCAATGGTGGGCTATCCTTCGTGGCAATGGTGAAGCCCCAAAGACATGGAAAACTCTACGAGTTTCCATCATGAAGCAATTCCTAGAAAGCGATGCAAAGGACAAAGTACTTACCAAATGGTGCAGTTTGAAGCTTTCTATTACATGAGTCTATTCACAAATATATGGACAAGTTTTGACTAAGACTTTATCTCTTCTACCTCTTAGTCGAGGGCGACTATGATTTCAAGAGAGAGTTAATGTAATAAAATCTAATTATCTAGCCAACCCAAATGATTTTCTCATATTAAAATGATCATTAAATGTGGGAGAGAAAATGGGAACAAGGGCTAGAATATAGACATGTGCTTATGGATCCGTCTCAACACGCAGCTAAGTTTAAAGGGATCCAAATGAGAGATGGTATGTTGAAGAGCAATGTTACCTAATGGAGCTTAAAGATCTTGGGGTTAGCTTCATTAAAGACATCCAAAAGTCAGAGTTAAAAAGTCCTTTGACCTTAGGCAAGCTAGGGCTGACCTTGAGGTGGGAACCATACCCAAGCATGAGGTGCTTGTCGACTTGCTAACTAAAGTGCTTAAAATGTTTGTGGGAAGCTTTCCAAAAGCTTGAGGTGATTTTTATGCTTAAAATGCCTAAGGTTCTTGAAGTGTTCAATTCAAAGATAAACTCTCAAGAGGCATCAACGGTTTCATGCTTGATTGACTGAGTCCTTGAAGTATTCAATTCAAACCAAATGACTTAAGAAGCATAAAAGACACATGTTCAAATGATCTTCCACATGTGGCGCTCATGATGTGCTTGAATCCTATTGGATAGGTTTTAAAGGGGTCCAATGAGAATTTAGATGCACAAAAATAAATAATTAAGTTATTTCTCTCAAAGAGGAAGAAGAGGACACGTGTCCAAATGAAATAATTAAATAATACGAGCGAGAGAGAGAGAGAGAGAGAGAGAGAGAGAGAGAGAGAGAGAGAGAGAGAGAGAGAGAGAGAGAAGACCAAGCATGAGAGGGGGGTATACTTTCCCACACACACAGACACAATCTCTCATTGTGTAGAGTACCAAGTGCAAGATCTCCATCTCCTTCTCCAAGCTTGTTGAGAAGTGGAGAGCCTACACCAACACTCTTGGCTATGGAATGCAAATCCAACCAAGAGCCATGCTTCAATGCTTAAGCTTGCCATCTTCTTCATCATTACTATGCTATCATGCTATGCTAAGCAAGAAGAGTGATGATAAGTGAGGAACTATTTTTTTCTCCTATGGATGATTCTTCTTCCTCTTCCCTACCCTCATTCCCCGCTAGCTCTCTCCACCTTTACAGGTGTTTGAGGCCTTAGGACTGAGGCTTGGAATAATTAATAATTCTTTTTGCAAAGTTTATGGTATGCTTGTGATGCATGAAGCTTTACATGTTCATTGCATCACCTAGGTCACAAGGAACACAAAGATTGTATTGTATCAAGTCTCTCTTGATGCGAGAATCTATAATACAAACGCCTTTGGAGGGGGGACCGGCTCCAAGTAAATCTGGTCCTCAACTATTGTCATATTCTCTAATACACTCTCTCTTGCAAAAGTATTGTTCATGCCAAGTTAATTAAGTATAATGTTGATGTTGCTACCATCAATTAAGTTCACCCTCTATGTTCTCAAAGTAATCTCACAAAAATACTCACTCAAATTCTCTTGATTCCGCTATTCTCAATGTTCATAGGCCATTTCCATTACATTGGTATCAGAGCATTTGGTTTCTCTTTTCTTGCGTAAGAAGAGAGGTCCTTTAGTAGCCTATTAATGGTTGATTTTGTTAGCTATATTAGGGTAAGTGGATTGGGATCTATTATCGGTTTTGTTGAGCCCACTATGTGGGATATGGTGCACACCTCGGTAGCTTTGGCCTTAATAATGGGGTCTTTTTAGACCTGCCTATGGCTTTACCATTATTGAGTCATAAGAAGTCCAAAAGAGCTATCCCTCAAAAATTCTGCTATGTTAGAGGCACCCTACTACTCTCTATAATTAACCAATTCAAGCCGTGGGTGTAGATACTTAAGTGCTTATTTTCAAAGGCTAAGAGGAGTAGAAACTAAGGTTTTGAATTGCCAAAGAATATACTAAGTAAACACATAAGTATAATTAGAATGGCTGACAATAACCAAGAGAGTAGAATGAACATTGATAACTTTGATTTTGCACATGAAGGTGCTAATGATGATGCCCCATGTTTATCAATTATCTTGTTACTAGGTGCATCAAGCTATGGGCAACCCTACTTTGCAAGCCAAAGCTTATGGGATTTCCTTTCCTCTCCAAGAGGAGAGAGAGCTTAGGAGGCCTCTTGATGAGACCCCCAAAAGAAGACTCTCTCCCATACGACAAGAGGAATCCAAAGAGCAAGAAAACAATGAATCCCTAAGTTTCTCTGAAGATGTGGCTCCACGAAGACAACGGTCTAGACGATCTCCAACTCCTCCCATGAGGAAACGGTCAACACACAGCCCTTCCCCTCTTCACTCCAGAACGGAAGAGAAGAAAGGAAGAAAAGGTCAAGAAAGAGGTCACCCTCTTCTCCTTCTTCTCACCTTCCTCCTCTCCCAACGAAAGCTATGGCTATTCTCCTAGAGAATACAAGAGGGGGGGGCATCGCAAATCATACCCTGCATGGTGAAGATCACAAAAGATCAAGAAGTTCAAAGAGGAAGGAAAGAGTATCTCTTTGCTCACCTATGACGGCACCTTTGGTGCCGCCGACAAAGTATTGGCCTTCATCCAACAATTTGATGCGGTCTTTGGAGACGAGGGCTTCACAGAGTCCTCCAAGCTACATCATGTAGCTATGCACTTCCAAAAATTGGCTTGTCAATGGTGGGCTAGCCTTCATGGCAACGGTGAAGCCCCAAAGACATGGAAAACTCTATGAGTTTCCATCATGAAGCAATTCCTTGCAAGCGATGCAAAGGACAAAGTACTTACCAAATAGCGCAGTTTGAAGCTTCTCTCACATGAGTCTATTCACAAACATGTGGACAAGTTTTGGGATTTACATCTCAAGGCTAATGTCTTCCAAAAGATTAGACTTTGTCGAGAAAAAGAAACAATATTGTGCGGGCTTACCTGTAGAAATGGCCGAGTATGTCAAGTCCCAACGGCTGGTTCTATCACCGAAGTAATCCACCACACCATGGTTGCTTCTCGCATCAAAGAAAAAAATGATACAAAGGGGAAAACCAATGCAGAAAATACTTCCCAAGGCACTTCCTACAAGAACAACAACAACAACAACAATAGGTCCAAGAAGAAGGGAGTTTATAGAGGTAAAAACAAACTCTTTCATGAAGAGCTTGAAGCTTTTTGGAAGGACCGTAAGTGTTTTAAGTGTGAGGAGCAAGGACATGACTATCGTTCTTGCCCCAAGAAAAATGCTCTCAATGAGATTCCTAGGGCTTCCACCATCGAAGCTCCAAAAGAGGATGCTCATTGCAAAGGATCATCTCTCTCCTATGCTTGGGGAAAGGTAAGGGAGCATGATGCCTTCATCTTGTTTGACCCTAGCTCTACTCACAACTTCATATCAATGGAGTTGGCCACCAAGTTGGGAATTCAAGCTTTCGAGATGGGAGATATTGTAACGGCTGACACAGATTTCAAGGGACAACAAGCCTCCGTTACTCCCTTGATTGGGAAGTTGAGGCTTCATATCCAAAGCTATGTCGACAAAGAAGATTTTTTCATCTCTCCTCTCCAACAACATGAGAATGCTATCCTAGGGGCACCATGGTTTGATCGCATGGCTGCCAACATGAAGTTCCCTGAAAGGAGAATCTACCTCACCTATAAGGGAAAGAACATGTATATAGATGCTAATGAGTCTGGTCGTACTATACCACTTGTAAATTCACCAGCTTTTGATAAGTCAATGAAAATCAAACGTCAGACAAAAATCCTACGGGCCATCAAAAGTATTATGCTAAATTAGCAAAAAGATACTATGATCCTTTTCAAATCTTGAAGCCGATCAATGACATGGCTTATCAACTAAAGTTGCCCAACCATTGGCTCAAACACAATGCTTTTCATGTGAGCCTACTTAAGCCCTACAAAAGAGAGCCACCAAGAGAACCAATTATTGAAGACCCTCCTGAAATCAAATACCAAGAAGAGGTGCTACAACCCAAAGCTATCCTTCGGCATGAAGACAAGGTACTACGTCATGGTAAGATTATCTGAGGATATCTTATTAAGTTCAAAAACTGTCCTTTTGAAGATGCTAAATGGATGCAAGGAATACAGCTTAAGGATATTATGAACCTTGTCAATGCTCACAATGCTGCACTAGAGTAGGCAAATGTAAATGCTTTCTAAATGAACAATGTTTTTGTCTTATAAGACTAATCTTTTTTTGTGCACAAATTTAAATAGTATGCATGCTTAGAATCATGTTTGTGATGACGACGTCACTCAAACACCAAGAAGAATTTGTCACTCTACTTTGGGACTATGATATCGACTAAAGAGCAGACATGCTTGCGGGCAGCTACGTCTCCCAAGCACCAAATGAGCTAGCCATCCATTCTGTAATGACGTCGCAGTGTGAAAAGGGATCATCTACCCGCTAAGAAACTAGACTAATGACTAATAATTTATCTCTTCTACCTCATAATCAAGGGCGACCATGATTTCAAGAGAGAGGTAATGTCATAAAATCTAATATCTAACCAATCCAAATGTTTTTCTCATATTAAACTGATATTTAATGTGGGAGAATAAACGGGAACAAGGGTTAGAATAGAGACATGTGCTAATGGATCCGTCTCAACACGTGGCCAAGGTTAAAGAGGTCCAAATGAGAGATGGTATGTTAAAGAGAAATGCTACCTAATGGAGCTTAAATACCTTAGGGCTAGCTTCATTCAAGACCTCCAAAATTTAGTGTTAAAAAGTCCTTTGCCCTTAGGCAAGCTAGGGCTGACCTTGAGGTGGGAACCCTACCCAAGCATGAGGTGCTTGTCGACTTGCTAACTAAAGTGCTTAAAATGTTTGTAGAAACCTTGCCCAAAGCTCGAGGTGATTTTTATGCTTTAAATGACTAAGGTTCTTGAAGTGTTCAATTCAAAGACAAACTCTCAAGAGGCATCAACTGTTTCATGCTTGATTGACTAAGTGCTTGAAGTATTCAATTCAAAACAAATTCTTAAGAAGCATAAAAGACACATGTTCAAATGATCCTCCACATGTGGCCCTCATGAGGTGATTGAATTATATTGGAAGGTTTTAAAGGGATCCAATGATAATTTACTAGGCATTGACCAAAAAGTCAACCCACAGAGTAGACAGGACATGGTCGAACATGCAACCTCTTGATCATAGGGTGTTTCCCTTACCGATACATTGGTTGCATGCACATGCAAAAGCACAGATGCCTGCGCTTTATATTTTTAAAGGTTGTGGTGCCCCCACAAAAAGTGTCGTTACTGACTGTTCATATCAGCTCCACCTAGCTACATGCATACAAGCAAGCTGAAATTTAACCACTGTGGTTCCACATCGGAAAGGGAAAAAGAAAATTTGCACTAAAGGTACTGTCGCAAACCTTTGATTGAGAGATTTAACCAGGCTCACTCTAGTGGTTGAGACTGCTGCACGGTGGTAGTTGTGCATGCCAGACGCATCATTATGGGGTGCGGCTAAATGTTGGGTTGCATGCGTTGGCATGCACTGGCCTTTGGTGCAACTGGTCGTTAGTGGCTTAGTGCTACCGAAGTGACATCATAATGGACTACAACAACGATTTTTGTCATGTAGACAAGCTACCCCCTCGCAATGAAGCCTAGTGTTTGATCGAACGATGACCGACGACAATGTTGCAACTAGAAATTCTACCGACATCAAGGTTGACAATAGGTCCAAGGTAAAAGACTTATGGCACCGCATGATGCATGCTCTCATTCTATAGCTAACACTGCAAGTTGACAAGTCATGGCATCATCTACTATTGTGGATGGCACAGGAGTAAAGGGTAGCTAATTGGAGATGCGAGTCCTAGGGTTCCCTCCTATTGTTGCTGTTTGATATTCACTATGAAATTTAATCCGCCTAGTCGTTCTATGGTTCAAATCCCTTAGATAGACATTTGACATTTCTTTGATTTGTCACTACGATGATTTGCTTATGTGTATCTCATTCTTCATCTAGAGCTATTGGTCATAAGTCCAAGACTCAATCACAAATACTTCTAAAATCTCTATCGGAATATTCTTACAACTTTAAATATTCTCTACTACTTCTCCTTGCAACACAAGGCATAACGAGTCTTTTAAGAAGGAGGTTCTATTGACTTAATACTCTCTCTAATTAAGTTTATTTATTATCCTCTCTTTGGCTTCATCAATTATTACCACTTGATTAGCCCAATTGACTATATAATCCCAAGCTGACATAAATATAATAACAGACATTGGATGCCAATATGTATATGTAGGTAATACGATTACACTATTTATCTTACTACGATGGGAGGAAACAAGTTGGTCTCTAATCCTTTCTTTTTTTTTTCCACTAATGATCTTGTGTAATCAACATAAATTTCTACCAGTTGTATGAATTTATTGACATCCACAAACATAAGAAAATAAAATACTTGGCTATTGATTACCAAGATTTTGTCATTATTCAAACGTAGTCTGTGCTCTGATACTACTGCTACAGTTGAGAGCACAGAGAGCCCTACAAAATATGGGAAATAACATAACATAGACTAAAAACGACATATCCACGTACCTAGCAAGTCGGACAAATGCATAATTAAAGCTATACACGAACAAAGAGAGATAGAGAGCGAGAGAAAGCACGTGTGGATGCACCTCCTAGAGTAGAGTGCTACACCGACACAATAAGAGAGGAGAGAGGGGAGCAGTGTTAACTGAGTCAACGTCAGTTAACAAGAGCTGCTAAAGACCGAAGACATACGGATGCACATCGAAGATCAACATGAAGAAGCAGTAAAGATTGGAGTTACATATTTTTCATGTTTTCCCAAAATGGTCATGTATTGTAAAATCCCGATTTATTTCAAGCCATTGTAATATTTTAATGTGTTACGGGCTCAATGGGAGTTCCAAGCTGTAAAGAACATGTCAGCTAGTGTGCCTAGGTAGCAGATTCAATAAGTGGTGGAGTTCTAAAAGCCTTGGGCGGCCGGACATTATATATTTTTACCCTAGGTATATAAGGCAGTGTGTAAAAGAAATTAGGTTTCTCAAGCTCATTTGTTGAGAGCACTCTTGGTGAGAGCTCTTGAGGTGTGTGGCTATGGAGTCCTTGAGCTTCTCCTTGCTCATGTGACTTGATTAACACTAATCAATGATTCATTCTCTTTCACTATGTCTCTCTCATGATTCTTATGATTGTCTATGATGCTTAGATTAGCTAAATTTTAACTAATTAGTGGTTAATCCCTCTCTAATCTTGTGGCATTGCCCTCTTTTTCTTGTGTGCGCATGTAGGTTTGATTGGAGTGTGGTGCTCAATAGATCTATGTGTGTGTGCTTGCGATTAGTGTGGTGCATGATAGGATTAGTGTTGTGTGCATCTTGCAATCTTAGTGTGTGTGATTGGGTTGATTAGAGGTGAAGAGAAGTGGATGTGGAGATTGCCCTTCATTGTGGCTTATCTCGTCCATAGGCCGAGAAGATCACCTCATAGAATTAACCATTTGTGTTGCAACGATTAGCTCACTAACCGTGTGAGTGTTTCCATGCCCTAGCCGTGTAGCTCATCCCTCTATATTGACAATTTTGTTGGTCATTGGAGCTATTGCAACGATGGGACCCCCAGCATTTGGCGCCGTTGCCAGGGACGATAGCCTACACTAGTGTAATTGTGGCATAATCAAATGTGTTTCCTCACTAATTTCACTTGTGTGTTTATGTTTTTTGTGGATTTTGGATGTGTGTACATGAAGCAATGTGTTCATAATTCCCTAATGTGTCACCGTATCTTGCCAATTGTGTGTTTACACACTCTAATTTCACATTAACTCCTTCCTAATTTGACTAATTTTTGCTAACTTACTAATTTGCTATGAAGGATTGGAGCATTCGACCATTCAATTGATCTTCAACGGAAAGGTAATCAAGGTGGTATTCTCAACCTCCTTAGAATCTAGAGGTGTGTAGAATTGTGTAGCAATGTAATACTATGCTATGTTGATGCAATGTGGATTGGAATTTTTTTTATTTTTCGTTTAAGATTTGGTGGCGTATGATTTGACAAGTTTCAATTGCTAATTGGTGATTGTGGATTGCTAATTTGGTGCCTAATTGAGTTAATTGCATGCTTGGATGGTCAATTTCAAGTGTGTGTGCACTAAAATCAAGTGTGTGTGCATTCTAATTGAGTGTGTGTATGTTAATCTTAGGTGTGTGTGCACTATTTTGCTTATGTTTGTGCACCTAAAAATCAATGTGTGCTTAATGATTTTTCAATTGTGATGATTGATTTGTGTTGTGCTCATGCCCAACTAATGCAAATTCGACAAGTTTAACCCTTTTCTGTGCGCACCTAAAGATTGGTAAAAACTGCCAATTGTTGTGTGTGTGTGTGTGCTTAGAAGTGTTTAAATTGCATGATTGATTCATATTTTGATTGCATAATTGATGTGTGTAATGATTACTTTCTGCATTTTTGTGCTCAAAATAGGATTTACACATTTCAATTGCGTTAAATTTTGACCTAAATTTGTCGATAATCTTGTTGGTTTAATTGCCTAGTCTTGATTTTATTGATGAAATTGTTTGGCAATTGAATTGATGTGATTTGTGTAATTTTATTTGGCTACACTATTCCCCAATGTGTGGAGAATTTGTAGAAAGTTTTTGGGTATTTTTTGGATAATTTTTATATTTTTTGACTATTTTTGTTCGCTTAATCCAAAAAAAATTGATATTTTGCAGTCTTCACGAGCTATTTTGTGTGTGCATACTTACGGAATTATTTTGTTCGCATTTATGCCTTCCGTGGTCAAATTTTGAGCGTTTCGATACCGTGCCTTGCGGGGGCCGGGTGGACAATTTTATCGAAATTGGCGTTTTAAAGAAAAACTGCTATTTTCGGGCTGCTTTTGCGTGTCGGAAATGCTCGATTGTGAATGACGATGATTTTCTAAGGTTTCTAGAAATTTTCAACAAAAAAAAGAATTGTTCTGGCGATTTTTGGGATTTTCAGGTGAATTTTAGCTTTTTCGGCTAATTTTTGGCCTATTTTTGGCATTTTCGGATGAGTGAAAATCAAATAATAATAATAATAATAATATTTTCGGGCTTCGGTACCGTGCTTTGCGGCGTGTAAACTTTCGATGGACAGATCTTTATGATCTGCTAGGGTAATTATCGTCGACAAAAAAATTCTTTTCTTCTTCTTCCCTCTGCGAGTGAACCCACTCTAACTCTCCCACTCACTCTCTCGCATGGTCTGCCAGACTGTCTGCCACCCACATTTTACGCTCTCTCTCTTCTCGCTTCGCTCCTACATGTGCCCTTCCTCTCTCGCCCTTGTCTTATTCTCTCACACGCTGCTGTCGACGAGCTCATAATGGCCTCCCAAGCCCACTCTCTCTCTCTTTTCCCGATGTCTGCCTTTCAGTGCAACTCAACACACTCACACGCCATTAACTCTCCCACTCCCTCGTACTCCTCCACCTTGTCGCACTCTCTCTCTCTCACGCTACCAATCGTGGACACGCGTGCACCAACCCTCTCTCTAACTCTCTCTCCTCCCTCTAACTCATCCACTCACTCTCTCTCTCTAACTTTCTCTCTCTCTTACTCTCTCCTCCCACTAACTTATTTCCTCTCTCTCTCTCTCTCTCTCTCTCTCTCTCTCTCTCTCTCTCTCTCTCTCTACTGCCACACCACGCGAGAACCCCTCTCTCTCTCTCTCTCTCTCTCCCTTGTGTCGTGTACTCTCTCTCTCTCTCTCTCTCTCTCTCTCTCTCTCTCTCTCTCTCTCTCTCTCTCTCTCTCTCTCTCTCTCTCTCTCTCTCTCAGGCGAGCTCACTCTTTCTTCTCTCTCTCCTCTGCGCCAGACAGCAATGAGCAGACCCGCCATCAGTGCTGCCATTTTTTCAGCATGCGCAAGCTGTTGCCTCTACGCGCCAGATCCGCAATAGGCATCGCCTATCCCACGCGTGCTCTGGTCAGCGTTTCCCTGCCTCTGTCCACGTGACCCGCCAGGTAAGGTTAGTAGGTTAGCTAGTTAGGTTAGTCTAATTAAGTTAGTTTAGGTTAGTTAGAATAAAAAATCACAAAATCATTAAATAAATAAATAAATATAAAAAATATAAAAAGAGAGTTTTAAAAAATCATTTTAAAAAAATAAAACCCATTAAAAATAGAAAACATTCTAAAAAAACATAAAAAAATTCTTGAAAAAATTAAAACTTATAAAAAATAGAAACTTCATTAAAAAATCACAAAAAATAAAAAACACTCAAGATAAATCATTAAAAAAAACATTTAAAAAAACCTAAAATTTTCAAAAAGTCACAAAAAATTAATTAAAAAATCTAAAAGTGGTCGAAAAAATAAACCGATAAATCACAATAAATTCTAAAAAATAAAAAAATCACAGATAATTCCCCAAAAATCACAAAAAATTGGTTAAATGTCACGAAAAAATCAGAAACTGTCCAAAAAAACAAAATAAAACACAAAAAATTCATAAAAACCATTAAAAATTTCATAAAAATTAAAAAACTCATGAAAAATTCTAAAATTCTCAGAAAAAATTTCTAAAAATCAAAAATTTTCCAAAAAATTATAAAAAACATAAAAAGACTAAAAAAATTAGAAAAAGCCAGAATGAGGCAAAAACGCAAAAAACACACGCACCGCCGGAAAAAATCACCCATAAGCAAATCAAAAGCCAAAAAGAAAATCCGAGAGGTGCACCGCAAAGTGAGCACAAATCAAGAACAACGCCCAAAAAAGGTGAGCGAAACGACCAACTCAAAGCCGTGAGCGGCAAACAAATTTCTAAATTTGTCAAAATCAAACTAAAAATTGCCACCAATCACGAGCGATTGCAAATTAATCTATTAAAAGCCTAGTTTTTCATCGTTTCAAAAGGTTGCAATTAATTTTGACACTGTCGAGCTAGAGTTAATCAACTCTTGTGAGTCTGAAGAGCAGTCAACGACAAAAGTGCTTTGAGAGAAGTAGTTTTATCAAACCCGGGCGGGAGAAATTCTACTAATTAATACCAAAATCTGCTAGGAGACAGTTTTTACAGAACAAGTCAGCATGGACTCAAGTCGAGCCGAGAATAAAAGTACAATTGCAACAGAGAAGATTCTGCAGCTATATGGCTACAATGGGGATAAATTTTTGTACACAGATTTAGAAAGTCATAGGTATCTTATGAGCAACAAAAGCAACACAGGAGCCACGATCTTATTGATCAGAGTAAAGCCAGATTTAGAGAACTCTTAGATGCTCACAGACTTCAGTGGAGCTAGGTATTGTAAGCTCAAAGATGAGGTGCAAATAGAAGTGCAAAAGATGGATCCAAGTGGTTATCCAGAAATCTGCACAAGTCAGCAAAACATACACTTGGTGCATATGCAATCACGATCATTGGACATGGATTATAGTGGTCATATCTATAATCGAGAACCAGAATTGCAAGATCCAATAGATCAACCAATAGAAGAAAATCTAATTGAAGAACCAAGTCAAAGACGGTACAAAGGTCACGACATAGCAATCTACTGCTTGATGCTCAGTGTTTTAAAAGAAGATGCCGACAACTTGGTGAGCATAGAAGCAGAAGCTCCTCAGCAAGAGCTTGACTTGACAAAACTAGCTGAAATACCACCAGTCATGGTGTATTGCTCAGATTGTGGACGCAAAGATGGACATTTTTCTGAAGATTGTCCAAGAAATCCAGACAACAAGGACACATCAACTGCCAAGCAAGGTACAGAGAAAATTGAAAATGAGAATCTCGATGTGAGTGTTGGGGTATAAAGCCCAATGTGGTCGCCCAGGTAAGTGGGCGGGCCGCCAGGTATGTACACATATTCTTTTGTAAAAACCTAATAAGAACTCACTATGCTCTACACATTACAGTAGAGCGCGTTCACCATATCGTCGTGCTCTTCTTCTCGCACTCTCTCTCGCGTCGCACTTCAGCTCGTACTCCTTCAATTGCTATCAGAGCTCAGATCGAGGCTCGGGGCAGCATTGCAGGAAGCTAGAGTCACCTGCTCAAATTGGAGTGAGATTCGACAGGTGAAGACATGGCCCCAAATCCTATGGGTGAGCCCGAAGTGCTCGGTGTTCTCAGAATTTCATTCTGAGGTCATCTCGGCCACCGTTCGACTTTGACAAAGTTCTGCGCGAGCCATTTTCGACTATGTGGTCTAGGCAGGTGCGGATCCGACTCTGCAAATTTGGGGTTTCGGCCTACAACTGTAGGTGCTGAGGATATCGGCACTTCGAGAGTGCTGATTTGTGGCTATCTACACATCGAAGGACGGCTCACAGTTTTTGGAGGCGTGTCACATATGACACGGGCACATCTACACACAGACTGTAAGCGACATCCACTAGTTCATCAGGTAGCTTGTGTTTGTTGCTTGATATTCCAGATTTCATCCTAACATTGCAGGTAATTCCACATGGGATGTATTGTCAGAGATGATGTATGTCTGTTGAGGGTTTGCTGGCTGTGAGTCACGCAGCAAACAACCTCCGCAACGGTTACAAAAAAGTGGGAAATTTGTGGATGTATGACTTTGTGGGAATTCTATGTATTGTCAAATTTATTGCAGCCTTTGTTGAGGGTCGAGTGAGGTTTTATTGAGCTCGGGGATTCTTGAATGTTGAGATCCTTTCGGTGATACAAGTCTTGGAGCACCCTTAGATAGGCAGCTAGGATGTATTGACTGTGAGTTAGACGGTTGGGATTGCATCTTTGCTTTACTGCCATTGAGGCATTGTCGTAGTCTATGCTTACAGGACAGTGACAGGACAGTGAGAGACAGTACAGGTGCAGGACAGGTTTACCCACAGCTTGCAGTGTTAGAGAGACAATGGTTTTTTGAGCTATTTTTTGGTCTGTTTTTTGAGTACACCAGAGCCATTTTACAAAGGAGACTCTGCTGAAATTTCTGCAAAATCTGAATCTTTCTTGGTTCATTTGACAGGTTGATATTGGTTCAGAGGTCAGTTTACAGGGGAAACTCTGCCGAATTTTTCCCAAGAAAGTAAACTATTGTGAAGCATAGCTATGGCTCGATCACATGACACTACTCTTTACAATATCAAGAAGCTGGATGTAACCAATTTCCCATTGTGGAAGAAGCAGATTTGGCACGTGTTGGTACAAAAGAAGCAGATAAAACCTATAAACCTCAAGGGGATAAAACCAGAAGATATGGACGAAGATGAATGGAGCGAAATGGATGAATTGGCACTTTCTATGCTGACTTTGGAAGAAAGCGTTCCCTTCAATGTAGCAGACAAGATGTCGGCTTATGAAGCATGGACAAATCTGAGTGATCTTTATGAGAAGCAGAGTGCAGCTTCACAGGTATACTGGCTTAAGAAGCTTGTTGACTTGAAGATGAAAGAAGGACACCTATGTCCAATCATCTGAATGAATTCAACACCATCTACAGTCAGTTGTCAGCTCAAGGTGTCAAGTTTTGATGAACCTGTTAGAGCTATGTTCCTGTTGATCACATTACCGGAAAGTTGGGACAGTTTTCGCACAGCTTTGAGTAATTCTGCACCTCCAGATGGTTTGACCATAGCAGGTGTAGAAGGCAGTCTACTTACTGAAGAAACCAATAGAAAGACAATGGACAAAGGCAAAGGAACAGCCTTAGTTGTCAGGGAAGGACCAAAGAAAAGTACAAAGGTGGAAAGAGGAATCAGCCTCGTAGCAAGTCCCGCAGTGCTAAAGGCAAGAGTGACATAGAATGCTACCATTGTGGCAAGAAGGGTCACATGAAAAGAGACTGCAGAGAATGGAACGCAGAAAAAGGTAAAGAGAAAGCTGAAGACCATGGTGAGAAGAACAAGTCCTCAGTGAAGATTCAAGAAATAAATGTGACAAACACTGTTGCAGAGGATGACAGTCTAGTGTCAGGAGACATATAATTCTTGAAGAATACAATGGACTCAGCTCTTCTTACAGCATCTGATGGAAATGCACTGAGTGACTGGATTATAGACTCATGGGCATCACTTCATGTGTCTCCAAACAAGGAGTGGTTTACCTCTTATGTGACCACTAAAGATCATGTTCGGCTAGGAAATGGGCAAACATGTGAGATCTTAGGTGTTGGAGATGTTCAATTGAAGTTTCAGAATGGCTCTTCTTTCACGCTGAAAAATGTGAGACATGTTCCCGCAATTACAAAGAGCTTGATCAACACAGGTTTACTTGATGATGCTGGCTACGTCACCACTTTTGGTCAGAACATGTGGAAGATATCCAAGGGTTCTATGACAGTAGCACATGGAGCAAAGTCTGGAGGACTTTACATGATTTATGTATCAAATGTCTCTAAAAATGTAATCAATGTAACCGAGCAGCCGAACGTTTCTTTGTGGCATAGCCGGTTAGGACATATGTCCAAGAAGGGAATGGAAATCTTGTCTCGTTTTGGTTATTTGCCTGGCTTTTCATTTAATAATTTTGAATTCTGTGAACATTGTCTGTATGGTAAGCAAACACAACATCCACATAAGCATAGAAGCAGTAGAAGAGATACACAGTTGGCACTTGTTCATAGTGATTTGTGTGGACCTATGCCTAACCTATCTCTAGGGGGAGCTTCTTACTTTATGACATTTATAGATGATTACTCGAGGAAAGTATGGTTTTACTTTCTCAAGCACAGGGATGAAGCGTTTAGTGTTTTCAAAACATTTGTGACACTTATGGAGAATCAGAGTGGCAAGAAACTTAAATGCTTATGCACTGACAATGGGGGAGAGTATGTTTCAAAGGCCTTTCAGGAATTTTGTGAGTCAAAAGGTATAAAACGTGAACTTACTGCTCCTTACAATCCTCCTCAAAATGGTGTTGCTGAGAGGATGAATAGGACCATACAAGAGAAGGTCAGAAGTATGTTGTCTAATGCACAACTGCCAAATGGGTTTTGGGCTGAAGCTATATCAACAGCTGTTCATCTTATAAATAGATCTCCTAGCAAGGTTCTGCAGAAGGATTCAGTGGCAGAGATGGTATGGTCAGGCAAGGTGCCCTCATACAAGCATCTTAGAGTCTTTGGCTGTGAGGCATATACTCATGTTCCAAAGGAATTTAGGAACAAACTTGAGCCAAAGAGTAGAAAGTGCATCTTTCTAGGCTATGGTAATTCTGGTGAGATGGGGTACAGACTTTGGGATCCCGAATCCAAAAAGGTTATCTGCAGCAATGATGTTCACTTTAATGAAGCCAAATATCATTCTAAACCGGAGAGGGTTGAGGAGATTAGAAGAGTTGTCTTCCAAGAAGATGGACCTGCACGTGCAAGACAAAATGTTAGGGCTCAACAAGAGCAAGGACAGGATAGAGTGGAACCATAGGTTGTGGCTGAGCCTAAGCCACCTATTTTGTGTAAATTTTGACGTATCACGCGACCTCCTGATCGGTTTGTTCCATCTATGAACTATGTCATGTTGTCTGATTGCAATGAGCCTTCATGTTACAAGGAAGCAGTGCAAATGAAGGACTCCGGGAATTGGCAATTGGCCATGCAGTCAGAGATGACAGCTCTGCATAAAAACCAGACATGGAAGCTAGTTAAATTACCACAGGGCAAAAAGGCTCTACCTTGTAAATGGGTTTACAGGTATAAGATCACCGCTCATGATAGTCAGCCAAAGTACAAAGCAAGGCTTGTTGCCAAGGGCTTTAAGCAAGAACAAGGCATTGACTTTGATGAAGTCTTCTCTCCAGTGGTCAAGATGACTACATTGAGATGCTTTCTTGCATTGGTTGCCATATTAGATTTGGTGTTGCACCAAATGGATGTCAAGACAACGTTCTTGCATGGTGATTTAGATGTGGAAATTTACATGCAGCAGCCAGAAGGGTTTGTTGAGAAAGGCAAGGAAGATTTGGTATGCCAGTTGTTAAAGAGTCTTTATGGCTTAAAACAATCACCAAGGGCATGGTACCATAAGTTCCACAAGTTTATGCTTTCTCAAGGCTACAAACGTAGTGAGTTCGATCACTGTCTATATACAAAGAAGGCTAAGGATGGCAGTTGGCTGATCCTTATTTTGTATGTGGATGACATGTTGATTGTTGGCAAGCAGTTGGAAGAAATTTCAGCTTTGAAGTCAAAGATGGCAAAATCGTATTTGACATGAAAGACATGGGTGAGGCAAGTCATATACTTGGTATGCGCATTGAGAGAGACATATCAAAGAAGTTGATTTGGTCATCTCAAACAGAGTATATTGACAAGGTTTTGCAACGTTTCAATATGGAGAAGGGAAAGGCATTGAGTGTTCCACTGCCACCATATGTGAAACTTAGCAAACAAGATTATCCTGTGTCTAAGGAAGAACATGTTGAAATGGATAAGATTCCATATGCGTCTGCAGTAGGTAGTTTTATGTATGCAATGATTGCTACTCGCCCAAACATTGCATTTGCAGTGGGAGTAGTAAGTCGATACATGTCAAACCCAAGCAAGAAACATTGGGAGGCAGTGAAAGGAATATTGAGATACCTGAAAGCTACAAAGAGTATGCATATATGCTATGGGAGTCAGGAGCTAAGTGTAAAGGGTTTTACAGACTCAGATTATGCAGGTGACTTAGACAATCGAAGGTCTACGTCAGTGTATGTCTTTACATTGGCTGGTGGAGCAGTATCATGGCGTTCTAGATTACAAGATTCTGTTACTCAGTCTACTACAGAGGCTGAATATGTTGCAGCATCAGAGGCATGCAAAGAATAAATTTGGCTTAATCGACTAGTAACAGATTTGGGAATCAAAGAAGAGATGCCTGTGTTATATTGTGATAGTCAAAGTGCTATACAATTGGCTCGCAATCCAGTTTATCACTCAAAGACAAAGCATGTGGATGTGAAGTATCATTTCATCAGGGAAATGCTCGAGGATAAGCAAATTCAGCTTGTCAAAGTTCACACCACAGAAAATCCTGTTGAACTACTTACAAAAGGACTTCCCTCAGAGATCTTTGCGCATTTTCGCAAGCAGTTAGGTGTAAGGTAGTACATCACTCCTCTACATCTCTTGTATATTAGCTTGTATAGTAGCTTCTCTCACACTTAAAGTACCACATTGGACTTTAAGTGGGAGGTTGTTGGGGTATAAAGCCCAATGTGGTCGCCCAGGTAAGTGGGAGGGCCGCCAGGTATGTACACATATTCTTTTGTAAAAACCTAATAAGAACTCACTATGCTCTACACATTACAGTAGAGCGAGTTCACCATATCATCGTGCTCTTCTTATCACACACTCTCTCGCGTCGCACTTCTGCTCGTACTCCTTCAGTGAGTGCATGTAACTCGTCACTTTTAATGCAATTGGATGATTCTGCATTACCATTAGAAGCACCAGTAAAAAGACTACAAGTTCAAAATGAGCATAAAGATGCACAAACACCTGAAAAGTTTAAAATTGATTCTTTGAACAACAAATTTTTGCATGAATTTGGTCAAGGTGTCCAAACATCACCGAAGGTTGAAAAGACTGTTAGGTTTGCAAATGATTTTGCATCTCCAATCATAAGGCATACCATGTTGAAGTGCAAGGTTGAACATATCACACATCCACTCATGGGTAAAATCTCCCGTCCATTTGATCATCTCCAGCTTGATACCTTGAAGATCTCCCGCTTTGCGAGTGGCCAACTTTTCAAGCCCACCGCATACATCCTCAATAGTAAAAAAAGACGGCATACATGGGAGTGAACCATAAAATGGCATTTTTTCAGTATTTTCTTGCTCATATAATTGCCTACAATGTGTGTACATATCCACTAGACTCAAGTTACCAAAATTCTCAACCCGTTTGCCTCTCAAGTTTCTCCAAAATCTTCCACATGCATGTGCCTTTTCTTGGACTTGAAATTCTTGTTGCTTTACTTCCCATCTTCTTCTCTTCTTTTGAATCAATGCCTTGTATGTATGCAAATGATTTTGATAGTTGTCTTTGTCCATAGTTGCATCAAGCTTTATCAAGGACTTTTGAGCATCTTGACATTCTTTATCAAACCACCTTTTGCGTGATCTATCTTTGTTGATACCATGGAGATGCTTTATGGAAAAGCATTCTTCCGCACAAGAACAAATAGCTTTCTTGAAAGCTTCCCATTTAGTTTCCAATGGTGCATCACATTGAAGCTTTGTCATCCATAATTTTTGCTCAACCATTTCAATGTACATTGGTGCCCGTTTGAAATCCATACATAGTAATAACTTCTCTTTCCTTTGGCTGAGATTATCATGCTTAGTTGCTTCTCCACATGAAATGTCAATACATAAGGTGCGATGGTCGGATTCCGGGGTCCATTGACCAAACATAAAACTCTTTATGCGATACATGATGGATTCAGAGAGTAGAATATAGTCAATCACACTATCCCCATTATGTCTTCTACATGTAAATCCATTGGTTCCACTCCACAAAGATACACCATTGGAAATGAGCATACCCGTGCTATTACACATGTGTAAAAGTAACTTTCCATAGTGATCCGGCTCTTTCTCATCCATTGAAGTACGATCATACAAGTGAACTTCCTCCAACTCCCTTGAAATGTATGGCATATCAAATTGTTGAGTATCATGTTGCAATGTTTTTGTGTGAGCATTCATATCCCCAAATACAATAATATCACCTTCACCTTTGAAATAAACAATGTCCTCTTCCAAATCAGAAAATGGTTGATCTCTATCCATGCAAGCATAAAAGGGAGAATCATGATGAGGAATGTAGCAACCGGCTACAAAAATGGGTGCTCTTTTTGGTGTCATAATTTTCAGCCATACATAACGTTTGTACTTGTCATCTTTCACAATTGATATAAAATCTTCCAATCCTTTCTTAACCATACATGCTAACCCTCCTTGTCCTCTTCGTTGCTTGAGATTCTTTGACCACATCAATGAATGTACATTGTAATCCTCCAAGCCGTTAATCCTTTGTGTATCATGCTCCCAAGTTTCAACAAGAAGTACAACATCGGCTTTGCTTGTTAGTTCATCAATGCCAACCCCCGCATTCAATGGGTATCCATTACAATTCCAAAAGCATATTTTCAATTGTAACTCGGTCTCATAGGTCACACATCCCTATTTGCTTGAGAGACTTGCCTCCTCCTTGGGAACATTTTCTTCATGAGAGATCTCCTTGTTTTTATTATTCTTTTCCCCATATGTCTTGCGACGCATATTTTGTTGCTTAATAGTGCAATCTTCACATACAAAACATTTTGTATCCCTCAAATAGATCCAACTATTATCAAGGATAATCTTTCGCTTGGTCTCATCCGGCATGGTGCATACAATTGGCCGTTCTCCCGAGCGAGGAGCTCCTTGCTTCCCCACTCTATGTGCTCCATAGACCATAACTCCGGACATGCCAAAGTGGGTTTTGAAGAAATCTTCAATAACAATGGCAAGAGAAGGAGGTGTCTCTAACTTCTCTTCGAGAATGCCACGAATAACAATGTTCTTGGAACGTCGCTCCCGTTCCTTCAACTCCTCCACATCCACATTCTCAACATTCTTTGTTTGAACCATAGCTTGCATGAGTGAGGAATTAGAAACCACATTGCTACCACATACATCAGCCCAAGACTTGCTTGTGCATACATTTTTCGGTCGCATACATCCCGGCTCATAGTGTCAAATTTCTCCTCTTTCAATACATGGTCATGCTCTACTTCGCTCATCCGCTCCTTCAAAGCATTCAAGTCCACAAGAGAGCGTTTACATTCCTTGACTTCCTCTTCAAGTTGCATCAAACGTGTTGTTTGCATCTCAAGTGTCCTCTTGAGATTCTCATTCTCAACCACAAGTACCCTTAGTGTGCCATTCTCCATTGCAAGTGCTCGTAAGTCTTCGCCTTGTTTGTTTACGGTCTCTTGCAATGATACCAGCTATGCTAAATACAGCCAACATGAAAAAACTGGGTTCAACATTATGAGTTGTAGAATCCCATAGAAACTATTCAATATCTAGCCAAATTTGATCCTTATGAATAGATATAGTTACTACCTAAAAAATGCATGTAGTTGTCACAAGAAACTAACAATATTGAAAAAGATATACTTGATATACTAGAATGTTTCGTTTTCTTCTATAATTGAAAAATCAACCATCGTTGTCTACTATGCAAAATAGGGTATTGGGTGCCCCAAAACTCAAGGAATATTAGGTTTATGTTACAATATGCGACATAGAAAATCAAAACTGCATTTGGATATCATGAAAGCCACCAAAAAAATCATAGAAGAGCTAAAATTGGCTAAAAGACAAGATTTGACAATTTTTGTAATTTGGTTATAACTTACAACTTTAACATTTATTTCTCCCTAGAAGCATCAGGACATGTTGAGGACTACTAAAGATAGTTCTCTAGCATTATAGACCTCACAAACATGAATTCTAGAGTGGTATAGTTGCAAAAAGTTGAAAAAAGCCAAAAACAGAACCCGTTTTTTTACACAGTTTAGGTTGTGAAATGTTGTGCAAGGACAAGGTTAAAGATGGAATTGATATTCCAAAAATATGTCGAGTTTTTTTCAACTCATGAGACAACTTTCTAGATAGATAGCACCTCAAAATCCATTTTGAAACTCTTGACATAATTCAAGGAAAATGGTCACTTAACAGGACATAAAAGTGTCCCAGGACATAAAAGTGTCCCATTACCAACCTAGTGTTAAGAGAGAGAAGTAGCCATAGATGGAATAGAAGAGAGAGAATGCGGCTTTGAGGAATTTTCAAGTAAAACATTTCTAACGTTTGAAAGAAAATGACACATGGAATAACACAGAAAAACTTCTTCTATTTCATTATGAGAAGTGAGCTTCATAAGCTCTACTATTAAAAAGCAGGGCAGGGAACGCATATCCTTCTCTCCCAATAGTATCACATGCATGCCATTGGATTTGAACATCCAATTGTTGTGCTCATATATCTACACTTGAGTGATGATCCTAGATTATGTAATCACTCTTAGCCTAGTACCACATCGGCTCACTACATATTCATAACCTAGAAATTCAAGGACGTATGATACCCTTGAATTTTTAGTGGCACATATTTCACTTGAGCGTCCCACACCTCGACGCCACGGCCTTTCATCATCTCTACCTTGTAATGGTGGGAACTCAAAGTCTGGGGCAATTTGAGCCATTTCACTAACTTATAGTTAATGAAATTGTACAAGGCACCATTGTCCACCAAGATTCGGACCTTGTGTCCTTGGGGATGGACCCATACATATGCACTAGCTAATGTGGACCAAAGGTCAACTCCATATGGAGACCGTGATACAGCATTCATGCACCACCTTGGTGTGTATTACCTCCACATTGGAGATTGGCAGATCTCATCAAGGCTATTCAAAAAATCCTTAAACATGATTATACTCCATAAAATAAGTATGCAAGGAGGGAGCATCAATGGTGCTCAATTTTCTTGGGTCTACTTAGGATTAGTGTGTGTGATACCTTCAAAGCAAAGTCTAATGGGAATTTCAATGCATGTGCTAGGTATGGCCATCAAGCTAAGGATTTCTTAGTGCTTAAATGCATAATAAAAAATAGACCACTTTTAGCTTAGACAAACTATGTTAGCTCTCTAGCTAACATCAGAGACTACATATAGCCAAAATGTAATGTTTTCTTTCTTTTTGAGCAATTTGGACATTTATAGCCTTAAGCCTTTGTGATTCATTGAATTTTGGAATTAATTTGTCAACAATTATGTGATTATGAGCCAGAGAAAGTAGAGCTACACACTTCGAGATTGTATTCATAAAATCTCAAGGTGTTACAAAGTTAAAAACTCTTCTAGTTTTTGACCCAAAAACTTTGGCTAAGGTATAAAAGCCAATTTTGTAAAACCTAAGGGATTTACTTTGGACAATAAGTGTTACGGCATTTCTATAGAGTACTGTGTGCTCTCCTATTTCTTCTAAGTCTCATAACTCCCAGGTGGTGTCTGTTTGAAATGCCATCTACTTCATTGCATACACAGGTGAAAGCTCTTTACAACATTGTGCTTCTCTCATGGTAAAATTGTGTTTTTGTTGTATCTCACCTTCTCCTTAATCTGCTCAGAACCTAGGATTTACATCACAAAATTGCAATGTATGCATTGGAGGGGTGTTAGGGAATCATTGCTAAGCTCTAGGGTGCATTCAAGGTAAAAACGATTAGGTCAAATCTTCCCTATAGATAGTAGGCGTAGATTTTTCAAGTGGTCTAGAGAGGGATTTGAGTTCATGAGCATGCGTCTTTAGATATTGTCTATCCAACCTATAAGTTTTACCTTGATTGGACTTTGTTTGTTTAGTGAATTAATGAGATTTTCTTGTAGTGTTGTAGTTAACATTAGCTGCTTGACATGAAATTGACTGTAGCTTTGAGTAGATAGGGATTGAGTATGGTCTTTGAGAGATTGACAACCTCTAATAGCCTCCATGTACTAGTCAAGTCAACTAGGTCCCACGATATGACATTTATGTTTGTGGTTATTACTATCACTACATTAAGATAGTGAGGCTTGGCAATTACAGAGCCCTAATTCTGTCACTACTATCAGGGACGAGGTGACCTAAACTAGGGAAAAACCTTAGTGCTAAGTAGCATGATTTGGAACTTTTAGAAACCGCACCGTTCAGGTGTGTCTAGTTCGATTGCGTAGAGGTTGACATTAAGAGTAGTCATACTTGTCGAGGAACTTTAGTCTTAGATTATCTTAGGTTAGGTGTCTCCTAGAGGTTGATAGCTTGGACTATGTTAGATTCTAAAGATTGATGCTCTCTTCAAAAAGAAAAACTAGTCTTGGTGGACACTTTCCACAACCATTTGTTGATTTGATTTAGGAGTAGGGTAGATAGGCATTGAGGAAGGTTTTCATTCTATTTGACCCTTTGAATTTGTATCCGTGAAGTTTTATGGAAAAATTTAAGATATTTTGAGTATGTGACTCATAAGGTGAGTACAAAGCATTGCAACATCATTTTTGGACATCATTGATCTTGAAAAGGATGTAGCAATATGTTGATAAGTCAAAAATCAACTTTCAAGAAAAATTTCAAAGTTTGGCAAAAAATGGACTTATTATCTCCCTAATGATAGATGCATGCAAAATGTGAGTAAAAGTACTTGCAATAGGCTATATGAAAATTGAATGGCATCAAAATTCTAGAAAAGTGTATATTTTGGCGTGTAAATAATAAGCGCTTTTTTTCTCAGGCCTGAAATTAAACTTTTTCACTTGCACATCTTGTTTACATGACGTGTTAACACTTTTGTGAAGGCTCAAGAGATTATAATTTCCAATTGGAGACAAAATTATGCCAAAACATCCTTCACTTTGAACGAAAAGACAACTGGGCCTAAGAACACTTGAAACAAAACAAAAATTGGTAAGAATTATTGACAGGTCTTAAAATACCTTATTACAATTGTGGGAAGTGAAAAAGTGGACAAAACTTACAAAATTAGGCACCTAGATAATAAGCGTGTTTATTATCTTGAAGCTCGAAAAAGACCATTTGTCAACTCCACATGCATCAACACAAGTTTGGTAGCATTTGGAATTGTAAGTTGCTAGATAGAGCTAGAAATTGCTGAAACCAAACTACAGATACAAAATCTTTCCTAGTAACTCTAAAATTGAACCAGACTCCATGAAACTTGATAGGTGACTTTTTTAACACTAGGTTGGTAATGGGACACTTTTATGTCCTGTTAAGTGACCATTTTCCTTGAATTATGTCAAGAGTTTCAAAATGGATTTTGAGGTGCTATCTATCTAGAAAGTTGTCTCATGAGCTGAAAAAAACTCGACATTTTTTTGGAATATCAATTTCATCTTTAACATTGTCCTTGCACAACATTTCACAACCTAAACTGTATGAAAAAACGGGTCCTGTTTTTGGCTTTTTTCAACTTTTTGCAACTATACCACTCTAGAATTTATGTTTGTGAGGTCTATAGTGCTAGAGAACTATCTTTAGTAGTCCTCAATATGTCCTGATGCTTCTAGGGAGAAATAAATATTAAAGTTGTAAGTTATGACCACATTACAAAAGTTGTCAAATCCTGTTTTTTAGCCAATTTTAGCTCTTATATGAATTTTTTGGTGCACTTTTGATTTTCTATGTCACATATTGTAACATAAAGCTAATATTTCTTGAGTTTTGGGGCACCTAATACCCTATTTTGCATAGTACACAACGATGGTTGATTTTTTCAATTATAGAAGAAAACGAAACATTCTAGTATATCAAGTATAGCTTTTTCAATATTGTTAGTTTCTTGTGACAACTACATGCATTTTGTAGGTAGTAACCATATCTAGTCATAAGGATCAAATTTGGCTAGATATTGAATAGTTTCTATGGGATTCTACAACTTATAATGTTGAACCCAGTTTTTTCATGTTTGCTGTATTTAACACTTCATCTTTGTCCCCAAGATTCCCTTTGGTAAGAAATGTATTATTCTTTTGACATGCTCCATGGCTCCTTATGAACATAAAGGAAAATAGGGAACTAAGAAAACATGCATATATTATTTTTATTGAGCGTGGCTATAGAAACTTTGATGATAGGTTTGCAGAATGGTAAAAATTCAACTTTTTTGTACCTATTTATTTTGGCAAAACAAAAAATAGTGAGTGAGAAGAAATCATATGTTCTGATGACCAACCCATTGAAGTTAACTAGGGAATTTATCTCAACTCCTACAAAAATCCCTAATCTTATTTTTATGCAACAAAATGTAAGAAATGACTATTTTGATGAAAATGCACTGGTCCATCAACTTTGGAGGCTTGGTGTGACCAAAAGATGAGAAATTTTACAAGTTTCTTATTTTTTCCATGTGTAGTAGGCCTTGAACTATAACCTCATGAAAGGATTTTACAAAATGAGTGGATCTACTATGGTTTTGGAGGTTTTTTTCAAAACCCTGAAAGGACACTTTTATGTCCTGTTAGGTTGCCAACCTAGTGTTAACACTAGAATGGTAACAGGAAACTTTTATGTCCTTGGACACTTTTGTATCCTGTTAAGTGACCATTTTGCTTGAATTATTTGAAGAGTATGAAAATGAATTTCTAGGTGTTATATATCCACAAAGTTGCCTTATGAGCTGAAAAAAACTTAGCATTTTTTTTTGAGTATCGATCTCACCATTAACCTTAATCTTGCACAACATTTTTGAACCTAAACTGTGTGAAAAAACGGGTCCTGTTTTTGGCTTTTTTTTCAATTTTTGGCAACTATACCACTCTAAACTTCATGTTTGTGAGGTTTAGATGGCTAGATGTTGGGCCTTCATAGTTCTCAACATGTTTTGATGCTTGTAGGGAGAGCTAAGTGTTAAAATTGAAAGTTATGACCAATTTACAAGAATTGCATAATCCTATTTTTTTGGCCAAAATTAGCACTTTTATGATTTTTTTGGTGGCTTTCTTGATATCCAAATTCAATTTTGATTGTGTAAGTGTAATGTATAACATAAAGCTAATCTTCCTTGAGTTTTGGGGGACCTAATATGCTATATAGCATAGTATATGATGATGGTTGAGTTTTTTGATTGCTGCAGAATACGATACATTTTAGAGTAGGAAGTATAACTTTCTCAATATTGCTAGTTTCTTAGGCCAATTGTGTGTATTTTGTAGGTAGTAACCATATCTAATCATAGACTACAAACTTGGCTAGATATTGAGTAGTTTCTATGGGTTTCTAGAGGTCATAATGGTAAACCCATTTTTTTCATGTTAATTTGTTGTATTTAGCACTTTATCATTGCCCCCAAGGTTCCAATTGTAAGAGATCCATTGTACTTTTGACATGCTCCATGGATCCTTTTGAATCCAAAGGCCCAAAGGGAACTAAGAAAACATGTATATAGTATATGTATTGAGCGTGACTATAGAAACTTTGATGATAGGTCCGCAGAATGGCAAAAATGCAAATTTTTTGTACCTATTTTTTTTGCCCAAAAACAAATTAGTGAGGTAAAAGCAACCACATGTTGTGGTCGCCAACCCATTGAAGATAACGGGGCATTTTATCTCATGTCCTACAAAAATCTCCACTCTTATTTATATGCAATCAACCGTAAGAAATTGTTATTTTGGGCAAAATGCACTGGTCCATCAACTTTGGAGGCTTGTAGTGACCAAGGGATGAGAAAAATTACAAGTTTCTCATTTTTTTCATATGTAGTAGTTATTGAACTATAAGCTCATGAAAGGATTTTTCAAAATGAGTGGATCTACTATGGTTTTGGAAATTTTTCCCAAAACCCTGAAAGGACACTTTTATGTCCTGTTAGGTTACCATTCTAGTGTTAAGGTGTGAATATCTAGTACAAACCAGAAAAGTTGAATAAGGCTTCATTTTGACCCTAGAGATATTGAGCGCAATTAATATGTTGTACCCCAAAAACTCAACTTTTGCAAACTTTTCTAAGGGGGATTGGGTCTAGAGTAGTTATATTGCATTGGGAAAAAGTTTCAAGTAATTTGGACACCATTTGAATTGCATGCCCACTAGATTTGCATCTAAAATTTCTAGACACAGGAAGTGTTGGAAGATTGAGCTAAATGTGAAAAAATTATAAAACATCATTCAAGGCTAGTGTGGATCAACAATAGTGGAAAATCATAATTTTTTGACTCCAGAGATAATAAGCATACTTATTATCTCATGATAGCTAGAGAGATCATTTGTAATGGAATTGGCCTATTTAACTTGAGAGTATCGTAATTAATGAGAGTACTTTTGAGAGATTACTTTGTGATCATAGCGGGTGAACATAATCAAAGATATCAAGAGAATCATAGCAATTAGTTAACTTCGCATGAACAATACTTTTGCAAGAGAGAGAATTTAGAGAACATGACAACAGTTGAGGACCCAATTTATGTGGAGCCAGTCCCCCCTTCAATAGGCATTTGTATTATGATTTCTTCCATTAAGAGAGACTTGTTACAATACAATCTTTGTGTTCCTTGTGACCTAGGTGATGCAATGAATATGGAAACTGTTTGCGGGTCACCGCGACGGACGTCCACAGCATAGCTCTCAAGCATCCACCTAAAATTATCGATACAGGAGAAGCGACTAGGATGAGGCATGGAAACTCAGTAGGATGTCAACCCTAATGAAGTGAACTCGAAGAGATGCAACTACTAACTCTAGAATCAAATCAAACGCACTAAAGCCAAGTAATCTGCCTATGTCCTTCTACACAGCTCTACAGTCATCACGCCCGTTCACCATGAAAATCATATCGGAATCGCACGAAACTTGAATAGAAGCTACAGGGGACTATCAGGAACATATCCTATCACTGTCACAGCATTTTAGGGAGGTACATGGATTGCGATCGTTCGTCCCAAAGTACACAAAAACAGTAAATGGATGACCCTAAAGGGTCGTTTTTAGGTCCCTAAAGCCTCTCCTAGGGTCAAAACAACATAAAATACGCATATAATCACTCAAAACAGCGATTTAAGGTCTAAACTGACACTATAACATATGCGCGGTATTATCGCTCACATTACCACAAAAAAACAAACAAATTTGGACTATGAAAATTCCTGTATGCGGAAAATACCACGGCAACATTTGCGGTAATGGTCTAGCGGTAACAGTCGCGATAATGGCTGCGGCTATATTTCCGCGTCTATTACTGCGTTGTTTACTGCAATCATACCCTCGACAATTACCATGTAGATGTTATCACAAGCATTACCGCGGGCGGGTTTATTATAAAAAAACAGATGACCGTTTGGATTGTCCTTTGTAGGACCATCCAAAAGGTCATCTATTTTTTCATTTATTTAAGATATTTTACAAAAAATTTATTAATTACAACAAAATATCACAATTGGACAATACATTGAGCCAAAAAAGATTGATAATTTCATTTACATAAGTGGAATTACAATTGGGGGAGGTATTGAGCCAAAAAATGATAGGTATTGCATTTACATAAAGGGCAAAAAAAGCCCGCGTGTACAAAATAGAGTATGGTCATGTGGGATAGGGCAAACGGGGCCCGCGTATACAAAATAGAGGATGCTCATGGGGGAGATGGCGGCATTTCGCGTGGAACTCCTTGACTCTGCAAAACCAAAAAAAGAAACAATTAACACTTTGTTATTTAATATTTGATATAAAATCAACAATTTGATTATTTAAATAAGATTAAACTTACATGTTGCAGACTTCTGCACGCATTTTCGAACTCCTCTCGAGAGATCATTTGATTTTCAAACAACCAACACCAAGTTTGATACTCAGTATGGTTCTCTCTATATCTCTGCACATCTCTGGTCGGGGGACTCATGGTAATGTTATACTGACAAAAAAAAGCAACCAATTAATTAAATGAAAAACATTAGATTTTTTACAATAAAACAAATACTTTTACTTACATATTTGTCTTTCCAAGCCGTTTTTCCTCGCGAACCATAATGCGTAGGAGTCTGATGGGATCTGGCCTCAACTTGACGCGTATACATCCTTGCACCCGTTGCCCTTTCGTCCTCTTTCTTGCCCATAGCTGTCTCCCACTCCACATCATGGACATTTCCTGGCCGATAGCTATGCTCTGGAGACTCCATTGTCTTCTTTGCAGCTCTCCTCACACTAGATTTTTTGTTCTTCAGAAATGTTTTGACATGCTCTTGCAACCATTGCCTTGAGAATTGTTGCCCCTCATGGTTGGGGAAACCCATGTGCATGGTTGTCTCTATATATGTGAGGTTGTAGGGATCTTGCTGATCAAATTTGAGAAAACAATTGATATATGTGGAGTGGATTAATTGGTTGACGTGTGTGCGGAATCTCTTGCCCTGTGTTGTCCCCAGATCCACCATACCTCCTCTATGAACCTGGTAGTATAACCCGCGAGCATCTGGTGAAGGTATGTCATGGTCCTCATCTTCTGCTGGAGCAGGGAGCGGTGACTGTGGAGGAGAATCCGTAGTACTCCCCCCCCCCCCCCAAAACAACAACTAGCTCCGCTCCCTCGTCGAGATCGACCGACGCTAGCGCTCGAGCTACCCAGACACTGACTGCCATAAGAGCGCCGACGTAAATTTGGGACAAAAGGTGGGATAGGTGATGGATAGGTGGACACCCGTGGCATCGGACCCTGTGGCGTCGCACCCAACGGCGTCAGACCCTGGGGCGTTGGACCCTGTGAAGGAAAAGTTAAACCTGGAGCTCTAGCTGGAAAACTCTGCAGGTATGGAGTGCCACCAGTCGGAGTAGAGACCTCTGATAATCCAAAAGCTGCTAGTTGTGCCGGTGAATAGCGCTGCGTAAGGGTCTGCTGCAAACCTAACCACTCAACCCAAAGACGCAATGCCCTCTCCACATCTAGATCGGTCACAGGTACGCCAGCGGACCCACCAAGAGCGTCCCGAAACTAGCCGAACCCTGATGATGACTGCTGAGGCGACAGCTCTGAATGATAGGCAGAGAGAGCGTCGGGATATGACATCCCGTCCGCCATGAAATCCTCAATGCTACAAAAGTGTGGTGTGGAAGAAGAAGACATGGTCTGCATTTATTAGGACAAAGATTAAACTAAGGTATAAAATTCGAATATATGATTAATAATTTACACATTGATTTTTTTCAAACATTGGATTCTCTATAGTATCCAACGTTGAAAGAATCCAATGTGGAAAGAATCCAAGGTGTGTCTACAACCTATAAAAGAGTCTTGCAAAGCCTTGAGTGCTAATAAGATATTAGTGTGTGTATTGACTAATAAGAGATTATTGTGTTTATGATTAGTGTGACCGATTGCGCGATCACTTGGACGGCCATTGCGGCCTAATACGTCACCTACGACTTAATCATGGAGGTATGTTTATGTTTTTGTGTTGATTACTCTTTAATTTAACATACTTAGTGTTGGCTTGTGTAATTGGCTTGTGCACACACTAATTAGTGTGTGTTAACATACACTAATTAGTCTATGTTAACACTAATTAGTGTTAACATACACTAATTAGTGTTAACATACACTAATTAGTGTGTGCATTAGATTGTGCACACACTAATTAGTGTGTGTTAACATACACTAATTAGTGTGTACATTGCCTTGTGCACACACTAATTAGTGTGTGTTAACATACACTAATTAGTGTGTGCATTGGCTTGTGTAATTGGCTTGTGCACACACTAATTAGTGTGTGCATTGGCTTGTGTAATTGCCTTGTGCACACACTAATTAGTGTTTGTTAACATACACTAATTAGTGTGTGTTAACACACACTAATTAGTGTGTGCATTGACCAATGCACACACTAATTAGTGTCATGATTGGCCAATCACATTGGTCAATGCACACACTATTTAGTGTGTGATTAGTGTGTGCATTGGTCAATCCAAATTGACCAATGCACACACTAATTAGTGTGCGCATTGTCCAATCCAATTGATCAATGCACACACTAATTAGTGTGCGCATTGGCCAATCCAATTGACCAATGCACACACTAATTACACAATAAATAGTGTGTGTTAACACACACTAATTAGTGTGTGCATTGACCAATCACATTGGCCAATGCACACACTAATCACAAACTAATTAGTGTGTGCATTGACCAATCAAATTGTCCAATGCACACACTAATCACACACAAATTAGTGTGTGTTAACACACACTAATTAGTGTGCGCCATTGACCAATGCACACACTAATCCCAAACTAATTAGTGTGTGCATTGACCAATCACATTGACCAATGCACACACTAATCACACACTAATTAGTGTGTGCATTTACCAATCACATTGGCCAATGCACATAGTAATCACACACTAATTAGTGTGTGTTAACACACACTAATTAGTGTGTGCATTGGCCAATCCCATTGACCAATGCACACACTAATTAGTGTGTACATTGACCAATCACATTGGCCAATGCACACACTAATCACACACTAATTAGTGTGTGCATGGCCAAACCCAAATTTAACATATTAGGTTTTGCAAGTAATAAATTTAACAAATTTAACAAGTTTAAATTTTGCAAGTAGCTAATAATTAACAAATTTAGGTTTTGGTCTGTCTTTACTTACACTAATTAGTGTGTGCATTAGACTAATGCACACACTAATTAGTGTGTGTAAAGAACATATGCACTAATTAGTGTGTGTGTGTGTATGCATGTGTATGCATGTGTGTGTATGCGTGTGTATGAGTGTATACATGTGTGTATGCATGTGTGAAAAAATCAAAAAACATAACAACAAAACTTACATGGAATTGAAGAGATTGTTGGGAGAGGGTAGGAGAGGGTAGGAGAGTGGAAGAGTAGAGATGGTGGAGAGTAGAAGAGTAGAGATGGAGGTAGAGCTCAAGGTTGTGAGGTTCGCGCTCTCGGCTTCTGTGGAGAAGATGATGAAATTCGAATTTTAGGGCTTTGAACTTCGCGGGGCACGCGGGTGTCCCTATTATTAAAAAATTTGAAAATTGTATTTACGCTCATATTACTGCAAAAATTACCGCCTGCATTACCGCGTTCATTACCGTAACTATTACCGTGGCGCAATTTTGGGCCATACACACAGATGGTCACGTTCTGACATTATTACTATTGATCCTCAAAATCTATTGGTACTATGTTTTCTATAAAATATACATAAAATGAAAGTATTCTTAGTACTTTGAAAATGACATTTTTACCTAAAAGTTTAATTCTTACTTTTTACTGATATTTTATTAACATTTTTTGGTAATTTGATTTTAATTAGTGTATGTAATTTATTAATGTAGGTTGCTTGGGATGAGTTTGGCCCGTCCACTGAACCGGATAGATCACGGTGGTTGGCCGAGTGATTACCATGCCCATGCGTGCGGTGCAAATGCGCCATTGCTCGACTTCGATGGATATGCTTGAGCCATGTAGAAGATTATGGACTATGGGACGATCCTCGCAAGCGTGCACGGATGGAAACAAATGATCCGTGAATTATAGTGGCTATTGACATCACCCCTCATTGGCGTGTGGTTGGTGGAGGAGGGGAAAGGAGGGTGGAAGAGCGCTAGGAATCCATTAGAGAGGGAGGAAGCACATCAAATCAGCCAACTGCTGCTCCCTCTACGAGTGACCACATCCCATCTCCTTACGTGGATGCAGAAGACGACCATTTTCATAGAATGGTTGAGGATCTTCTTGCATGAGAGGAGGAGCATGAACCAGAGTGTGCATGCGAAGAAGCTTCCGAAAGAACGAGGAGTGAGCTACTCGATTCGGTACACACCGCACTATATGATAGATGCTCTTACTCCATTTTAAGGGCATCTCTTGAAGTCCTTAACCTTTAGGCGATGTTTGGATGGAGCAATGCTAGTGTCGACGCAATTTTGAGGTATGTATACAGATTGTGCAGGATGCTTGTGGAGTGCATAAATTAGCTTCTAATGTACTTTCTTCTTGTGATAGGTTGCTAGGAAAGATGCTGCCAGCTGGCAATCACATGCCAGAGAATAGACGAAAATCACGTGACGTGGTGACTGCATTAGGGATGGATTATGATCGCATTCATGCTTGCGTGAACGATTGTGTGCTCTTTCGTAATGAGCATGTCGATTGTGACATATATCCATCGTGCGGGGAGCCTAGGTTCAAAGAAGGAATGCAGAGCAACAGAATTCTAGATCACAGAGAGACCTCCTCTTCTTGGGAAGGTGATATATCCCAATGACCATCGCTTCCTACCTCCTTCACATCGTAGATATTCTCCCCCTATCAATGGAGTGCAGGCGTTCCATTGGAACATGGCTGATTGGGCGAAGCATTGGGAGGAGCATCATGGTACCTCACCGCCTCCCAATGGGTTGCCAAAGGGTATGTCGAGGTACTCAATCTTCTTGTCGCTCCCCTATTGGGCTTCGTTGAAAATTCAGCACTTATTGGACCCTATGCATGTATTCAAAAATGTTGGGCAAGCTATATGGGATCACATAATTGGCAAGAAGGATTCATTGGGTGCTATGGAAGATTTAAGAGCCATGAGACATCTTCCCCCTTCAGCCACGCCCCGCATGGGGGAGCGTGGAAAGATGATTCTCCCAAAAGCACCGTGGATAATGTCAAAGGTAGACCAAGAGCGGACAAAGCAAGTTATTGCATCCATCAGAACTCCAACGGGATATATGCGGTCACTCAAAGGTGCTTTCACAAAAACCAAAAAGGGTGGCTCCACTCAATTGTATGGATTGAAATCCCATGATTGGCATAAAATCCTTCAGGTAAGAGTAGAACAGTTTGTGGTGTCTATGTGTCCTTATATATAGGTTGACATTCACTAAGATGTTTTATTGTTTGTAGTTTGTACTTCCCATAACTATTAGTGGTTATGGGGACACTAAGGTGAAGGCTGCAATATTCAAAGTGGGTGAGATTGTGAGGTAATGGGTTTTTTTCAAGTAATATATCATGTTGTGCATGCATGAACAATGGAATTTTTTTTCATCTACTATATTATTTGTGCCCTGTAGATTTGTGAGCTCCAAGGAGATAGAAGTAGAAGCCATACTAGTAGCCCATCACCTAGCAATAGAGGCAGTGTGTGCTATTGAGGATGCATTCCCACGTACAATCCTTGTTAGCCAAATACACCTATTGCTTCACCTTGTTGAGGATATTGCTATTTGTGGGGTGGTTCACTCTAGATGGATGTTCTTCTTGGAGAGATTCTTGAAGACTTGAAAGGATTTTGTTAGATTGAGGTCACAACCAGAGGTATGCAAAATCAATACAATATAGATAGCATTTATACTCTATGGAGTTACTAATAAAAATATGTGGTTTAAATGTTTTCAGGCGAGCATGGCAGAAGGTTGGGTGGTGCAAGAGGCATTTGTGTATGTCTCACAGTATCTCATCACAGTGGATCCATCATTGCCTCGTCTGTGGAGTGAAGAAGAGGATCCTAGGAAGCACTCAACCATTCCAAGTGGAAAAGGCTCACTCTTGGTCATGGATAGAGAGTTTCATTCCATAGTCAACAACTACTCTTTACTCAATGCCACTATCATGACCAAATGGGTCAATATGTACTTGGAAGCCCGCGCAGCTAGAGAAAGGGATAGAGATGCATGGAAGAGGTCCCATGGAGGTAGACGTGCACCTCCTTTTCCTAAATAGCTTGCAAAATATCATGATTTTATTCAAGTGGAGTGGATCCATAATTCCATGACCAATGTCAAAGCACAAGGAGAACAAATAAGACCTAAAGAATGGGTGTATGCTTGAGGATGCTTGCGCAAGGTGAGTGTGTATATGTTATGTATGCATGTATGCAAATCACTTAATGAAATGCGATGTAACCTCTTATGCATTGTGATTGTAGGGTCTCATTTTCAACTCCATTTGGTCCGAAGGCCGACATTTTCGCACCCGCAAGATAGATGAGTGTCGGAACACTAATGATTGTGGCGTGATGGGAAACTTTGACACAACAACAAATGAGGTCAGATATTGTGGTACTATAGAGAGAATAATCAAAGTGGATTTCAGATCTTTTCACAAATTCCTCTTTGAGTGCCGATGGTTTGCGGGTGAGGTCAAAAGACATGAAAATAGGCTCATTATGGTGGATTCCACCCAATTCCATCGAGGAAAAACTGACAACTTGGTGTATCCTAGTAGTTGCGAGTAGGTAATTTAGGCTATGTGCAATTAACTTAAATTAAAAATTTAATATATGTATATCATCTTATTCTTTGTGTGTGACGTACAGGTCTTTTATGTGCCATGTATATATCAAAGAAGACTTTGGTATGTCATTCCAGTCACGCCGCGGGGTAGATCTGTCTTTGCAGAGATGGACATTGAGCCAATAATTGATCCCATCATACCATCACCACAAGATGCAGAGGAAGATGTAGTAGAAGTTGAAGAAGGTCAGTCAAGCCTTGTAAATAGTCATCTTGAGGAGGAGGAAGAGGGAGAAAGCGATGATGATTCTACAGGAGGTGATGGAGAGGAGGAAGAATCTCTAAACTTGTTTATTGATTTGAATACTATGGGTCTAAATATGGATCCTAGTGCTTGTAGAGATCTTATACAAGATGAGAATTAATAAAACTCTCCATTCTTTCACTTGGTGTAGTATATGATTAATTTGAAAATGTTTCGTTATGTGCTTATGAATAGTATTTGTAATGGTTTTGTTGTGAGTTCAATGATTTATGTATAGAATTTTTAGAGTGAAAGGGAGATTAAGTGAAGTGAGCAAGCATTCTGGAGAGTGTAGGAGTTGTAGTGTGTAAATACATTTTGAGTTGTATTGGATTTAAATGGAAACCCACGGGAGAGGGAGGGGGAAGGGGGTCTATGGCCTTAGCGGTAATGAACGCTGCAATATTAGCGGAAATGCACGCGGTAAAATCCCGCTTGAACATCAAAAGTGTTTCTCTCTCCTTATTTTGAATTCCTCTCTCTTGTTTTGCAGTAATGGCCCGCGGTAAACACCACGATCTCTCATAGTGGGATGCGTTTGAAACCTTCACCGAATCTTGAATACTTACACTTGAATGAAAGAGCAGAGTAAGAGGAACACAATGCAAGAAACAAAACTGAATTTGGATTATCGTAGCCACAGAAGCGATGATTACAAGTTGGAGCAAAGAGGTAGCTCTTTGTGCGTAACGCAATAGTCACTTATCTTCAAAAATAATCCCCTTTCCCACTAACCTTAGTGTATTATATACATAGGGCTTTCTAAAGTAGCCGGCAACCAACATCTCATGGACCTTTACATACATCATTGGAAAAATTACATCTTTGACTTAGACTTGGCATAGACGATTGTCATTAGGCTTTTACAGGGTTTGATGTATTAAACATCGGAAAAATAATGTGACCACATCAAAACTTCGGCCGGCTGACCCAACAGGCGCCTTGGCTAGGTGGGCACTTGTATGTTGTTATCACCTCCAAACACTCCCGCCTTCCTAGCTCATGTTGTCCCTTGACACGACCATTTGTAGTCTGGTCTTCTTGTTGATGAGACTCCCCCCTTCCTTGATTGAGTTATATCTTGCATGTTTGCTTGTTCAAATGGGTGCCCATTTGCGTTTGATTGATGAACATGTGTTCTTTGTGATTTGGATGTTGTGGACGAGGCATTTGTGCATGTTGTTGCACATCCTGCTTTACCTTTCCATTTGTGCAGTTGGTCGATGATACCTGCTTCTTTGGATACTTTGCCTCATGGTGCAGTTGACTTTTTATTGGAGCTCGTATCTAAAAAATTTTGAGACTTTGACATGTGTGCACTGGCATCTCCAATTTGATTTTCTTTGCCACTTTGTCAATAGAGCTTTGTTGGTATCTTTGAAGATAAGAGCTGCTCTTGTCGAAGCGTAGTTGAGAACAATGTGGCCCCACTTTATCTCTTTGAAGATCGTGTAACAAATTCTTTATTGGTTTCATTTGATGAAGGGAATATATATAATAGAATAGTGATGGGTGTTTCTAAAATAGGGTCTAGAACCTGAATGACCAAAGGGAAAAACCCAGTGGGAAAAAATGCCTTTGGTATACGCGCTTATTGGGGTTGAACACTTGGAAGTTTAGTACTTGTTCATGCAAGGTGAGTGCTTGGGAGAAATAAAGTAAAAGTGCGTAATGCAAGCGCCAATTATAAGACACTCTATATGCACACAAGAGTTCTTTCAAGAAAATCATGCGGTGTGAAAAATGAGTTGTTGGGTGCTTCAAGGAACAAATGTAGCACATGTGATATCCAAGGATATCTCAATAGCTTCCACATTTCCAAGAAGGGTTCTTGATGTTGAAGCTTCTCCACTCATTACTCACTGTGTATAGTGCGTGAGTGTCTTTTGGACTCTCTTCTTCACTTTACCAAACTTAAAATACATAGACTTGGACTCTTATGCTCACCTATACCAGCATGAGCGACACAATATAAATATACTCAACTCCTCCACCTTGAGTAGTACCTAGAATAGCTAAGACTCTTAGACCACAGAGAATATTACTTGAAGCTTTGGGACTAAAGCCTTGCTCATTTAGTGGCTCAACTGCCCGACTCTTGACTTTTATGCCATGTATTTTTAATGGCGACTTGGACTTACCTATTCATGGCCTGAAACCCAATGCCATAAGTTCTTGAGATTAAGTCCTCTATCATTGCTTTGGTCTTTGGATGCCACCATCTTTTCAAGTAAGTTGGCATACTTTGACTCCTCTAGCTTCTTTTGTTGCATGGGATGTTCCGTAAGGAGGCCACATTGTTGTACCTTTACTTTTTCTTCTTTGTGAGGAGGCAAAGTTTTCAACAGTGGTTTTGGGACCCACTGTGTTCTTGCTTCATGAATTGCTCCCTTGACTTGATAGACACTAGGCTTTTGTATCCATACTTGGCTATTACCATTGTAAAAGCCTTGCTTTTGTAGTAGAAGACGAGGGATCCATTTTGAGGTTGTTTCTCCCTTGGTTGTGCTTAGTCCCCATTGGCTCGTTGTTGTTGTTGATTGTCTTTGTGTGGGGTCCTTTGCTACTTGGTTGGTCTTAGTGGCTCTAGGTTGAGCAACTACTTTGGGTAACCATATTTGGGTGTTACCTTCATAGAATCCTTGTGCTTCAAGTAGCTTCATTGGAATCATCCGCTGATTCACCTGTTTGTGTTGGGTATCTTCGTTGAAGTCTGATTTCGGTACCCAAACTTTTCGCGTTGCCCACTTGGAAGGTCTTTTTGTTTGCCTTTTGTTGGTGTTCTTTCGCTTGCCTGATTATTTTGTATTCCATTGATAGCACGTCTTGTTCCTTGTAGAACTCGTTGGTTGAGGTGTGTAGGTCCAGGCTGTTACTTTAGGCTTTTTGGCCCAAACATTAGCGTTTTCTTGGATGTAGCCTTGAGCAGTGGT